>NW_024063127.1:1200000-1800000 GCF_006381635.1 Hibiscus syriacus | reverse complement strand
TAATATATATATATATATATCGTTATCTCCACATCTTATTTTTATAACATTCGGTAAAGTATAGTAATTGTCACTGAACTTTTCTAAAACTTTCATTTAGGTCCTTACTTTTAAAACTTGCAATACAATCCTCCAACATTTAGTCCGTTTGCAATATGGTCCCCGATGTAACCGATCGTTTAACGCCGTTACACTGTCGTTAGTACGTTTGCAATATGGTCACTGAACTTTTCAGGCGCTTGCATTTAAGTCCCCCAACTTTTAAAACTTGGTCTTCAATTTCATTTTAAATCCCAAATTCCTTTTCGATATCGATTTCCTTTTTCGCTTTTCTCTTCTCATTTCCAGCGTAACTTTTCAGTTGGGGATGCATGAGAAATTCTAATCTAACTTTGAATTATGTGGAGGTGTTGACTTGAATAAGGGTCCATTGAGAGAAGACCCAACCAAAGGACTATCGGGACCATCAACGATTCAAGGTGTAATGTTAGATACATGTCATCTCAGGTGAAGCATAGATGTTCAATGAAATGCTTGTGAGAAAAATGGGGTTAAAAATGCAGAGTTGACAAATACTACTAAGATGAACTAAGTATCATTGTTGAAAGTCACCAACAAAGCTGGAATTATACTAGGGATGGGCATGGGACCCGAACCTGACGGGTTTCGACCCAACCTGACCGAGTGAATTTTTTTTTAAAAATTGAGTTTGGGTCGGGTTAGGTTTAGGGTGAAAAATACTCGACCCAAAAAAATCATAATTTTACCATATATTTAGGGATAATTGTAATAATACCCCTCTATATATTATTATATTTCAATTAAATCCCTATTTTTATTAAATAAAAACACTTTTTAATAAATATATTATTTAGAGTGGGGTCGGGTTCTAATTTTAACTCAAAAAATTGGGGTATTTTTTCGGGTGGGGTACAACTCGGGTGGAGGATTTAAAATTTTTGAGTCAAGTGGACCGAAAATCTGACTCAACCCGACCCAACCTATGCCCATCCTTAGTTTATACTAATTTAATTCATACTTAAGTAAATTATATAAAATCGAAAGTAAACAGATATAATAGAGATTAAGTGAATCTCAAACTCACGTAGATGGTGAAACGAAAATAATTTTAATCTTACGAATCACTTAACAAAAATGATTATATATTTTATACCAATAACATGTCGCAAAATGAAAATAAAGATGATTTTTTTTACAAAGATAAATATAAGAAAAACATCTCTCACTCTTCCCGTCCAATTGATATTTCCAGTTTAAAAAAAACATAGGGATAAGGAAACAATGAGAAAAGGTGGACAACCAGCTCAGGCTGGTGCCTCCGACACTGCTGAGCGAGGGGAAGGCAGGGTTTGGAGGCACTATAGAGAAGAAAAAAAAGGATTTAGCCTTTTCTATAACACAATTTATATAAGTCTATGAATCAAAAGAAAATGTTTTTGATGATGCATTAATTTATTTACTATGGTCACAATTTACATTTCTCCTAAAAATTTTAATTCAACTTCTAAGATTGAAAATCCCAAAAGCAACAAGCAAACAAATTATTTAAATTAATACTTTTATAAAAAAGTTTCTATGCAGACGAAATTGCAATTTCTTATACCCAACTAAGGTTCAATAAGGGGTCAAAAAGTGGTCCAAACCCGCAAGAGTTCAAACTCATTAAGCTTATAAGTGGCTGATTTGTGGCATATACCTTAATCCCTTAAAAGGAGAAGCATTGCTGATTTTGTTCCTATTGTATTTATATCGTATGATCAACTTACGGGTACAAATTCAGCTTTCTGCTGTTTGGGTTTGAAGGGGAGAAAATGAGAGACAAATGACATCTCAAACGAATCAAATCAACACAATAAAAAAGGGTACTCTTCAACAATTGCAATCGCTAAAAGTAATAGCATCCTTGTACTTGGTAACTTCCATTTTCAAAATCGTGATAAAAGTAATAATTGTAAGAATATAATGTGTTATGCGTATTTTATTCGAGTTTTTGTTTCCTGGCCTCCTGATATTCTGCTTCTGGGGGTCTGATCGTCACCCGAGGCACCTTCGGAAGAACCATCAGCGGAACCAGAGCCTGAACCTGAACTTGAACCCTTACTCATGTGCTCACCTATCTTTGAAAGAGCCTTATTTGCAACATCCAACTTGACCTTGATCTCATCTACATTTTCCCCAGCCATTGCCTTCCTCAAATCTGCCACAGCAGACTCTATCTCTGATGCAATCTCGTTAGGAATCTTGTCTCTGTACTCATTCAAGCTTTTCTCAATATTGTATATGCTAGTATCCACACTATTTCTCAAGTCAATCAAATTCCTTTTCTCTTCATCTCTCTGAGCATGCAATTCAGCCTCCTTCACCATCTTCTCAATCTCATCTTCCGAAAGACTACCGCATGATCGGATTTGATCTGCTGCTCTTTCCCAGTTGCCTTATCCTTAGCAGAAACAGTTACAATTCCATTGGCGTCTATGTCGAATGTGACTTCAATCTGGGGCAAGCCTCTAGGTGCAGGTGGGATGCCAACAAGATCAAACTCACCCAAAATCTTATTGTCAGCAGCCATGTGACGTTCACCTTGAAGAACTTTCATTCCAACCTGAGTTTGGTTGTCTGTTGCTGTAGAGAAAACCTGCATAAAGATGATGCTTAAAAATTTAAACTCCCCACCGACACCAGTTGGCAAAAAAGGCTAAGTTATTCAGCAATAACTCTTACCTACACAAGATGGCAAAAGATTCATTCGAAACAACATATTCACCTTATAAACACTACCAATGTATCATAATACTGACCTGTGATTTTTTTGTAGGAATAGTTGTATTTCTATTGATCAACCTAGTGTACCAAGTGACAGGAGTTACATCCAAAAGAAGCAGCTCTTTAACATCACCTCGAAGGATACCACCCTGAATAGCAGCTCCCATTGCAACCACCTCATCAGGATTAACCCCTTTACTTGAAGACTTGCAAAAATTTCAGAAACAATTTCTTGCACCTTGGGGACACGAGTCATTCCACTGACAAGCAATACTTCATACACCTCATTGAGGGATGTAGATGACAGCTCAATAACTTCATAAACTAGGACCTCAAACCTATTTGATTCAACAACCCCAACCCTTGGGACATAAGAACACCCTGGCTCAATTGAATGAACCTCAACCGAGCACCTCTCAACCTCACCAAGTTGCTGCACTTACCCTACAACAATCAAGCAACCCTCAACCTCACCTAGCCGCTGCTCTTGCCCCACATCAACACCAACACCCAAGACCACACTATTATTCAAAACACGATACACTGTACCATCTTCATGAACCTGCTCTGATTGAACCCCATTTACAACATTATCCTGAGAACCATCCCCATGATCATGCTCTTATTGAACCCCACTTACAATATTAGTCTGGGCCTCCTGGGTAACCCTCTGCTTCTTGGGACACCGCCTATCACCATGGCCAAACTGCAAACATCCTAGACACTTCGGTGGCATCCAAGCAACCTCCACACTAACTTCAGCAAGCTGCCCATCCCCAAACTCAACCTTAATGGAAGAAGGAAGAGCATCATCCACACCAACTTCCACATACACCTTTGCATAATCCAATTGCGAGCAAACCGCGGTACCTCTGTTAGTATACAATTGTTTACCTACAACACTCGCAAGATAGCCTAACCCCTTCTGAGAAAAGAGCTCAAGAGGAATTTGCACACAGACAGAAGCAGTAATAAGGTCAAACTTCAACTGCTTAACTCCTGGGACCCATTTCCTCAGCAACAAATCCTTATGTTGGATATGCCAAGGACCTGCTATCAAAACCCAATCTCTCGTTTCTTGCGAAGGGAAAATAAGCAAATACAAATCAGGACCCAAATACTTAACCTTAACATTTCCCAACTTACCCCATAATTGATTCGCAACCTTCACAAACACTCGAAAATTTGGAAACCCGTGAACAAATTGACCAACTAAAGCGTTATCCCATCTAGTTGAACCCTCATCCCTAACCTCCTTAGGAGGCCGAACAATCACCGCCCTCATTCTTAATCGGAGGAAAGAAATCAAGAAATTGAACCCATGCTCAGTAAACAACGATTTCCAGTTCAAAGAGTTACCTAAAGTCGGCCCACCACTTGCAGAAACTCTCACAGCCATCGGAGACACAAAGAGTTCAAAGAGTTCTATTTTCTTTCTCTTTGGGGCTCAGTAAATAATACGAGTGAGCTTTTAAAGCATGGTGGTAAGGGATTTGTAAGCAAAACCCGGGTTTGTAATTGCAATATGCGTAGGCGATAGTCCGTTATATCAATTGTCGAGATGTAGCAACTAGTCCCTTTTATAGGTGATAGTCCGTTAAATTAATTGTCGAGATGTAATTTTTATGTTGTACACTTTTTATCTAATTAGATGTAGAGAGATTTTTTTAATAAGACACATAACTTATGTTTTGAGTTTGTTTCTTTAAATTTTTAAATAAAACAAATTTTATTGAAAAAAATAGTCGTAATGACTTATTAATTTTTAAAAATTGGTAATAGTTAGTAGATGTGAGTAAAATTTGACTCGATTCAAAAATTAATTTTTTCAATTTTGATTTATTTGTGTCAACTTGAATTTTCAATTTAGATTTTCGAATTCGAGTGGGGTTGAAATTTTGAAATTTTGAAATTTCGAAATACTCAAAAAAAAATAAAAAAAATTGACTAGGTATTTTGACAATTTTATGATTTAGCCCCCTAGTTTCATTATTCATTCAATTCATCCTCTATTTTAAGTATGTTTTTACCAAATTTGAACCATATACTCCTAAACCATCTTATAATACATATGTACTTTCAATTCCTCTTTTTGGTAACAAGTTTTATATTTTTCAATTGAGTCCCTAATTTTTTTATAATTTCCTTATTTCTTCAATTCATCCTTTATTTAAAATACAATTTTTATCAAATTTGAATTACATACTCCCAAACCATCGTAGAATACATATGTACTTTCAATTACTCTTTTTGATAATAATTTTATTTTATTTTCAATTTAGTCCCTCAAATTTTTTATAATTTCTTTATTTTTCTAATTTATCCTTTATTTTAAGTTCGTTATTACCAAATTTGAATCACATGCTCCTAAACCTTAGAATACGTATGTACTTTCAATTCCTCTTTTTGATAATTATTTTATTTTATTTTCAATTTAGTCCCTCAAATTTTTTATAATTTCTTTATTTTTCCAATTCATCCTTTATTTTAAGTTCGTTATTACCAAATTTGAATCACATGCTCCTAAACCTTAGAATACATATGTACTTTCAATTCCTCTTTTTGATAACAAAATTTCTATTTTTCAATTTCTCTCAATTTTTCATAATTTTCTTATTTCTTCAATTCATCCTTATTTTAAGTTCGTTTTTACTAAATTTGAACCGCATGCTCATATACCATAATATAATACCTATGTAACTTCATTTCTTACTTTTTTTTTTACTAAAAATGTAATCTCTCTCTTTTTAATTAGTCTCTTAACTTTGCATTTTACTCAATTTGATCGTTTGACTACAATTGTTTGCAAATTCTTTCTTCTCATCAATTCATTGACTCCTTTATACTCTTATCAATATTTTACCCTCAAAATACTTTATTGAAGATATAATATTATGAATATATTTCATAATTTTAGATTGTATTTGATATATTAAATAACATTTTAATGTGAAAAGAATATAAAATATATATATATCTTATATGGTAAAATTAGTATAGAAACTTGAATAACTCGACTCGAATTTCTTAAACTCTACTAAACTCGAAAAAATTTCAAGTTAAGTTCGAGTTGTAAAATACAACTCGTCAATTCGAATAACTCGAAATTTTTTGACTCGACTCGATCGAATGCTCACCCCTCATAGTTAGAATATATCACACATATGACAATAATTCGAATGATAAATATTTTATACTGATATTTATAAATATATTATAGGAAGTGAATCACGAAATTAGGTAGCCTAATGATCCACATGGATAATGAAGCGAAGATAATCTTTAACATTACAAATCGCAAAATGAAAATAATTTTAATTTTATACCTATAATAATTGCGTCATGATTCAATATTTACACAAATATGAATTCATAATTTTAAAATTACATAGACATATAAAAAGTAAATATGTTAAAGATTAAGTTTCAATTCGATTAATATCACCTTATTAATTATGTATGAAAAAATATAAATTTTCATCTAATTAATTGCAAAATTTATGATTTTATTTTATCTAAACCAACTAGAATTGAACAATGTTGTCAACAGTTATTCATTTTATTTTTTATTTTTTATTTTTCAATCTCAAATTTGTTTTATTTTTATAATTTTAATTTCAATGTAATTAAGTTTAAACATCCGAAAAATGTATTAATTGGAAAGGGATTAACTCTATACTTTTATTATTTTGTTATTATTATAAATAGTGGCCCAATGGCCATTTTTCGATGATGTTGCGTCCATGGTAACAGACAAGAAGAGAGACGGAGGCAGACGAAGCTGAGCGGTTCCCTTATTTTAAATCCAAATTTTAATACATTGATCTCCATCCACCACCAAAACAAACTAAAATTAATTAATACTACTACTTGATTAATCCCATTATTTTAACATAAATCCCATAATCAAACTTTTGTATTATAATCTATTTCTCTTCTTAACTTCTTACGAAAATAATTGAACTCCTCCAGTTTTTCTTTATTCTGAAGTCAAACCTCTATCATTTCCTCCTCCTATCCTTGTTCCATTTGTCTGAGAATAATCACCGGAAAACTTAATCATCTCCAGCATGAACTTGTCATTTTGATCCAAACATGTTTGAAAAATTATCGGCTTAATTCGATGACTTTGATCGTCTTGCGAATGGTTGAGTTCTTGGTTTTCACAAGGGTTAGCCGGTCATTTGGTGCAAGTTTCAGAATTTAGTTGGTTGGCTTGATATTATGATTTTGATTACCCGACATGGGGCGTCTTCCATTTAAGATGAGATGATGATGGAAGGGTTGATTTGCTGGGTTTTAACAAGTTTTATGTTTTTAATCTTTTGTTTCTTCAATCTTTTTCAATCAACTAATGCACAAGGTTAGTATTCGTTTATATTATTATTATTCTTCGTTGTAGATCAAACGAAAAATTTATATAAGTTTTGTTTATCTTACAAGAAACAGTCAACGTTGTTGATTTTGTCTCTGGAATGTCTGTCAGAATTTATGTTGGATCAGTAAATTCAGATCTTTGTTGATAATTGGTGAATCTTCATTGGATCAGTAAAAGCTGATGTTCTAAACTATAGATTTTTTCATGCAGAGTTTTTGAACATAGCGTGCTGTGCTGAATCGAGTTTTACAGATAAAAGTCTATCTTGGATACCTGATGATCAATGGTTTACAGACAGAAAAAGTTGCAGGAACTTGCATCAGGGCAACGAAAGAGCTCGGGCTTTCGAGATCGAATCGGGGAAGAGATGTTATAGCTTAACTACAGTTAAAGATCAAGACTATTTGGTAAGGGGTTCGTTCCCTGTTGGAGCTGAGTTTAATTCCTCGTTTACGGTTTCAATCGGAACCACGCCATTAGGCGTTGTGGACTCCTTGTCATCGGAGGCCTCGGTGGCCGAGGGGATTTTCCGAGCGCCGAATATCTATACCGACTTCTGCTTACTGCATGGAAAAGGGGATCCCTACATATCGAGTCTTGAACTAAGGCCTTTGAATGATACAAAGTATCTAAAGGATAAATCATCCAAAATTCTGAAACTGGTTAATAGAACCGATCTAGGGGGCATTGGAGAGACCAGGTATATAATCTATGTATCCTAAAAACCATAATTTTCACCTGGCTAACATGATGAACAAGTACCAATTATATTTCAAATCGATGCTTATTTGCACACTTCAGGTACCCAGACGACAGATATGACAGAATCTGGAAACCAGCATGGGGCCTTTACCTTCAAGCCAACTCGACTGTAACCATTCACAACAATGCGAATACAACGGTGCCACTCGATGTTCTTCGAACCGCTGTCATGGATTCAACACGATTGGAGTTCCTTCAAAATGGCCTTGATAATGGGGACTATAACTACACTGTGATCCTCTTCTTTCTTGAGCTGAACGACACTGTTGGAATTGGTCAAAGGGTGTTCGATATTTACATCAACGATGAGAAGAAAGAGGAGAATTTCGATATATCGGCAATGGGATCCAACTATAGAGAGGTTATTTACAACGTGACAGCCAAAGGGTCTCTGAATTTGACCTTGGTTAAGGGATCAAATGAATCTCAACTTGGACCCATTTGCAATGCCTTTGAGATCTTGCAGGTGCTCCCAAGGGATGTAGAGACAGACGTCGATGATGGTAAGTTGAGCAAATTGTAAATTTTATCTAATAATTCAAGATCCTGACATTCCTACTCCTGTTCAGTGATTGAGATAAAGAAGGTAAAAGAGGATTTGTTAATTCTTAACCAAGGGAATAGCTTACTGGAAACTTGGTCAGGAGATCCATGTCTTCCCGATCCCTGGCACGGTTTGGCCTGCAACTCCAATGGTTCCACAGTCATCACGGATCTGTAAGTTCTTTTTTATATCGCTCCGATTTTTTTTTCTTCAAGTGTTCATGTCCGACATATTCTGTTGACTCTTGCTAGCTTTCTTATTATATAATTACAGGGATCTTTCTTCAAATAAATTTAAAGGGGCAATGCCTCCAAGTATCACAAAGCTAACCTACCTGAAAACATTGTATGATCTCCTTAGAAGCTCTTTGCCTTTGGTTTTCAGGTGTTGTTTATTCTCTAATTTTATTCTCACTTAATTAGGAATCTGAGCAACAATGACTTCAGCGGGGAGATTCCATCATTCCCATCATCATCAAATCTGACATCTGTGTAATTTTCTCTCCAAACCCAAATTTTTGCCATTTTCCATTACTTCATTCTAACTCTAAAACAGCTGTTGATAAAATGTGATATTTTCAGGGATATAAGCAACAATGAACTTGAAGGATCTCTACCACAGTCTCTTATCTCACTTCCACACTTGCGTGCATTGTAAGTTGTTCTCTTATGAAAAAAGAGAGTATATTCTGCAGCAAAATTAGCTATTTTCTGTTTGAAATTCTGATTATACAGATACTGATGCGATTTCTTCGTCAGATACTATGGGTGCAATCCTCAACTTGACAGTGAGCTTCCATCTACCTTGAACAGCTCAAAGTTAACCACTGAGTAAGGAAATATTGTATTTTTCAAACTTTAAAGCATTTAAAAGAAAATGAAGTGATGTTTTTGCATGCGTGTCTCAGCTCAGGAGCATGTTCCAGAAAGTCAAGGGGTCCAATAAGAGGAATTGTGATCGGTGCAGCTGCATGTGGATCTGCTGTAATTACTGTGGCTCTCGGAGCCATTGTTGTTTGCCTTTACAGACAAAAACTAATGGCTAAGAGAAAATACAATGGTACAGGACTCTCCTTGGCAAAGAGTGAGTCACTCTTTCCTTCATTTCCTGGTAGCTGTCATGATATAGGGTATACTTTCCCATTAGTCAGCAAATTATTGAGGGTGCTCTGTTTTGGTCACCAAACTATAATCTCCAATTTTAATCATTAACATTTCATTTTAGTTTCAATTTGGTCATTGACGGTTAAACTAATAACGGAAGAGCTGGTATTTGTGTTTTTTTTTATTAGCATAACTTGTATTTGGTCCTTGGTACTTACAAATTCTATCAATTTAGTTTTAATTTTAAATAATTCAAATAATTTAACCTCACATTTACAAATTCTATCAATTTAATCCCAATCCTAAATAATTTGAAAATTTTAACCATCGCATTTAATAATGCTATCAATTTTGTCCTAATTCTAAATAATTCAACAAAGTTAAGCTCCCACATTTGTGAATTCTATCAATTTGACCCTCCACATTTACACATTTAATCTTCAATCCTTACAAATTCTATCAATTTTGTCCTAATTCAAAATTTATTTTGAATGGACGAATTGATAGAATTTGTAAATGTGAACGATAAATTTGTTGAATTATTCAGAATTAGAATCAAATTGATACAATTTAAACATGTGAGGGCTAAATTTGATGGATTATTTAGAACTGGGACAATTGATAGAATTCAGAAGTATTAAGGATTAAATGTGTAAATGTAAAGGGTCAAATTTATAAAACTTAAAAATGTGAGGGCTAAATCATTTGAGTTATTTAGAATTAAGACCTAATTGGTAGAATTTGTAAGTGAATGACTAAATATGTAGTTATACCAATTAAAAAACTGACAAGTTAGTTCCTCCAACATCGGTTGGCTAAATTGAAACTAAAGGGTAACCTCTGTAGCTAAATTTACAAGATTTTTAGTTTGGTGAATAAAACAGAGCACCCCAATAGTTTGGTGACTAATGGTTAGTTTAGCCCATAATTGAATTGCATATCTGAATTGATGTATGCAACTCTCAAACTGCAGATTTGGTGTTCTCCATTCCTAGCACAGATGAAGTTTTTGTTAGGCCAATATCTATACAGACATATACCTTAGAGTACATTGAGATTGCTACCCAAAACTACAAAACATTGATCGGAGAAGGCGGCTTCGGATCGGTGTATCGAGGTACTCTACCTGACGGCCAGGAAGTTGCTGTGAAGGTACGATCAGCCACCTCAAGTCAAGGAACTCGAGAATTCGAGAACGAGGTAAACGCTCTAATATGCATACATTATCACCTTAGAATCATCAACCTACGCCTTTGATGCATGTTGAAATATATCTGAATTGCTAACTATTTTATATGAATAGCTAAACCTTCTTTCGGCTATTCGGCATGAGAACCTGGTTCCTCTTCTTGGTTACTGCTGGGAAAACGATCAACAAATCCTTGTTTATCCTTTCATGTCCAATGGCTCTTTGCAAGATCGTCTCTATGGTACTTTTTTCACCGCAATTCCCTGTATTTTTTTTCTCTGATGTTGTTCATAACTTTCTGATCAAT
Organism: Hibiscus syriacus; assembly: GCF_006381635.1. NCBI lineage: Eukaryota > Viridiplantae > Streptophyta > Magnoliopsida > Malvales > Malvaceae > Hibiscus > Hibiscus syriacus. Next base: position 1,788,933 of record NW_024063127.1, on the reverse strand, counting down.
TGTTTTTAACAGGGGAGGCAGCGAAACGGAAAATTTTGGACTGGCCAACCAGGCTTTCCATTGCTCTTGGTGCTGCTCGAGGTAACAAACACAACATTCAACTTACTCATCTATTGATGTTCTATATGATATTTCTCTACAAAAAATAAGAAATTGATCCGATCGAGTGTTGTTTTCAATAATCAGGTTTGATGTATCTTCATACCTATGGCGGCCGGAGTGTTATACATAGAGATGTAAAATCAAGCAACATACTTTTGGACAATAGCATGTGTGCTAAAGTAGCAGACTTTGGTTTTTCAAAATATGCTCCTCAAGAAGGTGACAGTAATGCTTCCCTTGAAGTGAGAGGCACTGCAGGATACATGGATCCCGAGTAAGAATCAAAATTTTATAGCTAACTAATGTTTAAGGGTCGTATTCTGATATTCATGCCTGAATGCGTTGGACTCTTGTATTTAAGAAAAATGAACAGTCGAAGAAATATAGATACAAACTACGGTCAATCTAACCATAGCTTGCCTTGTTATTCAGGTATTACTCGACCCAGCAACTATCTGCAAAAAGTGATGTATTCAGCTTTGGTGTGGTTTTACTTGAAATTATAAGTGGAAGGGAGCCTCTAAACATACAAAGACCTCGAAACGAATGGAGTTTGATCGAATGGGTATAATCTGATCTCATGCTTTCTCATTTCTAGATTGTTTAATTAACCCAACTCCAATTATTAACAAACTAAAATACATTTCCAAGCAGGCAAAACCTTTCATAAGGGAGTCAAAGATCGATGAAATAGTTGACCCTAACATAAAGGGAGGGTACCATGCTGAGGCAATGTGGAGAGTAGTCGAGGCAGCGTTGGCATGTATTGAGCCCTTTTCCGCTTATCGACCTGGCATGGATGACATTGTTCGAGAACTGGAGGATGCTTTGATCATAGAGAACAATGCATCCGAATACATGAAGTCCATCGACAGCATATATAGCTTGGGAGGGTCCAATCGCTTCTCGATTGTTATGGAGAAAAAGATAGTACTACCGCCTCCATCAACTGCTTCGGAACCTTCGCCTGTTAATCCACAACCATTGGCTCATCCTGAGCCACGATAGTAGTTAGGTGGAAGAGATGTTCATTGATTAGCAGGAAAAACTATTCCCTGCTTCTTCAATGAAAAACCAAACACGTTGATTTATTCCATCTTATTTATAGGTTTGCAGAACTTTAATGTTGTGTTGCGGCAATATAGTTAGGCCAAAGATGCAAACACCATAATTCAAGGAGTTTTGATGATTTCAGCTATATATGTCTCAAATCTCCATTATATATATCATAATAAAAGCTACACCAAAACATTTCACTTAATTGATAAATAGTACATGAATTTTCTTTTATCGAAGCAAAAGATTTGAGTATCCAACTTTATGAGTTTTGAAGGGCTGAGTTGATAACACGGCATCCCCGAAAGCTTTCCATGTCTGTTTGATTAAACTGCTTATCTTCAGGCTGTGGCTGATAGTAACCCATTGTGCCTGAGCAATGGCTCGGGTGAGGGTTCACGTCCACGGAACTCAACAAAGACCTGGATAATGTAACAAAATCTCATGTCAAGAGGAATCAAAGGAAGAACTCTAGGGTCTGTTACAAGTTAACCACTTCCAAACATCAAGTTTTCTCTTATCAGAAAGTTGCTGAGAAAGGGAAAGAAATAGAAAGTTCAAATTAAAAAATTTTGGAATTAGGAATGATATACAATTTGTATAAACTTGTGGCCTGCTTCTTTAACAGTCTGTCGTAATACAATCAATGAATCATGCCCTTTTTCTAATGAAAGAAAATACTAACAATAACAGCATCATATATCGGCACTGCAGACAAGGATCTCTGTCCATAACATGTTAGCTCATTTATAGAGGAAAATTATACAAAAGAGAACAAAAGATTGCAAAAAAAAATCCTCGGCAGCCTTTTCAACCGCCATACCTTGCTGTCTTCTAATCCAGCATCCTCGAAAGCTGAGAAAGCATACACTTCTGCCCACTGCAAAATAGCATTTTGAATTTCAAATCACATAACAAGGAGAGATTTAAAGAAAGAAAATGTAAAACAAGGATTGAAATATTCCCACAGTTCATAAAAAGATTACAGGACTTTAGCAGGCAAATACTGGATACATGCGAGAATGAAAGAGCAGGCTAAAGATAGGAAAAGAGAAGAGGGATAAGGGTTTATAAGTTATATATAGTCTTTGTCTGATTGTTGGTGATCAGACCGTAGTAGATAGTTCCAACCACAAACATTCAAAACACATGTTTCTAGTGTAGCTTTATAAGAAAGAGACTAAAAAAGATAAAAGTAAACCTTGTAATTGTAGTATCCAGCAGCAGCATATCCACCTGCACAAAAGTCATCAATTCAAAATCTCCTACATGAAGTCTGGCCGAAATAGTAGTTGTAAAAAGTAATTGGGGGTGTTGAAATACAAATTTGGAAAGTCCAAATTAGCTGCTGCTACCAAACTTTCAGTGGAAAATTTGAAAAAAAACAAATAAAATAATTCCACCTAAATTTGGTTGGAAAATTAGAGCAATTGGAGCAATTGGCAGCATGATTTTGATGACTTTTAAAATTGTAAAATTTCAATTTTAGTCATTGTAATTTAGGGTATTTACAAACTAGTCTTTAAGCTTCAACTATAAATACCATAGCTCATTTAGTTTCAAAATCATCCCAAAGCATTCTAGCTTTCTTCCAATACTAGAGAGAATTTAGAGAGTTTCTTGAGAGTTGTTTTCTCCTTTTTATCAAGAGAGAATTATCATTGTTTTCTCCTTGGTAGATCGAGAGAGGTTGTAATTCCTATTTTTCTCATAGTGAAATTCTTCTACCGTTGCCCGTGGTTTTTACCCTATATTATTTAGGGGTTTTCCACGTAAATTTTGTCTCTTTTATCTTCATTTTTATTTTCTCAAATTATTAGTTACGGTTTTACTCTATCCGATAGCCGTCTTCCGCAACAATTGGTATCAGAGCTAGATTAGAGTGTGTAATATCTACTTATTGTCTTTGTGGTTGCCACCAAAAGGTGGATCCTCCAATATACGAAAGTAAGAAGTTATTATCCATTCTTTGAAGGTTCCAGAGAATTATTCACGATAGTGAAATAGTGAGAGCTATCCGTAAACGAAGCAATGGCAACGAAATTTGATATTGAAAAGTTCAATGAGAGAAATTTCTCATTGTGGAAATTAAAGATGAAGGCCATCCTGAGGAAAGACGGTTGTCTAGCAGCTATCAGTGAAAGGCCGGTGGATTTCATAGATGACAACAAATGGAACAAGATGGACGAGAATGTTATTGCAAACTTTCATCTAGCATTAGCAGATGAAGTATTGTCAAGCATCGAGGAGAAGGAGATATGGGATCATCTCACCAAATTGTACGATGCCACATCGTTGCACAATAAAGTTTTCCTTAAGAGGAAAGTGTATACTCTCCGGATGTCAGAATCTACTTCAGTGACGGAGCACTAAACACACTGAACACATTATTTTCTCAGCTTACATCCTTAAGATGTACAATAGGAGAACAGGAACGTGTTGAACTTCTACTTCAAAGTCTACCGGATTCGTATGATCAACTCATCATCAACTTGACAAACAATAATGTCACCAGTCTGGTCTTCGATGACGTTGCAGCTGTTGTTCTACAAGAAGAAAATCGGCGCAAGAACAAGGAAGATAGACAAGTAAATATGCAACAAGCAGAAGCGTTAACAACGATGAGAGGGAGATCAACAGAACGTGGCCAAAGCAGCAGTCACAAACATGGTATATCAAAGTCAAGAAGCAAGAAGAATTTAAAGTGCTACAACTGTGGAAAGAAGGGTCACTTGAAGAAGGATTGTTGGAGTCTGAATAAAAACTCCAATCCACAAGGTAATACCGCAAACACTTCAGATGATGGAGATGCTCTATGCTGTGAAGCGTCAACTACCGTGGAAGGCAGAAAAAGATTTGCAGATATATGACTCATTGATTTGGGAGCAACATATCACATGACCTCAAGAAGAGAATGATTCCATCATTATGAACCTGTCTCAGGAGGATCTGTGTATAGTTGCAATGATCATGCCTTAGAGATCGTTGGCGTGGGAACCATCAAATTGAAGATGTATGATGGAACAATTAAAGTTGTTCGAGATGTGCGGCACATGAAAGGCCTGAAGAAAAATTTATTATCCTACGGATTGTTGGATAATAATGCAAGCAAGATTGAAACACGGAAAGGAATCATTAAGGTGTTTCGTGAAGCGCTTGTGGTACTGAAAGGCGAAAAGATAGCAACAAACTTGTACATGTTAAAGGGAGAGACTTTGTTAGAAGCATAAGCCTCTGTTACCTCATGTAGTTCAGATTCTGCAATGCTATGGCATCAGAAACTTGGACACATGTTAGAACAAGGAATGAAAGTCCTTGTGGAGCAAAAGCTACTTCCAGGCTTAACAAAGGTATCACTTACTTTGTGTGAGCATTGCATAACAAGTAAGCAGCACCGGTTGAAATTCAACACGTCAAATTCTAGAGGCAAAAATGTTCTAGAATTGGTTCATTCTGACGTATGGCAAGCACTAGTTACAACCCTAGGCGAAGCAAAATATTTTGTCTTATTTATTGATGACTACTCCAGGAGATGTTGGGTGTACCCTATTAAGAAGAAGTCATATGTGTTTTCAACTTTCAAAAACTTCAAAGCGCGGGTGGAACTTGATTCTGGAAATAAGATCAAGTGTTTCAGAACAGATAATGGAGGAGAATACACAAACGAAGAATTTAATGACTTTTGCATGAAAGAAAGCATCAAAAGACAGTTCACAGTGGCAAACACTCCTCAACAAAATGGAGTGGCAGAGCGGATGAACAGAACCTTGTTAGATAGAACAAGAGCAATGTTGAGGGATGCAGACCTAGAAAAATCATTCTGGGCAGAAGCAGTCAATACCGCTTGTTATTTGGTGAATCGAGCTCCATCAACTGCAATAGAGCTAAAAACACCAATGGAGATGTGGACTGGTAAACCAGCTGATTATTCAAACCTCCATGTATTTGGAAGTATTGTGTACGTGATGTACAACTCCCAAGAAATCTCAAAGCTGGATCCAAAATCCAGGAAATGCAAATTCTTGGGGTATGCTGATGGAGTAAAGGGGTATCGCGTGTGGGATCCCACTTACCGTAAAGTGATCTTCAGCAGGGATGTTATATTTGTAGAAGATAAACTACAAAGAAAAGAAGACGATGATAGTGCTAAAAAGTCAGAGACTACTCGGATACGTGTGGAAAATGAGGTTGAACAAGAAGATTCTTCTAAAACAGAAACAACTCATGATGAACAAGAACCAGAAAGTTCTGAAGCTCCAACAACTCGTCAATCAGATCGTGTGAGAAGGCATCCCAATTGGCACTCAGATTATGTAATAGAAGGTAATATTGCATACTGTCTTTTAACAGAGGACGGTGAGCCATCAACATACCAGGAGGCAATAAACAGCTCAGATGCTTCACTGTGGATGATGGCGATGCAAGAAGAAATTGAAGCCCTTCATAAAAATAATACATGGGACCTTGTGCCACTACCACAAGGAAGGAAGTCAATTGGTAACAAATGGGTCTTCAAAATCAAGCGAAATGGTGACGGTCAAGTTGAGAGGTATCGTGCAAGACTGGTGGTCAAAGGATATGCTCAAAAAGAAGGTATTGATTTCAATGAAATATTTTCTCTTGTGGTTTGACTAACAACAGTTCGAGTAGTTTTGGCAATGTGTGCTACATTGGACTTACATCTAGAGCAGCTAGATGTTAAAACAGCTTTTCTTCATGGAAATCTTGAAGAATAAATTTATATGCTCCAACCTGAAGGTTTTGAAGAAAAAAAAAGAAGAGCTTGGTTTGCAGGTTGAACAAATCTCTGTACGGTATAAAGCAGGCGCCAAGGTGTTGATATAAGAGATTCGATTCTTTCATTATGTGCCTTGGATACAACAGACTTAATGCAGACCCTTGTGCTTATTTCAAGAGGTCTGGTGATAACGATTTTGTTATTTTGTTGTTGTATGTGGATGACATGTTGGTTGCAGGACCTAACAAAGATCATATTGAAGAATTGAAGGCACGACTAGTTAGGGAATTTGAAATGAAGGACTTGGGATCAGCAAACAAGATTCTAGGGATGCAAATTCACCGAGACAGAAGTAATAGGAAGATTTGGCTTTTACAAAAGAATTACTTGTAGAAAATCTTGTCACGATTCAGCATACAAGATTGTAAGCCAATTTCTACCCCTCTTCCTATTAACTTCAAATTATCCTCCATTATGAGTCCTAGCAGTAAAAAAGAGAGGATGGAGATGTCTCGAGTACCGTATGCATCAGCAGTGGGAAGTTTAATGTTCGCTATGATATGCACAAGACCAGACATTGCACAAGCAGTGGAAGTGGTTAGTCGGTACATGACAAATCCAGGCAAAGAGCATTGGAATACAGTAAAGAGGATCCTGAGATACATCAAAGGGACCTCAAATGTTGCATTATATTACGGAGGATCAAACTTACTAATCAATGGGTATGTAGATTCTGACTATGCAGGGGATTTGGATAAAAGCAAATCTACTACAGGATATGTGTTTAAAGTTGCTAGTGGAGCTGTAAGCTGGGTTTCAAAATTGCAGTCAGTTGTGGCTACATCCACAACAAAGGCAGAATATGTAGCAGCTATACAAGCCAGTAAAGAAGCAATTTGGTTGAAGATGTTATTGGAGGAGCTTGAGCACAATCAATAGTATGCCTCTCTGTTTTGTGACAGTCAAAGTGCCTTGCATTTAGCAAGGAATCCAGCATTTCATTCAAGGACAAAGCACATACGAGTTCAGTACCATTTCATTCGTGAAAAGGTAGAAGAAGGGACGGTAGATATGCAGAAGATCCATACCAAAGACAACATAGTAGATTTCATGACGAAGACAATCAATGCTGATAAATTTACCTGGTGTCGATCCTCTTGTGGCCTGTCAGAAACGTAAGAAACATGATGGTACAAGGTAGAAAGAATGGTATGAAGATATGATTGTTCCAATCAAATCTTCAAGTGGGAGATTGTTGAAATTAAAATTTGGAAAGTCCAAATTAGCTGCTGCCACCAAACTTTCGGTGGAAAGTTTGAAAAAAAACAAACAAAATAATTCCACCTAAATTTGGTTGGAAAATTGGAGCATTTGGAGCAATTGGCAGCATGATTTTGATGACTTTTGAAATTGTAAAATCTCAATTTTAGTCATTGTAATTTAGGGTATTTACAAACTAGTCCTTAGACTTCAACTATAAATACCCTAGCTCATTTAGTTTCAAAATCATTCCAAAGCATTCTAGCTTTCTTCCAATACTAGAGAGAATTTAGAGAGTTTCTTGAGAGTTGTTTTCTCCTTTTTATCAAGAGAGAATTATCATTGTTTTCTCCTTAGTAGATCGAGAGAGGTTGTAATTCCTATTTTTCTCATAGTGAAATTCTTCTACCGTTGCCCGTGGTTTTTACCCTATATTATTTAGGGGTTTTCCACGTAAATTTTGTGTCTCTTTTATCTTCATTTTTATTTTCTCAAATTATTAATTACGATTTTACTCTATCCGATAGCCGTCTTCCGCAACAGGGGAGGGGATGGGGCCATAAGAATAGAGGCAAACTTGTAAATATATGGTTGAAAGCACAAAGAAATCTATCTTCCGGCAATGGGGGGATTATTTGTGTTTTTCTAGAAACTCTCTGATCAACATCATAAACAGAGTCTGACCCATCTGGTATATATTTTGTATGCAACTTCAAATCCAGGCTAGCAAATTTAATCTGAAAACAAAATAGTTTGAATTGATCTGTCAATTATTATATCAGTAGAGCGAACACTGATCCGCTTCACCAAAAAATTATAATCTCCTTTGATTAGAACAAGACAACAACATAGAGAGCTATGGAAGGGTAGATAGGTAAGCGCCAGAGAAACAAGAGAAAGAGAAGGATAGATAAGGATAAGAGGAAAAATGGGGGCGTTTAAGGATTGGATGAACTGAGCGGGAGAGGGAGAAGCGAGTGGAAGCCATTAGCATATTGACTATAACAAAGATAGTGTCGAACAAGACTCTGTCTGGTAAGTGGCGTAATTCTCATTTTCTTATTAACTTTCTGTTGGGTAAAGGGAAGTCGAATATCTTTTTCCTAGTAGGATGATATTTTGAGATGGGAACCAAAGGTTTTTTTGTTTGGTTTGCCGAGTGATTGAACCTAAATTATCGAACATGATGTCAATGACATTGGGCTGATTAAGAAATTTGATATTTTCTTTCCAATTGGGTTTCTTTCATCTTCTTTCTAAATCCACTGTAAAGTTCAAACTTTTGTAATGTAACCTCTAAATTTGTACTCTCTTTAGCTGTGCCTTCATTCAATTCTCTAGCAATTCGATATTATGATGAAACCGAACTTTGGACCTCAGGTTTAACGAAATATCCAAATCAAAGCTTATATAATTTATGCCCGTTAATTTACATTCGACGCAATTGATCTGCAAATGAACTTTTATTCCAAGTTCGTCCCCACCATCAAAAAACTCATGCAGATGCAGTTACATGCCACCCCTGCTCCAAATATAAGAATGATCAACAAAAAATAATGACAACAAGATCCCAAAGAGCTTAGTATATATCTGCAAATACTTCAGACATGTATATTGAAATACGATCCCAGAGTTTATGAAAAACATGTTAATAAACTGAGCAAAGCAGCTTCCGTGAAGTATACAAATTTAGCACGCATTGTAACTATCAATGCCAAGATATATGATCATGAATCATGTATGGCCATCCATTTCAACAGATTCAGTTTCACATAATGTCAGTCATTTCAACAAAAGAGAAAAAAGAACAAACCTCTTGGCAACTCCAATTCTTAGTATCTCATGTCATGGCATTTAAAACTAGTTGATGAAAATGAAGTTATATCAACAGTTGACGATTTATTTATTCTGATTTAATAGAGAATCACAACTGATAGTTTGTGGTAGAATTATGTAGTTAAGGTCGCTTGGTTTATGAAGTTTAGAAGGAATATAACTGATGAAGAAGAGAAAAAGTCCCTTTCTATCTATCAAAGGTGTTTATATATTGACTTTGAGAATCCCTTTCTATCATAAGTGTATGTATATTGATATGCCTGTTAAACGTAAGATCATGATAACTACTCGTTAATTGACAGGCTAAATAAATCTATTTATCAGCAAATAGATCGCTGATAACGTGGATCAACCATAAATCATATCATAATATCATAACTGGCAGGAGTATATTGAACTCCAAAAATATAATCTGACCTGCAAAGGAAGTATAACGAAAGTACACAATTTCTGCAGTGTAAACAGTGTTCACCGATCCAACTAATTAGTCTTGTCATGGAGCTGAATGGCTATATATTTTCCCGGATGAAAATTCAATTACTTTAGATTTTAATCATTTGCAAAATATGAATAACAACAGAGTTGGAACCCTTGGAAATGTGGTTAACAGATCTTAATTTATATATAGCTAGCTAAAACAAAAAGGATGGCAACTTGCAGTAAACAGAAGAAACACATAACTAAAACACAACATTCCTCATGTTGATGTACTCCCATCTAACAACCCGAAAACACTTGCTGGTAATGTCCAGATTCTTGACGATGACAACCCTCATCGAAATTCTGGGAATAGCTAACGGCATCATAGTAAAAGGACAATGGCTTCGAACCATAAACACCGTTCTTCCCATCTCTTACCAATATCCTCAGCAGGTTTTTCCACCGCCTCCTGCTGCTGCAACGATGGATCCTTGAGTACTCCATTTCTTCCTGCACGGTGAAGCACGATGGGGGCATCATATAGCTACAGGAGAAACAAGACAATGCCCGGCGACGGCAGCTGATCAGATCTCTTTCCATTTCAGACATATTGATGTCTTCTTTACCTTTTACTTGTTGCTCGCTAGACTTTATTTTATTTTTAAAGTTGATGATTATGTGTTTCGTCGTCCACAATGAGATGAGAGGATGTCGTGTCTTTTTATAAGGTGTCAAGAATGCAAGATTTTCCTTCATCCCACCCCCTTTTTGCAGTAATTCAGTGGGCCATTCATGTTTACCGAATAAGTAATTTTTTAAGCTGGCAGTATGGCTGCTTGTCTGCTGTGCCTAGCTCATTTGGATTAAACGTGACGAGGAATAATTATGTGATTCCTCACAAACAAATTTCTCATTATTATAAGAAATTGGTTTAATAATCAGTTAATCTCAATAAACTATTGTAAAAGTTTATGACCATAATAAAAATATTTATTTTAATTATAATGTTAAAATTTGAACTCTAGATATTAGATATTTTATTACGATAGATCAACTCAAAATTAATATCTTATATTTTCTAAAAAAATACTTTGTTAATTATAATTTCTCATTTAAAAATATAAATACATCACACATCTAAACTTATTTGAATTTATAATTTTTAAAAATGTATAATGATTATTAAAAATTAAATTCATAATCAATTCAAAAAATATTGTATTTATTAAAATTTTAAATATATTCAATTAAATCAAATTGTCAATGAACAATATCGATGTATCACGTAATTAACAACGGTGTGATTTGGTATCAAAGAAGACTAGGTCAAGTGGTAAGTCGCTTGATATCAGTTAAGTAAGGTTTCAAGTTCGAGTCTTTGTATATGTAAAAAATCTCAGCCGAAAGACTCAATTAATAAAATTTGATGTGTATAGAAATTTAACAGCGACATTATTGCTTATTTAAAGCTTTCTTTGAATTTTGGGTAAGAGGCTTAAAAGAATCCAACTACAATTGGTACGAATAACTCCATAGAAAATGAAAGCATTGGTCAAGAAATCAACTGACTTCAAAATTTTAATTTATATATTTAAATTTATGATAAACATATTAATTTGTGAAGAAATGGTTGTGAATGGTTTCGTTTTCATGTAATAGAAGACGACAAGAATCTGGACCAAACGAATTTAATTGATTGGAAGAGGTTGGTTTGTAATTTGTTAAAGTGAGATTAATAGGTGGTAGTTGTACGCACAAATAAACAAAGCTTAGCACCGTTTTGAATTTGGACAAGGAACAAACAACTTTCTCCCACTTTTTGCAGCATTACACCGACCACTACCTTCTGCCCTGAATTAATTCCAATTGTTTCATTGTCTTCACTAATTTAGAAGTGCGGTTGATGATCCAAGAGATAATACCTCTTCACCTTATTTTAATGTTAGACCTTGATGTTATATGGTACAAACATAATAGTCAAGGAAATTTTCTCAAACTCATTTGTTATTTCAATGATAAAAAAAATATTATCGATTATGGGTTCGAGCAACTGTCTCTGCATGGTGTGATATCAATTGATTAAGAAAGTTATGAACATATACTACCTTGTAATCATACCAGACTATTAATAATCTTGTCAAATATCTCTTTTTATATTAAATTTCAATCCTAAACCCTATAACTTCAAAACTTATATTACCATTTTAATCATACTTGTTTATCTATAATCTATATAAATACATGAGTTGGAGGAAACTTTAAAATTGAAGAGATCTAGAATATATTGTATGGTTCGTTATATTACAAATTTAACACGAGCAAAAACAATATCCTTTATGGTGCACTTGTGGTTTGTGCTCATTTTGGTTGTGATTTATGGAGTGGCCAGAAAGTTGGAAGCATTGATATGCTTCGTGTCTTGCATAGTGGTATATGTAACACCTCATCGATCTGTTGGATATTTTTAGTCTTCTTAATTTCTTGGATTATCAATATTTATGAATATATTAAGTTTGAGATTGAAGGAATGTTTTATGGTGTTAATCTTAAATGATAATTCATTATCGTGATTGAATCGTTATCTTTAAAGTAAATTGATTTCTTTAATTTTTATGTGATAGATTAATTCCTCCAAAGATATATCTTATTTCTATGTATTAAAAGATTCTGATAGTTGACTAGGACTAGGGTAGCTTTTCAATATAGATGTATGAGAAATTCACACCGCTAGGATATCGAAGGTCAACTCCTTGTAGACATGCTTTCATGTTTATGATTGACTTATCATCGGTTATTTAAAACTTTAATTATCTTTTTTATAATTTCACATCTAATATATTTTTTAAAATTCACACTTTCTAATATAAAAATATACCTCTGTCCTTTATTTTCCAACCTATCTTATATCAGTATCACTCGATCCATGGGTGGAACACTTATCGTTTAGACATTTAGAACAACATGTATATCCCCGCCGAGCAATAGGTTTCAGCTTTTCTTTTATCCAAGTTAGCCAATCTATCAAAAGTTATTTAAATAAAATTCATGACCGTAAGCAAAAAGCTGGAGTACCTCAGTTGGCTAGAGCGTGTGACCCTTACCCATAAGGTTAGAAGTTCGAGCCTACCTCCAGCGTGTTGCCATACCATACTCAAACTCAGTTGCCATTAGGTGAGCACAGCTGCGTTACCTGCACGTGGAATGAAGTTGAAGATATAAGAACAAAAAGCTTCTCGTCCTTTTTCCCTTTGTCTTGCCTCTCATGTCATCCAATTCGAAACGTCACATTAGGCTATAGAAGCGACTAAATTGTAAAAATTTACAAAATGTCAAATTATTAAAATAAAATTAGGTTTCGAAGAAAATAAAACAATCGTGTATGTACGCATGTATTTAAAACAATATGACACTCAAGGAACAGAGGATCCAATTAATTTTTCAGAGGAACTTTCCTAGTTACCTTCCTAGTTATCAAAAAGGGAAAACATGAAACTTCTGTAAATTGATCGGAATTCATAATCGAAATCGCTATTAAAAGGGTTCATTCATTAATAGATCTAATTAAACATTCAGAAAATTGATGCTTCATGACGATTTAGGATTTCGGGTGCATTAGAAAGGTATTTAGGAATCTTTATATTAAAATTTATTTAAAATTCAGATATAACAGAAGTGATTTCATTACTCATGATATCGGGGGTATTTTAGACATTTTGATTCTTAAAGAATTCTTAGTAAATTAACCTAATAAGGTTAAAACGATAATTTGATTTAACACCCTCAGACTAATACAAGTGACCTAATCTGATCTAAAGTGTCACATTGTGGCCACCAGAGCAACCAACTCAAAATCCGAAAAAACAAAACTTTAACCAATAAAATTTTAAAATCGTAAAACAATCTCAATATATATATATATATATATATATATATATATATATCAATTCAGTCATCTTTCCGAAAAACAGAGTTCGATAATACATGGTATAAAAACAAGTTTCAAACTCTAATATGAAAACAAACTGTAACCTGCATGCCCCCAAATACACATGTATCATGCTCCACAAGTAACGCTCGTGGAACTCCCATTGTTAATGTCGATAAAGAGCACATCATCAATTCCTTTAACCTGAAATGATAAGTAATAGAATGAGTTTTGGGAAAACTCAGTAATACAGAACTACCAAATAATACTAAAGGTCAAACAAATATATGATAAATCATGAACTTCCTTAGTGATGCAGACATCTATGGGCTCTAGAAAAGAATTGAAATTTCATTAATGATCCTTAAAGTAACAATATAAAATATATAGATCAGAAGAGTTAATAGAGATAGATCTTGGAGATTGAATTGAAGAGTTTAGTGTTTTTTTATTAGTGTGGAGAAAAATATACATATAGTTTCAGATTGAAAAATTCAATTAAAAAAATTCAAGTTCAAATTGAGTTATGAAATGCAACTTAAATAACTCGAATAATTCAAAAATTTTAATAATTGACAGATTTGATTTTCAAGTTTGAGTCTAATCCCTTGATACTGCATGATATATGTATATCATATATGAAAAAAAATATAAATACATATATATGTATTGTATATGATTATAAAAAATTGTTTAAATTGAAATTAAATAGTATCATAATATTATAAACATTTATAATTAATTTTAAAGAGAAACTCGAATCAATCAACTCGACTCGAAAAAAAAATTTGAGTCAAATGCGAGTTATAAAATAAGACTCGTCCACTCAAATAATTCAAAATTGTTTGTTTCGACTCGATCAAACACTCACCAATTACATAGTATTTCTAATTTGGGTAAAGTATATAAATAGTCCTCGACTATAATGCTATTTTATTGAGTCATTCAACCATTAAAAGTTACAAAATAGTCCCCTGACTATAGGACATTACATTTTTGAGTCCACTGGCTATTAAAAATTAGAAAATGGTTACTCGACTATGCATATGTTCCAAATTCGTCTTTTTCCAGTAATAAATTGACGATCGTCTAAGCTAGATGTTAACATATTGACTAAAATATGATAAAATTATATTTTAATGATATCTACTGACACCATCCTTGCTTTCAAGTACTAGTTCGACGGTATAATATTTCATGCATTGGCTTGACGACATAATATAAATGGAGACAATTTATAACATATAACTCAAACGGTTCTAGAATCAGATTTTAAAAAAATATTAGTCAACAGATTAACATCAAGCTTAGACGATCACCCATTTATTAATGGATAAGGATGTGTTTGAAACATATGAATAGTCATGTAACAATTTTATCAATTTTAATAGTTGAAAGACTCAATAAAACAATGTTATATATTTGAGGGACTACTTTTAACTTTTAATAGTTAATGGCTTAATAAAACATCTTATAATTGGGAATTATTTATCTATTTTATCCTTCTAAATTTTTTAAAAATATACATTAAGAGAAAATAAAGTATAATTCAAACATAAATTTAAACTAAATAATTTATTTAAATTTTGTTAAGAAACAAAAGCTATATATCTATGATCTCTCTCTTCAACCTATTCAAGCGTATCAAAATTCTTTTTCTTTCTTTTGATATAATTCAATATCTCACTTTCATCCTTCCTTTCATCTATGTGCTACAAAAAATGAAATATATATATATATATATATATATGGTAAAAAATATGCTATGTGCCACTTTTTAAATGGTTTATTATTGTTGTTATGTCAGATTCGAGATGGACGTAAGTAAAATTATTGACGGTGAAATAATTCATGTATGAAATTGATAAAAATTAAAATTACATAACATTAATAAATTCGATAAAATACATGTTTCAAACAAGCAATTAACCCTATTTCAATTTGTTTTCTAAAATTGTCACTTGAATTTGATTTATTAATTTAATTTGGTATTTTTTATATTTTATAATTAAGAACCTAAATTTAACTTATTAGTTCAAATTATTATATTAATTGAGTTTTTTTATTTCAATTGGATACTTATGATTTCTTTGGTTTAATTAATTATTATATTTGAAATAAAATATTTATATTTTTTTTATAAAGTTATGAAATCATTAGAATTTTTATAAGGTTGACCGATTCGGACAGATATAAATATTAAATAATTAGATTTAAATAAAAAATATAATTAGACAAA
The DNA here is from genome assembly GCF_006381635.1 of Hibiscus syriacus. Classification (NCBI taxonomy): domain Eukaryota; kingdom Viridiplantae; phylum Streptophyta; class Magnoliopsida; order Malvales; family Malvaceae; genus Hibiscus; species Hibiscus syriacus. The sequence goes on along the minus strand of NW_024063127.1, from coordinate 1,773,357 downwards.
AAAAACTATGGATACCAAATTGAACATAGGAATTAAGTTTAAGAACGAGTATATATTTATCGTTTAAAGGCCGCAATTTGGGAGTCGACATGCTCAAGAAATGGAGGAAGCCCAATAATTGAAGCCTAAAACCCATCACCATGCCCAATCCTCAAACAACGAAAGAACCCAGAAGCGTTTAACTGAGCAAACCTAGGCCGAATTAGCCACCATTACCTGAGCTCCACCCGCTACCCGTCCTCCGCCTCCGTTTCTTTTCTCTTTCTTTTTTTCCATGAATGGATCCTCCACCATCGCCACCGTCCGAACCTCCGCGATGAGAACTCCGGCGGTCATTATAAAACCAGGCGAGCCCTTCCATCTCCGCTGCTTCCTCACGAAATCCTTCTCATCTTTCCCTTCATCTCTCCCCATAGACCCAGTGCCATCCGACCACGATCTCCCTTTGCTCCTTCACTCGATACTCTCCAAACCTAATTGGCAAAAACACCCTTCCCTCCCTAAGCTAGTTCCCTCCATATCCTCTTCCCATGTCCATTCCCTTTTCTCTCTCAACCCTTTTCTTCTTCCCCAAACCGCCCTCGGTTTCTCCAATTGGATCTCCAAAAAACCCAATTTCAACCACTCCGTTTATTCCTATTCTGCGCTTTTGAACATCCTTGTCGCCAACAAATTCTTCGGTCCTGCTGATAAAATCCGCCTTGCCATGATCAAATCCCCGGCTTCGGTAGACGAAACCCGGTTTGTTTTGGAATTGCTAAAGGATATGAACAAGGATAACGAGCTTCATTTCAGATTTAACCTTTCGGTTAGATCCTACAACTTTTTATTGATGTCATTGTCGAAATTCTTGATGATTGATGAAATGAAATCTGTTTATAGTGAAATGTTGAACGACAGGGTTTCGCCAAATATTTTTACTTGGAATACTATGGTTAATGGTTATTGTAAGATTGGGAATGTGGTTGAGGCTCAACTCTATGTCAGTAAGATTGTGCAAGCCGGGTTGAGTCCGGATACGTTTACTTATACTTCGTTGATATTGGGGCATTGCAGGAATAAGGATGTTGACAACGCATTTAGGATTTTTAGAATGATGCCGACTAAGGGTTGTCGAAGAAATGAGGTTTCTTATACGAATCTTATTCATGGGCTATGTGAGGCTGGGCGGGTTGATGAAGCTATTAAGTTGTTTGAGGTGATGGCGGATGATTTTTGTTGTCCTACAGTTCGTACATATACAGTAATTATTTGTGGACTGTGTGATGCGGGGAGGAAGTCCGAAGGAATAAAATTATTCCAGGAAATGTCGGATAAAGGGTGTGAGCCAAACGCTCATACTTATACGGTAATCATTGATACCTTATGTAAAGAAAATAAGGTTGATGAAGCAAGGAAAATGCTAGGTAGAATGTTAGAGAAAGGGCTGGTTCCAAGTGTGGTCACCTATAATGCTTTGATTGATGGCTATTGCAAACATGGATCAATGGAGGCCGCATTGGAAGTTTTGGGTATGATGAAATCTAATAATTGTTGTCCAAATGACCGAACATATAATGAATTGATAGCCGGGTTTTGTAAGAGGAATGTTCACAAAGCAATGGTATTTCTTGGTAAGATGCTTGAAATTAAGTTGGTACCAAGTTTGGTCACATATAATTCGTTAATTCATGGGCAGTGTAAAATGGGGCAGTTAGATAATGCCTTCAGGCTGCTTGAGATGATGAAGGAGAACGGTTTGGTTCCCGACCAATGGACGTACAGTGTTCTTATTGATTCTCTTTGTAAAGCTGGTAGGGTAGAAGCAGCTCGTATTCTGTTTGACTCTCTCAAGGAGAAAAGCGTGAAAGCAAATAAAATTATATATACTGCTTTGATTGATGGATACTGCAAGGTTGGGAAAATTGAAGATGCTAATTGTTTGATTGATAGAATGATTGATGAGGGCTGCTTTCCAAACTCATGCACTTACAACGCCCTTATAGGTGGGTTGTGCAACATTAAAAATGTGAGGGAGGCATTGTTAGTGGTGGAGAAAATGAAGGAGATGGGTGTGAAGCCTTCAGTAGAGACATATACAATTCTCATTGAAAGGATGCTTAAAGAAGGTGACTTCGATCGTGCTCATAGGACTCTTGATCAACAAATATCCTTGGGATGTCAACCCGATGTATTTACCTATACTGCTTTTATTCGTGCGTATTGTGGTGTAGGGAGGCTAAAAGAAGCAGAGGATATGGTGATTAGGATGAACAAAGAAGGGGTTTTTCCTGATTCTGTTACTTACACATTACTTTTAGATGCATATGGATGTTTGGGATTAATGCATTCTGCATTTGATGTTCTCAAGCGTATGTTTGATGCCGGTTGTGAGCCTTCTCATCATACATACTGTTTTTTAATAAAGTATCTTTTGAAGGAAAGCCATGCATTGGATATGCTTTCAGATTCCATGCTAGTTAATCATGCTGATGTCTGGAAGACAATGGAATTTGACACTGCCCTGGACTTATTTGAGAAAATGCGTCAACATGGTTGTGTACCCAATATTAACACTTACAACAAGCTTATTATAGAACTTTGCAGAGTTGGCCGCTTTTTAGTAGCACAAAAGTTATTTGGTCATATGAGAGATGAAGGAATATCTCCTGGTGAGGATGTCCACAATTCGCTTCTGAGGTGTTTCTGTGAGTTGGGAATGTATGATGATGCTACCACAGTGGTGGAGCTAATGATCAATTCTGGCCAGTTACCGCATCTAGATTCCTACATGCAGCTGATTTGCGGACGATATGATCAAGGGGACAAGGATAAGGCTGAGACAATTTTTGGTGACTTGCTTCGTTGTGGTTATAATTGTGATGAAGTAGCTTGGAAGATTCTTATTGATGGCTTGCTGATAAAGGGACTTGCTGATAGATGCACTGAACTCTTAAGCATCATGGAAAAAATGGGCTGCCAGCTCCACCCTAATACATATTCAATATTAATTGATGGAATTGGAGGAGAATAGATTCTTTGTATTTTGTCTGATATTCTTGCATTTTTGTTACCGAAGAGGAGGCCATTGCATTGCTCTTCCTTCTGGATGGGCACTGGTATTGCAAACATTGCAGACTGCATTCCTTTTGGCATGCCGGCTCAATACATAAAACCAGGGTACTTGCTTCAATTGAAGCATTTCTGCTAGACTGGCATCAAGGGTGCAGTTTTTCAGTGAGAATCACACGCATTTTCATATTCCTGGTCATGTAGAGGCCCCTAATCAAGTGAACCACTCCAGCTGACAAAGAAGAGTCAAGTACACATCTTTTGTTCAAACACATTCAACTTCCATTCATGGTGTAAGAAATGAGTTCTAATAACTGTCTTTCTTCATTGGTCACTTAGTAATCTATCCGGGGATATGAAAGAAGCAAACATTTACTCAGAACAACAACAGTAAGCCTTTATTCTGCTACCCTACACGAGCAGGATCACTAAACAGACATCGTGCCCAATAGGTAACTCTTCAACGATGTTGTTTCCTTTTAACCCTCTTTTTGTTTGTATTGATGAATTACGGGATCATAATTGTGTGCTTTAATTTCTTTGCCGCAGAAAGCCATGGCTGCCTACAAAGAGTCTACTGCAATCATATCTGTTGGAACTTAACCTAGCTGGCACCGTTGCTATTCACTGATAAAACCTTGATTTCAATCCCGGGGTTTTATTTTTTAATTTTTTTTTTGAAATAATTTAAACATTAAATCTATGACTAATTATTTTTTATCGCATATAATACAAATGTATAGTACTTATAATAAGAGGTGGAAATAACAAAATATTCGTTTTCTTTTTCATTCGTCTTTTTAAATATATAAAAAGAAACTTTGTTTTTTAATATCTTGAAGAAATTTTTTCCCATTTTTAGCAGGTTAAGTACTATAGAAATCGATTAGACCGGGTAATAGATATACGAATAATTTATAAATATATAGTTTAAGAACTAAATTAAAAATAAAAAAAACAAAAACAATTTAAAATTTATTCGTTTCATAAGGGTTTAGTTTGTTTCCTAAAATTCGATTTGAAAGTAATAATGAGTTCAATTTTTTTTAAGGTATGTAAGACTCTAGAAGTCGGATACTAAATAGTTACTAAATAATTAATCATTTAAGCGGTTTTGATAGTATCACGATGAGAACCATGATGTTATGGATTTGGGATAATTAAGAATTTTTTAAGAGTTCGAAGAAGAGAATAGAGAACGTAGGATAGATTTTAGAAAGAAAATGTTTCATTTAATAATCCGATGATGATTCTTCCTTCCCAATACATAGTCTTGTTTGTTTACAATGTACCATACTCAAGATAGCTGGCAGTCATTGTAACTAATTGCAGCGGTTCTACGCAGGTGATGATAAGTGTCTCTTTCGGGTTTTCCTCTTCCATTACATTTAACTGTCGAACTTTACATTGATGATCCGGTTGAAATTTGTCTCTACATTTAAAACATAAATTATGCTGTCTTCGATATTCTAGCCAGGTGTTTTTTGTTTTGAACATTAGGAATAGGCTTCAATCCCTTTGTGTTTGATGTTGGTTTAGGAAAAGTGGTTTGGGTTGGGTAGGGTGGGACTTTAAAATTTAACCTTTGTCTATTGTTTTCAAATTCCAGTGATAGCTCATACAGTTTGGCCTACTTGCAAACTTCAGCCACCCTTTTAGGTTCCAATGCCTTAACCCATTGTTTCACTTATTCTTTCAACCCGCTGACGAACATAGAAACAAAAATTTCTTCTCCCAAAGTAGGATTTTGTAGCAACATAAAAGGTTTCAACTCTTCAAATTTTTCTTGATACTCTCCAACAATTCATGATTGTAGTAACTTGCTGAATTCCTCGATTACATCTGAATACGCTCGGTCACAGAATTGGTGACACAAATCAGCTTCAAACTCGTGTCACAAAACTAGGTGTTTCTGCAAAATGTAACCATTGAACCATGTTTCAACCTTACCTATAAGATGCATCGCAACTAACTCTACCTTCTCCTCATCAGGAATCCCATACAAATGAAAAAAATTATGGCATTTTTGCGTCCATCCCCTGGGATTGGTACCATAAAAAATAGGTAGTTCTACCTTAGGTATCAGAAACATGGACCCCGAAGTGCCATACGACCCCCTTCGACTTGGTCTTTCATCCATAGACCCTCCTTGGAGCATTCTTGTCCCACTGTTATCTCCCCTTTGCACCTCTAATGGTTGGTTCGGCATATTTTTTTGTAGATTCCTCTGGTTTTGACTTAAGGATACCAGGCTCATCTGGTTGGTATGTGTAGCGTGACTTTTCATTTATCACAGTCACTGTCATAGGTCGTTTCCCATCCGTTTTAGAGGGTTCAAGAGTCTTTACCTGGTCGCTGTCTGGGTTTTCTGATTTTGGCTCGCCTTTTCTCCCAGTCAAAATCGTTAATATCTGCTCCACATAGCCTTGATTTGTGTTCATCTTCGCTTCCAAATAGCTTATACAATCATTTTGGCTCTCCCACCACTTGAGAGGATTAGTATAATCCGTTGTTTGCTTCATCAATGTCGTTAAATCCTCAATCTGCTTCTGGGTTGCAGAAAAGTCGGTGGTTTCTGCTATGGATTGGGTCTTCTTTGGCATATCAGTCTACTGTCTGCCAGGAGTTTAGACTGTGATGCCAAAATTATTATGGATTTTAGAGTATTTGAGAATTTTTCAAGGGTTCGAAGAAGAGAATAGAGAATAGAGGATAGATTTTAGAAAGAAAATGTTTCATTCAATAATCTGATGAGAATTCTTCCTTCCCAGTACATAGTCTTATTTTTTTATAATGTATCACACTCAAGACAACTGATAGTCTCTGTAACTAATTGCAACGGTTCTATGCAAGTGATGATAAATGTTTCTATTTCGGGTTGGGCTTGATGACATCCAGGCCTGGTTCATCCTTCCTCTGGCAGGTAATGGGCTCTTTGCTTCCATCTATCTTAATATATTTTTACCCCAAGTGATCCTCACGTGTCTCCCCTTTTGTTCTCCTTTTCAGTGTGATTCGCAATTAGCCCCAAATCTTCATTCAAAATCCCTAACCCTCCATTCAAATTTCTCAATTCCTTCGCCTCCAATCACCCTTCTTCTCTCCCAACTGTGACAGATGAATGGTCGGAGAAAAGTGATTGGAGTTCCAATGATGAAAAGAGAGGGGAAGCTCTAGAAGTCTGTAGAATTATTTTTTGAGATCTGGTTGATGCCTCCCTTAGCCGAGTAATAAATCACGCCTAATAATAAAAATATTACTATTCAAAGTAACATTCCTTTAGGACAATTGTTAAGCTTGGCATTTAGTTTCCTAAGGGTCGCTAGTTTGAATCTTTCTATGCTCAATTTTTATATTTTTCTCCTTTTATTTATCATGTCATTTAATCTTTTTAGTCAGTCACTAGAATGTTTACTCTACAGGTTAACTTAATAGTTATCCAGTTAATTTAATATTTTCTCTCTAATCATGTAGTAAACAGTTAATATTAATATTTTCTCATTAGTCCGTTATTAAATGGTTATTCAGTTACTTTAATTCGTTTAGTCGGTTACTCAACCTAATTTCTTCTATATATATTCATAGTTTAACTTAAGAGTGGATTCAAAATCATTTTTCCTCGAAGTAAAAGAATCCTATCATAATGACTGGTGTATACACTAATTTTTTCATTTTATTTTTAATTATTATTATTATAATTATATATATATATTATTAAATAAAAAAATACAGGTCTAATTATAAATCCCGGAGCCCAACAACCCAAGGCCCAGACCCAATCCAGGCCCAATCAGAATCGGCCCAAGCTTAACCCTAATGATATAAGGTTTGTATCATTCTCAACCCCAACCGCCAACGATCTCAGTCGTTGGATCTGAGAGACCCAACGGTCCACAGAAGGTCCAACATGAAGCCCTAGGGTTTCATAACCCTAGGTTATCATCTTGCGCCACCGCCTTAGATCGAGGAATCCCGTCGCCTTTGACGCCAGGTGTTCCAACCAACCGCTGCCGACGCTCCAGTGCCACGACAACGCCTCGCCAGAAACCTCTAGAAGCTCCACTGCTACGACGCCAACCGCACACGTCTTCACCTTTCGGTGAGTCACCACTATAGCTTCGGTGACTCACTGAAGTTTCCTCTATTGACCGGTCCGAGAGCAGTATCGTGGTGGCTATAAAAGCCACCGATCCTGCCAAGATAAAAGAGACCAACATCCATGAAGCAACAACAACAACAACAAACAAAGAAAAACCATAGTAACCAACCAAATTATAAAACAGAAAAAAACGAGAAAAGTTTACCAAGGAAGACATCACCGTCACCAGAGCTACAACGCGCCTCCACGCGCCGCCAAAAGCAACTGAAATATCGAGGGTATTTATGTAGATCTAGGTAATTTCGGGGCTTTTTAGGGAAAAAGGATACCGGAATCGCCCTTAAGACGTTCCAATCTTTATTTTTTGGGATTTTGAAATTTTTCGGCCACCGCCATCAGTGGCCTGCAGCAGTGATTGGCGCCGGAAACGGTGACCGATTTTTTTTCTGGCGAAGGAAATCGAGAGAAGCAAAACCAGAAAATGATAACAAATTGCCCTTAGGGCTGGCCGTTTGGGGTTTATATACCCCTTCCCAAACGATGTCGTTTTGGGGAGGGGTATATACGTAATTTTGGGAAATGGGTAAACGCGATCCGTTGTCCCTATTATTTTGTAAATTTGCATTATAGTCACTAATTACACTTATGAGCATTTTTAATTCTGTCTTTGAATTTTATTTAATTATATTTTAGTCACTACCTATATATATATATATTTATATATTTAAGGTAAATATATTATTTAGTCCCTTAGGCTTTAATAATTCATATTTTAATCACCGATTAAATAATTAAGGGCTAATTACATTATTAGTAATTATATTTCATGATATTTCTAATTATTTCCATTAATTTTTATAATTTGCAATTTAGTCCTATAGCTTTTAATTCCTTTTATTTTGGTCATTATTTAATTGCAATTTTATTTTATTTTTATTATTGTCTTTTATTTTTCAATACTTTAAATATAGTACTTTAATTATTTTTTTATGTTTTAGTTACTAATATTTATATGAAATACAATATAATTATAATAATTTCATAATTTAATTAAATAATAATATTTATTTATTTTTTAATATTAAGAAATGGATTGTTTTAAAGTAACTAGATGTCGTTTTATGATATTTTTAAATAAATAAAATATTATATTTAATTTAGTTTTATTTAAATTATTTTTTAGGAAAAATTATAATATTTATTATTTTTTAATATCAAAGAAAAAAATTGTCTTAAAGCAACTAGATGTCATTTTCTAATATTTTTAAATAAATAAATACCCTACTTATAAAACCCTAAGTATATATATATATATATATATATATATTTACTTTAATTTTATTTTAATATTTTAATTTTCCTTAGAATTATGCGATTGAATCTGGAATAAGAGGATAATAAATTAAATTTATGTTTGAATTCTTAAATTCTATTATTAGAGACAATTTATAATCAACATGTACCAATTTTGGGCGTTGTGGGGTGTTAATCCTTCCCCAAACGTAACCGACCATGAATCCCTTTTTATTATTAAAAAGAACGGACTTTTGGTTACACACAGACCAATTTATCTTTTAAATAGTTTTTTTCTTAAAAACTCTTTTAAAAGATGATTTTTAGGTATTCGAACTACCTTACCCAAAAAGGTCGATGGTGACACCAAAACATTTCATAAAAACCATTTATTTTATTCACTTACTTTCTTATTCACTTACTTTCCCGCCAAGTAAAATTTGTGTCCGGACGAAAATCGATTACGACAACTGGTGTTAGAGGGTTGCGTCCTGCTCACAGAGTAAACCGAGGGAGGAGGAGATCTCCGTCTGACCCCAACCGACTGCCGCACGACTGCGCTGGGATTTCATGGGTGTGGCTTCTATGGCTGCTAGTATGGCGGACTTATGTGGCTCAGAAGGTAGCAGTTGGATACCCATTTTCCTTAAAAAAAAAATATCAACACTTAATATATTATATCAAGACTTAAAAATTCTTCACACCATTTTTTTTTACTTTTCTGCACACTTTGTTTTAAAATTTGTGCTCAAATGACGTGAGTAGTAAGTTAATATAAGTGTCAATCTTCTATTTCATATTTTTAAATTAAAAAACTATTAATTAAAATAATATATATTATTTTTAAACTATTTATTTTACCAATTACTAAAGCTTCTGTTTTGTATTTTAGTTCAAACCTACACAGACCTCAACCCCACTGCTACTCAACTATTGGTTTCTTGTTTGAGACTAAACCAATGAATATTATAATATTTATTTTAGACCCTCTATTTTTTAATTCCAGTATCGGCCACTGACTGCTACTCCTTATTCTTCTGATGATTGTCGTTTCTGCCATAGTTAATATGTGGCTTAGGTAGTTAAAGGTAATTTGTGCACTTCATTTTCTTCTCAATTTTTGTCAAATTTCTTTTTGTTTCTTTTTCAGGTGTTCTTTTTCTCGTTTTTTTCGTTCTAAGTATCTTTCGTTTCATCTTTCAGATTTTTCAACCAAAATACAGTGGCATTGTTTGATAGCAGTTTTCTGGTGTCTTTTATGTTCTGATAGATAGAAAAGCTTATAATTCAATGTTCGTTTAATCATAGTGTCCTGTGGCTTCGTTAGTTCTTACTCCTAAGGTTTCTTTTCTTAACTCAGTTTGTCAAATTTCTTTTTTGTTTCTTTTTCAGGTTAAATCTTTCGTTTCTTTTTCTCTCTTCTTTCGTTCTTAAGGTATCTTTTGTTTTTGTTTCAGATTGTTCAAACCTTTCTCCCATTGGCATTGTTTGATAGCAGCAGTCTTCCCTGTGTCTTTCATTGTCTGATACAAAAATTATTGTAATTCGGTGCATTGTTTTTGATTTTGAAGTATCAAAAATATGTATGCATTAGCAAATGAAATAGTCAAAGCACCACAGTTCAATTGTCGTGTTTCTTTGGTTGCATCGGAATGAAGATTACATAAAAGAAAACGAGTTCTTTGATTTCCCAGAACTGCCTTTGTTTGTTTTCAAATATTTGTTAAGCTGTTAAAATTTATCAGTTTCATATCAATATTCCCTTCTATACACTTGCATTTTTCTACAAGGATTTCACAGGGAAAGCAAACTTTGTGCCACAAGCGCTTGATCTGGAGTCCCAGTATCAACACGATGATACTTTTGATAAGTCTTACGGAGGAATAAGAGCCCGGAAAAAGCTATTTGGGGAGTAAAAACCATTGGAGATTTCAATATTAGAATTTGTTTTAAGTAAATTTTGAGGATAATTTCTTTTCTATAAAATGAAGGATTTTGAGTCAACATTCTCATAAAACTAAAAACTCCATAATCATCATGCCCTTTTGTCCCTGTTTTTTGATGTACTTAATTTGTAGGAACTAGAACAACTGGCGGCTGAGATTCGAGCCGATATCGTGCACACAGTATCGATGATCGGAGGGCATCTGAGTTCAAGCTTGGGAGTGGTGGAGTTGACAGTAGCTTTGCACCATGTATTCGACACACCTGAGGATAAAATCATATGCGATGTCGGGCATCAGGTTAGAGAGCCGACTTGGTTTTGTTTCTTTTCATATGGGAGTTTATATTATAAATAGCATCTTCAAAAAATTTGCTGGCGTACCCTCATAAAATCCTCACAGGAAGAAGGTCGAGGATGCATACCATAAGAAAAACTTCAGGACGTTCCCTAAGAGGGATGAGAGTGTTTATGATTCCTTTGGTGTTGGACATGGTTCTACCACCATATCAGTTGGACTTGGTATTTGCTTCTCTCTGTAAAAACCAAGTGTGAAATGTGAAATATTTAATGACTTTGAGTTTCTTGCTGTTAATGCAGGCATGGCAGTGGGAAAAGACCTTATGAAGAAGAAGAACAATGTGATTTCAGTGATTGGAGATGGATTTTTATGCCTCACTTTATGTATTTGGTATTGCTTATTCCTAAAGTGATTTTCAATGTGTCGGAGCCGTCTTTCGGTTGGGCCCGGAATTGGGCTTCGACTTGGATTAAATGGGTTAGTCACCACCGACCACTTTAAAACGAATTTAGGTGGGTCGGACACCATCTTACCTAATAGCCTTGTGTAATTTCTTGATCAGAGCCATTGGTTTCCTCTTCAAACCTCTCTAAAACCTTCGACCATCACGATGGGGTCTCTTCGTCGGGAGAAGAGAATGGAGTGGTCGGTGGCCTCATGCATCAGCGGCGGCAAATAGGTCGGAGACAACTAATATATTTTGGATCGAAGATGCGCCACCGACTGTTTTTGAGTTAGCAAATGCTGACTGTCGATTATCTAGCGACCATCATGCTTAACTCGTTGCTTGTGTTGCATTAGAGAGTCCAGAAATGCCAACGTTTTGTTCACCGACTGGTTGGCGTTGATGTACGTGAGTGCGCCCCAGCTGTCGGACTGGTAGCAAAGCGCGACGCTGCTCCATGTCCTTGATCTTGCCGCGCGTCAAGCCGTTGATGTGGTGATCTGAGTTGGGAAGGAGCTTGAGGCTTGATGAATGGTATGTAATTGCTATAGCCATTACTACCATTGAGATTAACCTTCTGCTTAGTGTTTGAGTCGCTGATTTTGTTAATCTCAGAATCAGAACTAAAATCTTCCTTCTCATTTCCACTGATGTTTGTATCAATCTGGACATCAGAGAATTCAACTCCGAGTTGATCATCCGTCGTGGCGGGTCCATCAACATTGATATTCTGATCATCATCGACGTCGACCATGATGTCTTTGATTTGCTAAAGCGTAGTGACATCGCACCCCTGGGGTTCCTTGCAGTTGGATTCTGACGTAACCATGGGGAGCTCGGGTGTAAAACCGTATTTTTTCCTTTGCGCCGGTCCCCCCTTGATTTCTTGTTCACTCCCCCTTTTATTTTCGTTTGTGCAGGTCCTCATTCCCAGCAAAAAACATGCGTTCAGGAGATAATGGGTGAACAACCCATTTTCCACAAAGGGAAACGGTTGAGATACGTGGGGCTCCATATGGGACCTACAAAATAATTATAAATTATTATTAATAATAATAAATATATAATAATAATAATAATAATAAATAAATAAATTATAATGATAAAAATAAAAATATAAAACCCGGTCAAAAACGGGTGTCTACAGCTGCCCCTCTTTGCCATTCTTGTGTTAACAAGAATAGGGCAAAAACGAAAAAGACAACCAGTTTTTGTCCAGTTTTTTCAAATGTGATTGAGCTTCCTGGATTTGGGCCTTTGTCTTCTTTTCGGTTTAAAGATTTTGGCTTGAAAATTTTTCCAGAAAGTACTTCATCGCTGTCATCGAGCTGAATGAAATCGAACTCGTCAGGTCTTTGGTTGGCAGATAGCCCTTCTCGACTTAAGTTATGTTGCAAATGATGTGCCTTGGAGCTGAGCGTAGTCAAACTCGAAGGTCTCTGGTTGGCAGATAACACTTCTCGACTTAAGTTATACTGCAAATGATGCCTTGGATCTAAGCGTAGTCGAACTCGAAGGTATTTGGTGGACACGATTCATTTCGTTGTGAAGTTGAAACCGTGGATGGCCCCTTTGTTGTGAAGTTGAGCCTTGAATTGGATATTTTTCATCGTGAAGTTGAAATCCAATGAAAGTTGTGCTGTTTCGAGTCCAATATCCTTCGCCGTGAAGTTGAAATTGGATCTAAAACTGGAAAGTTGTTTGTTGACAGCCAGCCGCCCCTTCGCTGTGAAGTTGAGTTGGTGTTGTCTCGAGTCCAATATTCTTCGCTGTGAAGTTGAAATTGACTTTGAATGAAACTGAAAAGTTGTTTGTTGACAGTCAGTCGCCCCTTCGCTGTGAAGTTGAGCTTGTGTTATCTCGAGTCCAATATTCTTCGTTGTGAAGTTGAAATTGACTCTGAATATGTTTGTTGACAGTCAGCCGCCCCTTCACTGTGAAGTTGAGCTTGTGCTGTCTCGAGTCCAATATCCTTCGCTGTGAAGTTAAAATTGACTCTGAATATGTTTGTTGACAGTCAGCCGCCCCTTCACTGTGAAGTTGAGCTTGTGTTGTCTCGAGTCCAATATCATTCGCTGTGAAGTTGAAATTGGCTCTGAAAATGTTTGTTGACAGTCAGCCGCCCCTTCGCTGTGAAGTTGAGCTTGTGCTGTCTCGAGTCCAATATCCTTCGCTGTGAAGTTGAAATTTACTCTGAAAATGTTTGTTGATAGTCAGTCTCCCCTTCGCTGTGAAGTTGAGCTTGTGCTGTCTCGAGCCCAATATCCTTCGCTGTGAAGTTGAAATTGGCTCTGAAAATGTTTGTTGACAGTCAGCCGCCCCTTCGCTATGATGTTGAGCTTGTGTTGTCTCGAGTCCAATATCATTCGCTGTGAAGTTAAAATTGGCTCTGAAAATATTTGTTGACAGTCAGCCGCTGTGAAGTTGAGCTACCACCATCAATTTTCGAATGCGCTTTTGAATCGAATATCTTTTATCTAGAAGTTGAAATTTGACTCTAAAAGCTGTAAAAAAATTATGTGTGCTAAAAATAATAAATGTGATGCTCTTAAGTATGTCTAAGATGCATGCAACATGAATTAATTATGTTTTATCTCTTGGATTGGAGCCTCATTTTTGTCTACTGGTCTTGTCGTTGGAATCGACCATGCCCCATTTTCTTCTCATGTTGATGTCACAAATTTTATATGGCCTCTCAAATTGATTACTTTCAAGAATGTGAAGTGCTCGTAACTTGGCATTGTTCTTTTTTCTTCAATAGAGACAAAATGAGCCTTAACAACTTCCAGGACTTTTCACACTTGAGACTATCCTGTTTGAAAATGTTTTTTTATCATTTCTCTTATTTATAGGAGGAAAAAAAGATATAAAAATGTAAGAATTCTGTAAAACATTGTCTTTTAACCCGAGCTTGCAATTGAATCAAATCATAAGCATGAGTTCAAAGAATATCAAAGGAATCAATAGCTCTTTTAATGCTTTCAGAGTTATAGCACTTTGACAAACATTCAAGTAGATGGGTTGACTTCAGGTTGACCCAAGGTTTCAGCCATAAAAAGGTCATTTTTACGGTTATTGCAACACGCTTTTCTTTGGTTTGGCATTTTAATTGGATGCGGACAAAATGACGCAACTAGCATTATCAATTACTAGACCTTCTATTTCGGTTCTATGAAATCTTCCATTTGTTCAAGTTTTATAAGTTCTTCTAACAAAGGTAGTACAGAAATATCGGTCTAAAAATGAAATTCTTGAGTGCTCGTGTGAATTTGACTATAACAGGTGTTCCTTAACTCTCTTAGTTCATCATTATCGAAAATTTCTTGTTTAGATAAATTTGATTTGATTTGTCATTATCTGGCTAGCTAAATCCATAAAGCCGGGCGTTTAACCAATTGCTTTATAGGGAAAGCTTAATATTATAATCATTTTTATCAGGTTAACTAAAGGGTTTATCTCATCACAAAGTCTTCAGCCTGACAATAGCAGTGGAGAAAACACCGAGTTGCCAAGTGTCCGAGCAATGTCATGGTTTGAACGCAATCTATTCATAAAGCCAAGGCTTTCGAGTTTCCTCTATAACCAATTGCCTTAGCGGAATAGCTTAGTTTTTATGGATTTAATTTCTTAAGATTGTCAAGAAGAACCTGTTATAGCCTAGGTGTTGTTAAAAGTCAAGGAATCTCATCTTTAGAGTTCAATTTCCAAGCAACTAACTTAAACTAGATTTGCTTACTCGACTATTCCATCTGTGAAGATCATTATCATCACTGAACGTCTTAAATAAAAAGTATAGTAATGTCATATGCAAGAGATGCCCCATGTTGTCCGCACCTATGCACACTTAAATGCCAAGCCTCTTATTTATACCCTAATGAGAGGATAAGGCTATATCAGTTCTTGTAAGGGAAAAGTATGGTGTTCGGACTTTTCGGGGTAAAGTCCTTGTTTTGTCACTTTTAATCGTGTTACTTTGTCAAAGATCTATAAATCCAATCATTTACAGAGTTTTTAATTCAGTTGGTATTCAAAGAATTTCAAGTCTGCAAATTTGATTCATTGTTCGTCGTCTTTAAAGTAACAAAAATTAAAGGTTCAAAAGGAAAAGTTCAAAAACAAGTTACACCCAAAATATGAGAAAGTTCAAAAATGAATTCAAACAGGATGCCACAAATGATGAAATAAAATAATCTTCTTCCTTATTTGGATGCCCCCTAGTTGTTGAAGTCGATCCAACTCTTGTTACATATTTTCTGCATGATTTTCTTGAATGCGCAACAGTTCTCATTTGTGTGCCCCGAGACACTGTCGTGATATTCATAATGGGCACTCTCATCATACCACTTGGAGTATGGGGGCTTCATGGGTTCCACTAGATATGGTGACACTACGTGGGTGTCAAAAAGTTGTTAGTGACGCTCTTTGTAGGTCATGAGAACAAGATCAAAATGTTCCCAATTTTTATGAGACATGTGAATGTAAAAAAAAGAGAGAAAAATAATGCGAAATATGCAGGAATGCATGATGCATGCAATGTTCGAGGCATTGATCCAAAAATATGTCTGTTATTATAAATAATCCTTATTTGGGACAAAAGTGTTTTATCTTTTAAGAGACAAAAATATCCTAACAGCTTCTGACATGTTGACTAGTCTTCTGCTTTCGTCTTTCACCGGTTGAATAACATATCGAACCGCTCTGGCTTCTCTGGAAGAACCGTGCAAATGTTGAGTTGCTTTTTGTACTGGCCCAAGAAGTCTCAAATGACTACGTCTCTGGCATTTATCTTTTGTTGAATCTGTTCCCCACGAATACGTCATTGGAGCCCTCAATTGATAGGAACTATGTGAAGTTCATTTGTTTGTTTCTTGAATTCGTCAGATATGGTCTCCAATTTTAGCTATCGTTTTGTAATTGTTGTCTTTGAAGGGACTCCCTTCATCTTTCCTCTGCAACCTTTTCCAGTCAGTTCTTCAAAGATAGACTTTCATTGTGCTTGATGTAGACTCGGTTCATTCTGAGTCCTTTATAATGCAACAGAGTGATACACTCTTCAATTGTGGACACCACGTCTTCTGGATTGAATGCGACACATAGTCGCCTTGTAGACTGTCCTCTGTATTTTCATCTCTTGTATTACAACCCCTTTGTCCATTAATGCAGATTATTCATGTTTAACAAACACGTTTTTGGTGGATCAACACCTCGTTTTAAATGACGCGAATGATGAAAACAAAATAAAGGAGAACAAAAAATAAAAAGAGTTAGTGAGGTAAATCAAAACAATAATAAAAATGAAAAATCCTACCCCACATGCTTTAATTCATACCCAGACATGATCTCTATCCCGCATGCTAATTTCAAACAAATCCTAACAGCATATTTGTCTAGTTCACATGCTTTGAACAGAAAATAAAGAAGGAAACAAAGCATCCTAGGGTTTGGAATGAGGTCTTAGGGTGGGTTCTAATTCCCTGTACTCTCCCGGTTTAGGTTCTAAAAAGGTACTTGAGTTCTCCTTGCTGGTGCCTCCTTGGGCTTGCCAGACCCTTAGTCCTAAGCCTATTACAAGCTTATGTGGACTAAGTTAAACTCGAGAGAAAATATTCCCTTATGCCCATACGAAGAATAAATTCACACGAAAACATAAGGTATATGAATCCCGAAGGTTACTTGCTAGGCCCATACGGTGAATAAATTCACATGAAGGCGTTGCTTTCACCTCAACTTAAAAGGGTTCGGAGCTCAGGTATAGAGCTAGAGATGACAATTTTGAAAAATCTGAAATCATTAAAAAAACGTCAGTACAACTATTTACTTGAAAAATAATCAAAGGTGAATAATTAGAATCGAATAAATAAATTTACATTTAAATTTATAACTTTCGCTAAAAAAGACAACCGAAAATTAATTTCGGTCTGACTCACTTACCTGTCCCCAGTGGAGTCGCCAAGCTATCGGAGCCATCTTTCGGTTGGGTCCGGAATTGGGCTTCGACTTGGATTAAATGGGTTAGAGTCGCCACCGACCACTTTAAAACGAATTTAGGTGGGTCGGACACCATCTTACCTGATAGCCTTGTGTAATTTCTTGATCAGAGCCATTGGTTTCCTCTTCAAACCTCTCTGACACCTTCGGCCATCACGATGGGGTCTCTTCGTCGGGAGAAGAGAATGGAGTGGTCGGTGGCCTCATGCATCAGCGGCGGCAAATAGGTCGGAGACAACTAATATATTTTGGATCGAAGATGCGCCACCGGCTGTTTTTGAGTTAGCAAATGCTGACTGTCGATTATCTAGCGACCATCATGCTTAACGCGTTGCTTATGTGCTGCATCAGAGAGTCCAGAAACGCCAACGTTTTGTTCACCGACTGGTTGGCGTTGATGTACGTGAGTGCACCCCAACTGTCGGACTGGTAGCAAAGCGCGACGCTGCTCCATGTCCTTGATCTTGCCGCGCGTCAAGTCGTTGATGTGGTGATCTGAGTTGGGAAGGAGCTTGAGGCTTGATGAATGGTATGTAATTGCTGTAGCCATTACTACCATTGAGATTAACCTTCTGCTTAGTGCTGGAGTCGCTGATTTTGTTAATCTCAGAATCAGAACTAAAATCTTCCTTCTCATTTCCACTGCTGTTTGTATCAATCTGGACATCAGAGAATTCAACTCCGAGTTGATCATCCGTCGTGGCGGATCCATCAACATTGATATTCTGATCATCATCGACGTCGATGACGATGTCTTTGATTTGCTAAAGCGTAGTGACATCGCACCCCTGGGGTTCCTTGCAGTTGGATTCTGACGTAACCATGGGGAGCTCGGGTGTAAAACCATATTTTTTCCTTTGCGCCGGTCCCCCCCTTGATTTCTTGTTCACTCCCCCTTTTATTTTCGTTTGTGCAGGTCATCATTCCCAGCAAAAAACATGCGTTCAGGAGATAATGGGTGAATAACCCATTTCCCACAAAGGGAAACGGTTGAGATACGTGGGGCTCCATATGGGACCTACAAAATAATTATAAATTATTATTAATAATAAAAAATATATAATAATAATAATAATAATAATAATAAATAAATTATAATGATAAAAAAAATATAAAACCCGATCAAAAACGGGTGTCTACCCAATGAATTTTTAGCTCCTGTAAAAAAAAATCTCTATGAATGTTATCTTTGATTAATTGGCTTCTAGTATGGAGTTTGAATCCTAGAGAGCAAATGCTTAAAGTTATATCCTTGTGTTTTCTGAAAGTGCCATTATGATTAGCAAAGATGGAGTCAACCACATTGCCACATGTGTCTAATATTCCTATATAACCGTACCATAGCTGATACAAGTAGCTTAAACACCGTTGTATAACATTTCTTGAGCATATGGATGATTAATTTTTGTTGTTGTTGATATTTTACTTATCTTCAATATTTTGAATTTGAGCAAATTTCATGCAAAGTCCTTAATGTAAGTAATGAGAAAATGTTGCTTTTATCCACCAACACTAGTTTTTTACTTCTTTATATTCAACCTTAACACGATTTTGTGTTAAGGTTAGAGCAATGGGTACATTATGCATAACCATATCACATCGTCCAGCACTGGTTGCATTTCATGACGTTGTTTTGTCCTTGGATGGGGAAGGAGGATGGAAAGTTCATTACAAAAGGTACCAAGC
This sequence comes from Hibiscus syriacus, assembly GCF_006381635.1. NCBI lineage: Eukaryota > Viridiplantae > Streptophyta > Magnoliopsida > Malvales > Malvaceae > Hibiscus > Hibiscus syriacus. Next base: position 1,754,552 of record NW_024063127.1, on the reverse strand, counting down.
ATTAAGTTGCAGGTATTGCATATATAAATGGTAGTTATGGTGTATTAATCAAGTTTCTTCAAAATCTGCAATGAGAATTCTTCAGTACAAAGTGAAGGCGAAATTGATATGACAGTTTCTGAGACAGACCGCCAAACTGATGCGATTGCAGTTCAACGGGCATTCACTGCTGCTAAAAAGGTCTTAAAAATTCTGAAGCTTGGTTTCTGTGTATTTTTTGGGATCTGTTTTATCTCACCGCAAACTGTGGACTGATTTTTTCTAGGACTCTTAATTCTCAAGTCCAAGGACTCTATCATGTGTCAGAGGTAATAGCAGCATCGCCCTCTGTGAATCACGATGTTGAATTGCCTATTGTTCCTCAACTCCACAAGGTTCCAAGAGTACTGCCATCGAGAGTAGCTGCCATGTTTAAAGTATTGGTATGTTTTGGGCAAGTTTTCTTTTTTCTCTTAAACTAAACTGATTAACTTAAGATGATTCTCATTATTGTGCCCAAAGTAGGTACGAGTAATTGACCTTGTGAAGTTCTAAATTTTACTGGAAAACTCAATGATGAGTTTCCCGAAAATGTAGATTATTATGCCTCGCTTTATGTAGTTGGTATTGCTTATTCCTAAAGTGACTTTCAATGGATTTTTTAGCTCCTGGAAAAAAATCTCTATGAATGTTATCTTTGATTAATTGGCCTTTAGTATGGAGTTTGAATCCTAGAGAGCAAATGCTTAAAGTTATATCCTTGTGTTATCTGAAAGTGTCATTATGATTAGCAAAGATGGAGTCAACCACATTGCCACATGTCTCTAATATTCCTATATAACCGTACCATAGCTGATACAAGTAGCTTAAACACTGTTATATAACATTTCTTGAGCATATGGATGATTAATTTTTTATTGTTGTTGATATTTTACTTATCTTCAATATTTGAATTTGAGCAAATTTCATGCAAAGTCCTTAATGTAAGTAATGAGAAAATGTTGCTTTTATCCACCAACACTAGTTTTTTACTTCTTTATATTCAACCTTAAATTCTTGTATTTTAGGTACCCACGGTATTTGACAAACAAGGGGCTCAACTACTTGCAGTTGCATTTCTCGTTGTCTCGAGAACATGGATATCAGATCGAATTGCATCATTGAATGGTATTACAAATCTATTATTATGCTATTTATTCGATTTAAAAATATAATATTGCTATTTTACATCCATAAACTTCCAGGAACCACTGTGAAGTACGTTTTGGAGCAGAATAAGACTGCCTTTATCCGTTTAATTGGTGTAAGTGTTCTTCAAAGTGGTGCATCTTCTTTCATTGCACCCTCCTTTCCTAAAGAGCAACTATTGACCTCCATATGAAATAAATAAACTAAAAGAGGGAGTTACTAATTGAGAAAAGATCTGTGTAACAATGTATTAAATCTACGCTAATATAATACTATCTGCAATATAAGCATACGTGTATGTATAATTTTATCGTCCTAACTACTGTAGGTTTGTGTTATATTAATGATTTAATGCTAGTGTAGAACCCCAATAAAAAATTGATATCTTCCTGCATAAGTTTCTTTCTCATTCCTAGCTTTTTTCAACATCTAGGTTCATGGCTTCGCAGTGAAAAATTAGTTTTTAAATAGCCTTTTTTCTTGGTTTGCAGGCACTTGACAGCTAGGTTGGCCCTTGGATGGAGGATTAGATTGACCCAAAATTTGCTTAAGAACTACTTACGAAATAACAATGTTTTGAAAATCGGACCGGTTCAACTGGGAACCGCTGTCAGGTCCGATTCATTCTAATCCGGTTAAACCGTTATTAGTGAACCGCAAAGAACCGTTAAATCAGTTGTGAACCATTCGAATCGTACCGGACTGGAACCTCTAAGAACCGGCCATCAATAAAAAATTAAAAAAGTTAAAATTTTTATTTTGAAGGTTAATCAACTTTTGTTTTGGTTTTAATGTGTAATGTTTGAAGATTTTTATTAGAAGTAAATCAAGTAATGAATGATGGAATTTTGGTGTGGGGATGTTTTTAGTTTTTTATTAAATGTTTTTGGTATTTTTATTTAATTTCTTAAATAATTATGACGTCGTCTGATTCTTCTGATCGATCTGACCGGTTCACTGATTCAACCAGTCGAACAGGTAGCACTACCGGTTCACTGACCGAACCGGTTCACTGACCGGTCCGGTTCTAAAAACCATACGAAATAATGCATTTTACCAGGTAGTTTGATCAGCTAAGATACACTGATGCCTGTGTACTTGGTCGACACTGCACAATGTTTATAATTTTCTCTATTGTTACCTAGAATTCTGCAATGGTAAATTCACATCACAAACATCTCATTGTAGATTTTTCATATGTCAAGCAAAAATATTGATGCAGATCAAAGAATAACACATGATCTTGAGAAGTTGACAACTGATTTATCAGGACTGGTTACGGGAATGGTAAAGCCATCTGTTGACATTTTATGACGAGTACATTGTTTTGATTTATTTTGGTCCTAGGATTGGTTTTCTGTCTAGTCTTGAATCTTGACCTTGAAAGCATATGCCCCTTACCTTCCTCATTTATCTACCCTTCTAAGAAATATTCTTAACCAATGCTGAAAATTTTAGGTTCACCTGGCGAATGCAGCTGTTAACTGGGAGAAGGGGTGTTGCCATTTTGTATGCATATATATGTAAAACAAAAATCAAATTAACCCACAACTACTATACTATTTCCAAGTGATTTTCAACTCTCTCTAATATAATCCACTTGAAATATTTAACTTTCTGAAGCATATACGAACATTGATGTGGAGAGAAATATGAGCTCAAAATGCTTTAACTTTTGTATTCCTCTGAGTTGTTTTCAAATGAAATCAACAAGGCCTTTATATAGTCACTAGGTACTACTATGCCAAAAACAAAAAAAATAATAAATTCTATTAAAAACCATAAAAGATCACTATCTCATGTATCACCTCTTGGCCTTTCAGCTACAAAAACTCTTGACCTTTTATTTTCCCACTAAAAACAACATTTAATGTTTATTCAACAAAACTCCCCCGTAAACTTAAATGCTTCTACCATCCGTCGCCAATTATCTTTTTGCATTTGTCAAGAAGTACTTTCGGTAGTGGTTTTGTGAAAATATCCACAACTTGATCCTGACTTGCTACATGCACCAATTCCACACTTCTTTCCTTCTTATGATCTCAGATAAAGTGAAAACGAACATTGATGTGTTTTTTCTTTCATTGTTCACCAGGTTTTTTGCCAACTCAATTGTTGATTTGTTGTTAACATGAATCACGGTTGCACCTAATTGTTTTAGCTCCATCTTTCTCAACAAATTTCTAAGCCATATCGTATGACATACACACCAAGATGCTGCCACATATTCAGTTTCACACGTCGAGAGCATCACGATCAGTTGCTTCTTTGAAAGCCAAGTAAACGCAGTATCTCCCATAAAAAAAACACATATCCCGATGTGCATTTTCGGTCGTCTATATCTCCGTACCAATTGCTGTCAGAGTACCCAACCAATTTGTAATATTCTTCTTTCGAGTAGAACAACCCGAGTGACACCGTTCCTTGAATGTACCGTAGGATTTGCTTCAACGCCTTCCAATGTGAATAAATAGGCTACTCCATGAACCGACTTACAATGCTGACACTTAATGAAAGATCCGGCCTTGTGCATGTGAGATAGCGAAGGCTTCCTACCAAACTCCAGTATCTACTCTCATCGACATGTTCCCTTTCATTGAACTTCGAGAATTTTACATATGGTTCTATTGGTTTTGATACCAGATTGCAATTTTCCATATTGTACTTCTTCAAAATCTCTTTTGCATATGTCTCATGTGATACAAAAATAGTTGTATCTACTTGTCTAACCTCCAAACCAAGAAAAAACTTCATTAAGCCCAAATTTTTCATCTCAAATTCCCGTGTCATTGTGCTCCTAAACTCTTCTATCATCTCATCATTGTTACCTATATAAATAAGGTCATCGACATAAAGAGAAACAAATAACATGTTACCTCCATTCTTCTTTACGTAAAGGGCATGCTCGTAGGGACATTGCTTGAAATATGTATCGATATGTGTATTCAATGCTTGTGGTGCTTGCTTCAACCCATAAAACACCTTTTTCAATTTTAACACATTTTTCTCTTCTCTGACTTTCATGTACTCGGGTGGTTATTCGATGTAGACATCTTCTTCAAGCATACTATTCAAAAATACTGACTTGAAATCGATTTGAAATATCGACCATTTGAATTGAGCAGCTTGTGAAATGAGTAATCGAATTGTCTCCATTCTTGCAACGGGAGCAAACACCTCGTCATAGTCGATTCATGCCTTTTGCTTATATCCATTCACAACAAGTCGCACCTTGTACCGTTCTATCTCGCCTTGAGCATTCATCTTTTCTTGAACACCCACTTCACACCAATAAGCTGACTTCTTTTCAGCAATTCTGCTAGCTCTCATGTGTTGTTGCGGTCAATCGCCTTAATCTCCTTGTTCATGGCAGTTTACCACTTCTTGTCTCGCAACTCCTCTTCAAAGTGATATTTTCAGCATCTATGAAAAGACATACAAGGTGTACTTCATTTGTCAAATCATACAAATATTGCACATTTCATATTTTGGGTTATCGTGGTTCATCTTCATCATCGGTAGTTTTAGAGTTTATTGGTATGCTTGTTGGTGCAACGACTGATGATTCTCCAACTTCGATGATAGCCTCTTTTGAATTGTTCCAGTTCTACTCGCTTGCTTCGTTTACTCGGACATCATGAACCACCATCTCCTTTTTGCTTATCGAATCAAGTAGCTTGTACCCTTTTGTCTTCTCATCACACCCAATAAAAATATATATTTTGCTTTTGTCTTCGATCTTTGTTCTTAGTTGATCTAGTATATGTGCATAAGCAACACTATCGAACACTTTGAGATGAGAAAATATTGGATTTTGTCCTCTCCATGCCTCTTGTGGTGTTTGATTATCCAACTTCACACGTGGACATTGATTTTGTACATAGATGGCACATTGCACGGCTTCTGCCCAGAATTCATTCGTTACCTTCTTGCTCTTGAGCATTGATCGAACCATGTTGAGAATGGTTTGGTTCTTCCTCTCGACCACACCATTTTGTTGAGGAGAGTATGGTGCGGTTAGAAATCTCCTTATGCCTTGCTCCTCACACTACTTTATGAAAGCCACCAAAGTATACTCACAACCTCTATCGGATCAAACAACTTTGATGTGTCTACCAGTTGTCTTCTCCACCATCACTTTGAACTTTTTGAACACCTCAAATGCCTCGTATTTTTCTTTCGGAAAATGAACCCAAGTTTTTTCATGAAAAATCATCGATAAAGGAAATGAAATACATTTTAGTGTTGAAAGATTCAGGGGTGATTGGTCCACATATGTCAGTATGAATCAACTCGAGAGAATGTTTAGCTTGATATTCTGCATTCTTTTGAAACAAGGTTCTCGATTGCTTGCCAAGCACACATTCTTCACAAAAATTTGCCCTCATAATCCATATCCGGTAGCCCGTGCAGCATGTTCTTCTTTGCTAACTCTTTTAGACCACCATGATATAAGTGACCAAAGCGGAGATACCACAACGATGCCTTGTCTTCTAAGTTGACTCGCAAACATTTTTCTCGCACTCTTCTTAAATTCAGTTTGTACATCTGATTTATGCCTATCTCGACTCGAGCAACCAGACACCAATGCTTGTCCTTCAAGTGTAGTACCCGGTCTTTCAAAAGTGTCGGGTAACATTTCTCCTCGAGTTGCCCCATACTCAAAATATTGGTCTTGAGGTCTGGTACGTAATAAACATCTTGGATTGACCCTATCAAGCCATTCTTTTATAAGTAACAAATTGTACCTCGACCTTTGACCTCCACTTTTGATACATCTCCTAACAACACATGACTATCTTCAATCTTTTACATCTCTTTTAATAGGTACTCGTGACCACACATATGGTTGCTTATGCCCGAGTCGAGGTACCACAAAGTGTCATTGTTGAAATTGACTTCATTTTGAGCCATCAAGAGAAAGTCTTCATTCGCTTCGTCTTCCAAGGCTAGGTTGTTGTTTCTTCCACCTTTTTATTGGATCGACAATCTTTTGCAAAATGCCACACTTTACCACAGTTATAACATTTTTCAAAGTTGCAATCCTTCGCGTAGTGACCTTACTTGCAACACTTGTAGCACTCGATGTTGGAATAGTTTGATTGATCGTCTCTTCGTCAACTGCGTCCTCTATCACGCCAATTTGGTTGGCTTGATTGTCCTTTCTCCTTATAGTACTCTTCATGACTACCGCCTTGACCACCGCGACCATTTCCACAACCTCCACGACCATGCACTCTACCTCAAAAATTTTGAAAATAGAATACCTTTTTGTCTTTGATTGACGCCTTGGTTTGAAGTTCTCCTCATTATTTTTCTTTTTATGTTGTTCATGCGCCTCGATAGAACCGGCGAGTTCGTCAACTGTGAGCATCGTAAGGTCCTTTGACTCTTCTATCGCGCACACAACATTCTCAAAATTGTCAGTTAATGATCTCAAAATCTTCTCCATAACTCGCATATCGGTTAACGCTTCGTCATTACGAATGAGTTGGTTCACCACGGCTTGTACACGCATGATGTAGTCGGATACACTTTCTGACTCCATCTTCATGCTCTCCAACTCGCCACGAAGAGTTTGGAGACGCAATTGCTTGACTCGGTCGGCTCCTTTGAACACTTTTCCTAAAATGTCCCACGCTTCTTTTGAAGTAGCTGCGCCAGCAATCTTCTCAAAGCCCGACTCATCAATGGCTCAGACCAACATGTATAGTGTTGTCTTATCCTTCGATTTCGCCTCTTTCAACGCCTTGTTTTTAGCCGCCATATATCACGTAGTAGTTGTTGGTTCTTCGAAACGTTCTTCAACCACCTCCCATGCATCTTGAGACTCGAGAAGATCTTTCATTTGAATGTTCCAGTTCTCGTAGTTCGCCTTCGTTAGTTGTAGTAACGACATTTGACCCGTCACATTTTTCATTGACTCTGATGCCAATTTGTAAAATAGAAAACAAATTAACCCACAACTACTATGCTTTTTCCAAGTGATTTTCAAGTCTCTCTAATAGAACACACTTGAAATATTTAACTTTCTGAAGCATATATGAACATTAATTTGGAGAGAAATAGGAGCTGAAAATGCTTTAACTTTTGTATTCCTCTGAGTTGTTTTTACACTACAGCAAAATAAGTTTTTAGCGGCGTTTTTTAGCTCTATAGCAGCGTATATAAAAACACCGCAAGAAGCGCCGCTAAAACTAGAGCCGCAAAAGGTGGCGGCGTTTGTGAACAAAAAATGCCGCAAAAGGTTAAGCTCTATAGCGGCGTTTTTCTTTAAAACGCCGCTAATTACCTTATCTTTAGTGGCGTTTATTTTATAAAACGCCACTACATGTTATGATATTTAGCGGTGATTTTGGTAAAAAAAATACAGTTATTAACTATGTATATAGTGGCATTTTTTACAAACGCCGCAAATGTATGGTCATTAGTGGCATTTGCTTCACAAAACACCGCAAAAGAACCTGACTTTTAGTGGCTTTTATTTACAAACGCCACTATAGTTAACTGATTTATCATATATCATTTTCTACTTTATATTACGCAAATTTAATATTCTATATCATTATCTAATAATAATAAACTTACAATTTAATTACGACGCAAAATATGTTGAAAAATAAATCAAATTTTATAAAATTAAATTAAAATGTAACATAGTTCAAGATTGTTCACTATAATTTATTCTAGGTTCTTTCTCTTTCAATAGAATAAAAACATTGTTCACTAGAATAAAAAACAATCTTCTAGTGGCAATTTTCCTTTTGGCATGCAACTTCAGTTGATTCTTTTCATCAGAAATGTACCTTCAATTCAAACAACAATGAAAAGATTCAGAGACAATATATTACAAGAAGATAAACTAGAAGAAAAAGCATGATTCTAAACAATATTACCTCTTCCAAATTTCTTGCCTTTAGGATCCATGTGTTAATGATTCATGAAATATGTACCATCATAAACTGCAAATTTTTAGTCAAAAGTCAAGGAAAATATCCATGAATATCGACTCAAAACATTTATAAAGGTTAAACAAAGATTTACATACAGCATGGTACGTAGTGTAGAAGGGCTATAACATATTAAAACTAAAAAAGCATGCATACATATGGTAAGTACATCTCTTACACACTTTGTTGCCCTTCTGTTTCACACTTGTAAAACTAACATGCAGACTTACAGTTCCAATGATAACTTTCACATAAAATATAGTTCTCCAACGTAGCAATTAATTTTTTTGTCATATTTCTACAATTTATTTATATTAAAACAATCATATCACTAATATTAAAAGATAAGACATTTGGGCAAAAGATATGTGAAGTAAATTTGATGAAAACCAACTTGGTAATCAGCTAACTGTTTGTTTTCAGATCAAAATGCAAAATACAGGCAAAACCAGGATTAATATTTGCATTGAACACATCAAAGCACCAATAGCCTCAAACATATGGATTCAGTATAAGGAAATCAACCCACTAACTTTAAAAACTACATTCCTCCAGTTAAACTTTTGATTATGCCTTTGTATTAATTGCCAAAACAAGATAAATAATAGCATATGTAACTTTCAGAATAAATTATAAATTCCTAGTTAAAATTTACTGTTGAAAGTTTGGAATGATAAATTTTGATTGGGGATTTCTCTCTTATTCTTTTTTTAGCATGTGTGTATAATATTTTACATGCTGGTCTTACCTGTGACTTGATGCAGGAAGACTTCTGTAGTTTCCCGGTCTTCCATAACGACACAATCAGTATGTGCACTGTAAATGGAGGGAAAAAAACTGCATATGGACACAAGAGACAATGTTATACAAAATTCAGTAAGAATACCAGCCAAAGTATACAAAGTTCAGTGGAATCAACATAGTCATATTCATGCATAGGTAAAATGTTCAAGGGAAAAAGACAAAAATTGTCATTTCTCTGCCTTTTTTCTTTATGGCCTTGTAATGACTATGAAATAGTCAGTCTTATTTTCTTTATGGCCACAAAGTTCAGTGGAATCAACATAGTCATACTTCATTACGAGAACAAAATGAAAAATGTATAACTAGAAATGTTGCAAACACATGCTGGTCGATACAATGGTTCCCTTCCGGAACCTGTCCGATGATTGGCATTGCCACCGAAGCCGATGATCAACGATGGGTTATAAATATTTTTTGAATTTAAGTATATACATATTAATAATATAAAATTTATTAAAAAATAAAAATAAAAAATAACCTCAGTGACCAAAAATCCCATATAATATACGATTTTAACCAACTTTTTCCGGATTTGCCAAAATGACCAACAAAATCGCAATGCGATCGCTAATTCGCAACGCGATTTCCATTATCGCAAATTCGCGTTGCATTTCGCGTTGCGATAGTTGGAAATCGCGTTGCGATTGTATACAGTGTCGTTGCGATTTTCCCAATTCGCAATGCGAATAAGTAAAACGCAACGCGAATTGGGAAAATCGCAATGCGATACTGACTATCGCAATACGATACTTACTATCGCAATGCGATAATACAAAATCGCAACGAGATACTGACTTTCGCAACGCGATTCTGACTTTCGCAACGCGATTTACATAGCGACATTCGTATTAACGCATATTTTTTTTTCAAATTCCAAACACGAATTTTTTCTTAATAAATCGGAAACTGAACCGTCCACAATAATCGCAACTCATAACCTCAAACCCAAAATCACAACACTTAGTCCCATCTCTATCTCTCACTCTCTACGGCGAAATCCGTCCCCATCTCCGAAGATTTCCGTCCCCATCGCCGGTGAAATCCCTCACAACCATTCACAGTCAAAAATCCCTCACAATCATTCAGAAATGGAAAATCAACCTACGAGGGTTAGTTTTTTTTATTTTTATTTTGAATTTTTTGCATTATTTTAGGTTTTTCATATTGAGATTGATGATAAGTTTACTGGTAATTTCAATAATAGATTAACCATTTCACTTAGATTTCTTATTAAATTCATTCGATTGCTGCCAATATAGCTAAACTGTTTAGCCTGTGAAGTTAGTATTTGTCTTTGTTTTGTCTTTTGGTTGAAGTAATGCAGAAGAAGAATAGTTTCGAGAATGAAAATCTCAACGCGGAAATAACTATCGCAACGAGAGAATCGCAACGCGAAATAAAAAACGCAACGCGAAACAAAAATCGCATTGCGATTTTCATTTCGCGTTGCGATTTTTATTTCGCGGTTGCGATTTTCATTTCGCGTTGCGATTGTCTGGTCGCGATAGTCATTTCGCGTTGCGATTCTCTCGTTGCGATTCTATCGTTGCGATAGTCATTTCCGCGTTGCGATTCTCATTATCTCGTTGCGATTTTCATTTCAACCAAAAGACAAAAACAGTGTTGCAAATTTTAGTTTCAATAATAAACTACTATTTATGTTTATTGTTTTGTTTTTGGTATATCTTGACAGTGTAGTTTTTGGTATATCTAACTTGGTATGTTTATTGTTTTTTTGTAGAAATTTTTTTCGGCTTCATTGACATTAAGGAATAAAGTTAGCCTAGCCACTACAATTGCTTCGAAGCTTTCACCTGCACAAAGAAAATTGTTTGAAGAAACCTGCTTCGGGCCATGGCTGAGAGTACATCATCCGGGTGGAGATGCTAGTTTGACCCATTTGTGGCTTCAGACCATGACTAGCGATCTACCCGACAATATACAACGTGGTGAGGAAGAGATATGGTTTCATTTTCCACCGGCGTATACTTGTTTTGGGCGGAAGGAGTTCTGCTTAATCACTGGTCTACGATTCGGACACGATGATGTAGGCCGGTACACTCGTCATATCACCCGCCCATCATGGTTATCCAGGGTTTTTCCTGATGAGTCAATAGAGAAGCCGAACTTACACGTCGACGACATGAAGAAATTGTTTAATAAGAAAGATGGTTTTACTCGGATGAATGACGTCGATGTTGTCCGAATATGCCTTCTACTACTTTTGTATGCCGGCTTTTTAGGCAGAGAGGCCAGACAACCTATTCCTCAGGAGCTAATATTATTGGTAGAGGACCTAAATGCATGGAATCTGTTTCCGTGGGGTTCGTATATATGGAAAGCTACCTGGACTAAGTTGTCGTCTGCCTTTGAGAAACCCTCTGACGTGCCGGACATGATGGATTCAAGTTGGCTCTCGTATGAGTTACCGGCCAGTACCATACCGGTATCTGAAGAGGAGATGAAACAACTACCGGACACAATTCTGGATAACACCCTTTGGGCTAAGACCGCATTTGATTTTTATCTACATGAGCGAAGCCAGGGGTGTTTCACTGACATATGCAAGCTCAATGATGATATCTATTTGTTGCTTGATCGGTCTTGGTGGGGCGTATTATTAGGGGTCGAAGACAATGGCTATTTCGATGGAGGGGTAAGTCTTATATTTTTCTTATATTTTCATTTGATTATTTTTTTGTAAATTTATGTAAGTTACTAATATATGTCTTTTTTTATAAAATAGCATATCGATGCGTGGGTGTCACGTCTTCTAATAATTAGGAAACTTAAGGAAAATAAAAGAAATACACGATATACAATTATGCCGACGTCTTTTAACGCCGTTCACTTGAAGAATCAACGAGATGAATCATTTGCGTTGGGCAATGGACAAGCTAAACTTTATCCTGCATGGTGGCAGGTCGATAAGGTTAGTGTTTATTTTAGATTGAGTTTAAAGGTATTCATAAATAAGTGCGCAAATGAATGGATTATTACTTATGATTGCATGTGTTTATCCCTGTTTTGGAACGTAACCATTGGCTTCTCGTCGAGCTTCAGATCCCATCCCTTAAGACAATAGTATATGACAGCATGATAAATTACATATCATTGGCTGATTTAAGAGATATTATTAAGGGATGGAGCTCTTATTTGGCTAAATTCTTGGATGCGATAAATTATTGGACTCGTTCTGGAAACAAGAAGCCAAAGAAGCTCAATATTACAGTTAGCAGAGACGAGACCGCACCACAACAAACGAAAGGACCCAGAGGGGATTGTGGTCCTCTCGTATGCTTGGCGTTGGACCGTTTGATCACAGGAAGTATAAAGTATCTACCTCCCACCGATATAGATAGAGCTGCAGTAGGCTTGTGGTTTCGACATTATATGGCTAGATCGATATATACGAGACGCTGCCTACCTGCATCTGCGTTATAAAAATGTCCATAAACAATTGGTATGTTTATAGGCTTGTGGTTTGAAAATGTTTGGTTAAGTACCTAGAATTCAATAATTTGCTGTTTGTAGGTTTTAGATGTGTAGAAACTGTTGTTTGAGCAAATGTTTGGTTTATGCAGGTTAATCTCAGAAGTGAGCTGCGTGAAAATGATGTATGGCTGCAAAAGTTGATTCAATAGTAGAAGTGTTATTTTCTCTAATAATTATTGCTTATTTTTTGATTGTTTAATTGATTTGTAAAAGGTGATTTGTAAAAGTTGATTTCTTTAATTGATGTTAACATAATTCTTATTTGTGCTTGTTTAATTGATTGAAATGTAATGGTTGATTTTGTTGATTTCAATCTGCATTATGTTGAAGGCAAAAAGTACTATCGCAATGCGAAATGAAAATCGCAACGAGAGAATCGCAACGCGAAAATGAAAATCGCAACGCGAAATTAAATTCGCGTTGCGATTTTCATTTCGCATTGCGATTCCCTCGTTGCGATTTTCATTTCGTATTGCGAAATTAGCGTTGCGATTTTCATTTCGCATTGCGATTCTCTCGTTGCGATTTTTATTTCGCATTGCGATAGTAATTTCCGCGTTGCGATAGACATTAAGATGATTGCCTATTAAGTGATAACAACTGAACAGATCATAGCAATTTTCAAACTCAAGTTACTAATACATGCCTAACTGAAAATGTTAAAAGTTCACACATAAAATCTACATAATACAACGTTTGCATTTAAAAATCACCTAAGTTAACAGTCCCAAAAGGTGAAGCCAGTTGTGATTGGGATTTTAAAGATGATTGCGATTTTGATTGCCTTTTTCTTGACACCATATGAGCTTTAGATTTTGATGATGAACCATATTTTGGTAGAGGAAAAGATGATTGTGATGGCACTGGTGATCCACATGTCAACCTTGTATGACCACTTTCCTTGCACCGACTACATGTCGATCTCTTCTTCTCTTCACCCTTAGACGGTATACGATCGTGACTTTTTGGTCGGCCAGGTAGCCTTCTGTCCATGGCTGGTGGCAAAACTGTTTGTAAGTCATCTGGTATGTCCCACTCAGAAGGATGTGAAATAGGGTAGACAATCTCGGCATAAGTCTGTCGATATACTTCTGTAGTGTAGCAATCCATAGCGTATGTGCTTGAATCATCTTGGTTTAGATGAAGAGCAACTTTTATAACATGGCCACATGGATAACCAGATGTTTGCCATTTCATACAACTACACGTCCTTGTATTTAGATCGACAAGCCCATTTAAGTTATTATCCAGTACTTCAAACAAAGTGTTTGAACATGGTTCAACTCTCCATGACGTTGACTTCACAACACGTTTCGTTATCTTTTTTTCAGTCCATGGTGTAACACGATGTTCCAATGTTCCTGTAAATTTAAATAAATAATACTTAGTAAAATATATGATAAGTTACGAATTCAAAGAAATAATACCTGCATGGTTTCTTTTCTTGTAGTACCACTGTTGAATAGAGGCTTGAAAAAACTCCATTAACATAGTAATGGGTAATTTCCGGGAATGACGACTTAGAGCGTTAATTGATTCTGCACTAATAGGACCTATGCAATCCCTAAGATGCCCCATAAACCATGTCCATGAATCAGAGGTTTCATATTTGCCAACCCCGTAAGCTATTGGCAATATCTCATTGTTAGCATCCATGGCTACTGCTAATAAGTTTACTCCAAGGTATCGACCTTTCAAATGTGCTCCGTCAACTATAATAACTGGGCGCATGCAAGTAATAAACGAACGAATCTACAAAATAATATACACAAGAAATATAATCATTTAAATGTGAAATGCATGTAACTAACAGAAATGAGTCAACAGAATTATATTGATTTACTAACCGCAGCACCAATGGCGATAAACAGCAACTCAAAGCGTCCATCTCTATCTGTTTTAATATGAGTTACCGACCCAGGATTTTTCAGCTTTAAATTGTGACAATAAGCCGGCAGTTGGGCAAACGATGCTTCTGGCGACCCCCTCAACAATTCCAAGGCATAACATTTGGCTCTCCAAGCTTGAGAATATGATATACTAATCTTGAACCGAGCATTCATGTCAGTCATAATTTCATGTCCCCGATATACCCTGCCATTCAAAAACATTAACTCAGCCAGAAAACCACCCAACATCTTTTTGTTTGCCTGTCTATGGTGAGGAAAAACTTGGGTTCTTGAACATGTATGTTTATCAATAAAAGTCCTAACTTGAAACATTGCGCAATCTTTTATCCTCTTTGCAATCATACGCCACGTACAGTTTTTGTCAATCGTACACCTTGTTTCGAAACGATCTTTGCTTGATTTGTTAACTTTTAGTTGATAGCCATCTTCCACACATTTCGTATACAAAGCTATCTTCAAGTCTTCCTTTGTATCAAAACAATCATCTTTCTTGATACGAATAACTTTTGTGTAACAATCAACTGCTTTCTTTGCCAACTCTTCTTCCGGTAGCTGAAGTAATTCTGGCATATTCCAGTTATACTCCCGTGGTATTTTCTTTTCTTCGGGGACTTTTTCTTCTTCTTTTTCTTCTTCAGGATTATATGAATTACAGAATGGATGTTCAACATGTTCATTCACAGTCGTAACTTCCTCCTCATTATCATCAACAACATCTTCCTCGGCAACGGGTGTTTCATCATCAAAATTCGGGTATTGACCAATATCAAATCATTACACGCAGGGTCTGTTTCTTCTTCTGAAACATCATCAAAATCCGTGTATTGACCAATATCAAAGTCCGGGTATTGACCAAGATCAAATTTCGAATACTGACTAGTACTCACAATTTTTTCTCTTGGCTCATCATCGTCTAATTGGTCAATACGAAAACCGGAATTTGGTGCTGAAAGTTGATTTGGATTTGGATTAGAGAAAGGCTGTGGGTTTTGAGACCCACTTAGTTGATTACTACCCGCTACTGACCCAACAATACTACTTCTAGGTTCAACAACATACAATGTAACATCATCACTTGAAACATTAATGTAAGCAATGAATCGTTCAACATCTTCATTGTCGGTTAACAAATAAACTTTACCATTTCTCTGATAAGATAGCCTAAATCCACTTAGGGGCTCTAAATTTAATTTCTTTGAAACACGTAACATTAGGGTTTCATAAGTTAACTTCTTTAATGACAGTTTTAGTTGAAGATTCATGGGTAAAGGCATATATTGTAAAACACCATGAACATTCTCCCATGACCCTCCAAAACACAAATCTATCCAAACATGATCAACATTAGATGATTTCATGGTTGTAACTAAACAAACGAGATGCGAAACTAAGACCTGTTGCCGGATGGGGAAGGATGTCGTTGGATATAGGAACGGATGTCGCCGGAGAGAGTGATAGATGGAGATGGAATGAGTTGCGATTTAGGGATTTAGGTTATGAGTTGTTGCTGCTGCGTATATATATACACAAAAAATTTGGCTTGCGAAACTAAAACCTGTTGCGAACTTTGAAACTCGCATTGCGATTCTGTATTATCTCGTTGCGAAAGTCAGAATCACGTTGCAAAAGGCAATCATTTGACCATCGCAATGCGAAATGCAAATCGCAACGATAGAATCGCAATGCGAAATGAAAAAGGCAACGAGGATTAACATGCATAAACTTTTAACAATTATTGAATTCTAGGTACTTAACCAAACATTTTCAAACCAAAAGGAGTATATATGTTAACAAAACTTGCATTATGTGTATTTTATGTGTGCACTTTTAACATTTTCAGTTAGGCATGTATTAGTAACTTGAGTTTGAACATTGCTATGATCTGTTCAGTTGTTATCACTTATTAGACATTCATTTGACTATCGCAACGCGAAAATGGCTATCGCAACGCGAAAATGGCTATCGCAACGAGAAAATCGCAATGCGAAATGAAAATCGCATTGCGATTTTCTCGTTGCGATTTTCATTTCGCATTGCGATTTTCATTTCGTATTGCGATTTTCTCGTTGCGATAGCCATTTCGCGTTGCGATAGTCTGTTTTGCCTTCAACATAAAGCAGATTGAAAAATCAACAAATCAACTATTACATTTCAACACAAATTATGTACACATCAATTAAACAAATCAACATTTACAAATCATCTTTTACAAATCAATTAAACAATCAAAAAATAATAATAATTCTTATTTCTTCATCAATTATTGAATCAATGAATCAACAACTTTGTGACCCCGTACATCCATTTCACGCAGCTCACTTAAGGATTAACCATGCAGGATAAAGTTTAGCTTGTCCATTGCCCAATAAAAATGATTCATCTCGTTGATTCTTCAAGTGAACTGCGTGAAAAGCCGTCGGCATTATTGTATATAGCGAATTTCTTTTATTTTTCCTAAGCTTCCTTATTATTAGTAGACGTGACACCCACGCATCGATATGCTGTTTTACAAAAAAATACATATATTAGTGAATTACATTAATTTTTAAACAAATTAATCAAAATCATATATAAGACAAATATAAGACTTACCTCCCCATCCAAATAGCCACTGTCTTCAACCCCTAATAGCACCCCCACCAAGACCGATCAAGCAACAAAAACATTTCATCGTTGAGTTTGCTGATGTCAGTGTAACACCCTTGGCTCCGCTCATGTAGATAAAAATCAACTGCGGTCTTAGCCCAAAGGGTATTATCCACAATTGTTTCCGGTAGTTGTCTCCTCTCCACTTCAGATACCGGAAGGGTACTAGCCGGTAACTCATACGAGAGCCAACTCTCATCCATCATGTCCAGAACCCGGTGGGAGTTTCTCAATACTTCGATATATTACCCCATGTGAATCGGGCTCTGGAATGGTTGGAGGGACCTCTTCAACGATGACAGTGGCCTCTTGAACGGTGGGGGGGAATCTTGAGGGAGAATAGGGGCCTCTTGAACGATTGGAGGGGACTCTTGAGGGATGATTGGTGAGTCGGGCTTCTTCTTGCGGAGTCTTCGCACCATTGGGGTGAACGGAGACGTAATAGCACGTCCACGCCGTCTGATGCGTGAACTCCGTCGTGCAAGGAAAACCTGACGTAAAGCATCCACCTTATCGGGCCGCTAAAAAAATTAATACATAAATCAGTAAATAAACAGACATGATATTAAACAAAGACAAATATGTTTCAAACTAGCATTGTATTCACCCAAATCATTATTCTATCATAGTTCACAAAATGCTCAGATAACATTCCAGAAGTAAGCACTTATATAAACATTTAAAAGGACAACATATATAAACATTCCAGAAGAAGAATAGTTTACTTTTGCAACACGAAACTTAAAATCGCAACGCGAAATGACTATCGCAACGCGGAAATGGCTATCGCAATGCGAAATGAAAATCGCAACGACAAAATCGCAACGCGAAATGAAATCGCAACGCGAAACACAAATCGCATTGCGATTTTCATTTCGCGTTGCGATTTCATTTCACATTGCGATTTTGTCGTTGTGATTTTCATTTCGCATTGCGATAGCCATTTCCACGTTGCGATAGTCATTTTCGTGTTGCGAAAGTAAACTATTCTTCTTCTGCAAATTGAAACTTGAATGGATTGCATTACTTCAACCAAAAGACAAAAACAAAACCAAAAACAAATACTAACAAAAATAGTTTAGCAGTATTGGCAGCAACCGAATGAATTACGAGTATGAAAAATCTTAAACTTACCTCGTTGCGTAGAGTATGAACCTCATTCTGCAACGATGCTACCATCTCACGTAGAGCGGCTACCTCACCGCGTAATGTAGACACCTCAACACGCCATGCACCATCGTCTTTGCGTAAAGTACCGACCTCCTCACGCAAGGCATTGACCTCATCACGTAACTCCCCTAACTCATCCCGTTGAGGTGGAGGTGGAGAACAGGGAGATAAACGTCGTGGCATCTTTGCCGGTCGCCTATCTTGCGGTGATGGTAGAGAAGAGGCTCGATGATGTGACAGAATAGGTGATGGCTGTCGTTGTGGAGGTGTATAGCCGGGTCGATCAGATGATGGCTCTGGGTGAGGTGATAGCTCTGGGCGAGGTGATGGCTCCCGAAGTGGAGGCTGCTCATCAACCGTTCCATCAAAAAAACACTTACTAGCTTGCCACCAATCAGTGGCAAGCTCAGCTTCCGTGGGTGTCAGCCTCTGTAGAGGAGTGTTGGCCTCCTAACAATATAAAAGCTCAAACAAAGTTAAACGTGTACTAGTAATAACTTGTTTATAAACATATGGTAGTATTTATGTTAACTTATATTATTTATTGTCGTATACCGTAGTAAATCTTCCTATTGCAAGGTCCGTTTCCTCTTCCAGGAAATAGCCCTGGGAATATCATTTGAAGTTTTTATTGCATATGTCTTCATGGCGGGAAATGCCTCAAATATCCAAATCTACAAACAATATAATAACAAACATTAGTAATTGTTAAATAATTACTTATAATTTTGGAAACATCATATAAAAATTCTTACCTTAAAGGCCCAAATAAAGCCTGTCAAAGTGTATTTGGAACCATCGCCATGCAAACTTTTTCGATCATCCAAGGCAGACGATAACTTATTCCATGTAGCTTTCCATAAATACGAGCCCCACGGAAACAGGTTCCACGCATTTAGGTCTTCTACCAATTTGATTAGATCATTTGGAATAGGTTGTCTGGCCTCTCTGCCTAAAAAGCCGGCATGCAAAAGAATTAGAAGGCATACTCGGACAACGTCGACGTCATCTATCCGAGTAAAACCATCTTTATTATTCAACAATCTTGTCAGGTCTTCTACGTGTAGACTCGGCCTCTCCAGCTCAGGAAAAACCCGGGATAGCCATGATGGGCGGGTAATGTGTCTAGTGTACCGACCTACATCATCGTGTCCGAAGCGTAGACCGGTGATTAAGCAAAACTCCTCCCGCCCAAAACACGTATACGCCGGTGGAAAATCAAACCATATCTCTTCATCACGACGTTGTATAGTCTCTGGTAGATCGCTAGTCATGGTTTGAAGAAACAGGTGTGTCAACATCGCATCTCCACCGGGATGTTGTACTTTTAGCCATGGCCCGAAGCATGTATCCTCAAACATTTTTCTTTGTGCAGGTGAAAGCTTCGACGCAATTGTTTTGGCCAGGCTGACTTTATTTCTCAAGGTCAATTGAGCCGAATAAAAGTTCTACAAAAACAATAAACATACTAAGTTAGATATACCAAAAACTACACTGTGAAGATATACCAAAAACAATAATAAACATAAAGAAGTAGTAGTTTATTCTTCAAACTTAAATTTGCATCACTGTGAATTTCTTATTTGTCTTTGTTTTTTTGTTGAAGTAATGCAATTCATTCAAGTTTCAATTTGCAGAAGAAGAATAGTTTCTGAAAATGAAAATCGCAACACGAAAATGACTATCGCAACGAGAGAATCGCAACGCGAAACTAAAATCGCATTGCGATTTTCATTTCGCGTTGCGATTCTCGGTTGATTTAATAAGCAATCTAAGTGAAATGGTTAATCTATTATTGAAATTACCAGTAAACTTATCATCAATTTCAATATGAAAAAACCTAATAATAATGCAAAAATTTCAAAAAGAAAATAATTAAAAAAACTAACCCTCGTTGGTTGATTTGGTTGATTTTCCATTTCTGATTGTGAGGGTGGCTCTGAGAGATGGAGATAGACGGATTTCGCCGGAGATGGGGACGGATTTCGTCGGAGATGGGTGAGAGAGTGAGAGATGGAGATGGGACTGAGTTGTGATTTTAGGTTTTAGGTTATGAGTTGCGATTACGGGATATACTGTGGACGGTTCAGTGTTCCAATATATTAATATTCGTGTTTGGAATTTAAAAATAAAATACTTGGCCATGATACTAATGGCGCTTTGAAAATCGCATTGCGATTATGTATTATCGCGTTGCGAAAGTCAGAATCGCGTTGCGAAAGTCAGTATCGCGTTGCGAAAGTAAGTATCTCGTTGCGATTTTGTATTATCGCATTGCGATAGTCAGTATCGCATTGCGATTTTCCCAATTCGCGTTGCGATTTACTTATTCGCATTGCAATTTTCCCAATTCGCGTTGTGATTTACTTATTCGCATTGTGAATTGGGAAAATCGCAACGACACTGTAGACCATCGCAACGCGATTTTCAACTATCGCATTGCGAAAATGCAACGCGAATTTGCGATAATGGAGATCGCGTTGCGAATTAGCGATCGCATTGCGATTTTGTTGGTCATTTTGGTAAATTCGGAAAAAGTTTGTTAAAATCGTATATTATATGGGATTTTTGGTCACTGAGGTTATTTTCTCTAAAAAAAATCATATTATAAAATGAGTCCAAACTAAAAATTAAATTTTAGAGTGGAGAACTATTTGTAAATCATATTATGTTGAGAATATGCAACTTGTGCTATGCTAACTGTTAAGCATTCAGATTCATTAAGCTTTGAGGGTACAAGGATCCTGGCAGTTCCTCATTTAAGACTACTGATTTCATAGTTTCTAAAGGTTTTCTCTCATATTAAGGTTAAAAAAATAAATATTAAAAGATTAAATAAATAATTATTAAAAAATTATATAAAGGTTTAAAAAATAATTAGAGTGCATAAAAAGAACTAGATACGAGAACAAAATGAAAAATGTATAACGATTAGTTTTGTCAAGAAACCGTAACTAACCTCAGACGTCGAAAAATTTTCTGTTGAAAGTTTGGAACGATAATTTGATTGGGGATTTTCTCTATTCTTTTTTAGCATGTGTGTATAATATTATAAACGCTGGTCTTACCTGTGACTTGATGCAAGAAGACTTCTGTAGTTTCCTGGTCTTCTGTAACGATACAATCAGTATATGCACTGCAAATGGAGGAAAAAATATATGCATATGGACACAAGAGACAATGTTATACAAAATTCAGTAAGAATACCAGCCAAAGCATACAAAGTTCAGTGGAATCAACATAGTCATATTCATGCATAGGTAAAATGTTCAAGGGAAAAAAACAAAAATTGTCATTTCTCTGCCTTTTTTTCTTCAATGCCAAAGATGCAATAGGGTCAGTCACAAGTAAAGACATGTGAAACACAAGTGGACAACGAATAAGATTTTTACTTTGTGGCTTATTTGTGATTCGAACAGGATACTGATACTTGATAATGCAGTATTGCAGGTACAGAAGTAAAAAATGACAAAAGGCGTAATTTCATAAAAAAGTGATCATTTTCATTAATATTTCGTAGGTACATAAGTAAAAGAAATATAGTACTAGCATGGAAGATAACAAAAGGCGTCTTAATCCTTAGCTAACTTCTAAATTAGGCTTAATTTTGAATGCTAATCTAATAAGTTAATAAATAAAATACTTTAAAAATATGTGAAGCGAATGTTATCTCATTGATATATATGTTTACTGCAATAGAACAAGATAATGAAGCAACCAGACACTTATTATAGGCTAACTAAGGTAAGTCAAACCTTTGAAAACAACAATGCAGCAGAGACATTCACTTCGAAACTTCCATTAAACCCTTAAATCCTCAACATTGAAGCTTGCAAAAGAAGCACATCACTAAGCAAGAACAAGAAACGCTTTGAAACCCCAAATATTTTCAAAGATTATCTTTTCACTAAGACCCAAGTCCCCAGCAAGAGAATTTACAGTGACCAAAAGTTAAAACCCCACAACCCCAAAGCAAAAAATTGAAATCACAAAGTGTTTCACTTCACTCGCTACTCAAAATAAAGGTCAGATTTTTGTAACCCACAATACACTTGTAGAAAAAAGTATCAAAATGGTAAAAACCCAACAGTTTCCCATTTTTTAACAGTCCAAAATCTTTTTTTTCCATTTAAAAACACAGACCACGAGAAAAAATCCGTGAACAGTGAAACATAAGCTATATAGAAACCCAAGGTTGCATTTTTTTTAATGAGAAAAACACTGTAATCTGCACTGTTGTGATAAGTTATGAGAGAACGGTGATTTGAAAGAAAAAAATCTATATACAAACTGAGGACACAACTATTCCGACTCGGATGCGAACAACTCGGATGCTTTAGGGAGAATAACATTACTCTCGATGAATTCTGAAAAAAAGTTGAATGGTCTCAAAGTGTGGTGAATTTGTACCTTTTTCTGGCAGGTTTTCCCTAATGGTTTCAATTATTTGTTGACCGCATCAATCTTCTTCCTCACTACGGCAACTTCCTTTCTCATGGGATCTGCTAGTGCTTCAAGCTCATGAAAGATTTACATGGTTTTATAAGGCACTCTTTATCAAAACCAAAACCTCGCGAAATTTAAAACAAAAAAAAGTAAAAGAAGAGAAATTGAGTAGTGAAATGAAGGGCGAGAGAGAAAGGTTGGAAGTGAAGGGAATTGGAAAGGAATTGAAGATAGTAAAAGGGTAAAAATGGTAGATCAGAGAAAGTTCAAGAGAATTCTAAAGCAAGCAGAAGAAGAAAGCTGTAACTTTTAGGTGTTTCTTCTTCTTCTAGGGTTCGGACGGAGGAGAATGACGTGAATAAAATTTCCCCCTTTTGTATTCCCCTTTAGGTTTTTGGGGTCCGTAGCTTGGCTTCTTTCGCTGGATCTCGGGGTTTCATCTTCTTGGATTTGTATTCCAGGTTCATCTCTAGAAAAATGAAAAAGGGTTAAAAAGGGCGTGGGACTTGGAAACCATAACCTTGCGTCATTTGTATTTACAAGCGCCACTAATGTACTAATAAATTGCAGCGTTTATTCAAAAAAAAGCCACTAAAGTACGGGTCTTTGGCGGCGTTTGTATAAAAACGCCACAAAAGTACGGGTCTTTGGCGGCGTTTGTATAAAAACGCCACGAAAGTACGGGTCTTTGGCGGCGTTTGTATAAAAACGCCATAAAAGTACGGGTCTTTGGCGGCGTTTGTATTAAAACGCCACTAAAGTATGGGTATTTAGCGGCGTTTGTGCTTAAAACGCCACTACAGTACGAGTATTTAGCGGTATTGTTTAGAAACACCACTAAAGTATGACTCTTTGGCGGCATTTGTGCTTAAAACGCCACTAAAGTAAAGTATTTAGCGGCGTTTATACAAAAACGCCACTAAAGTATGAGCATTTAGCGGCATTTGTGCTTAAAACGCCACTAAAGTACATTATTTAGCGGTGTTTATACAAACACGCCACAAAAGTACTAGCTTTTAGCGGCGTTTGTGCTTAAAACGCCACTAAAGTATAGTATTTAGCGGCATTTATATAAAAACGCCACTAAAGAACAAGTATTTACCGGCGTTTGTTCAAAAAACAACGCTAAAAGTGTCGCTAAAAACCCATTTTGCTGTAGTGTTAAATGAAATCAACAAGGCCTTTACATAGACACTAGGTGCCAAAACAAAAAAATAAGAAAATCTATTAAAAATCATAAAAGACCACTATCTCCTATATCACCCCTTGGCCTTTCAGCTACAAAAACTCTTGAACTTTTATTTTCCCACTAAAAACAACATTTAAAGTTTATTCAACACACCTGGAGAATGCAGTTGTTAACTGGGAGAAGGGGTGTTGCCATTTTGTATGCATATATGTTGCTCGGTCTGGGTTTTCTAAGGACTGTTACTCCTGATTTTGGTGGTTTGACAAGTCGAGAACAACAGCTTGAGGGGACTTTTAGGTAATTCTAGTATCCACGTTAAGAATGGTATGTTAAAATGTGAAGATACGAGGTAAGAATGGTATGTTTAAAAACTGCAAAGATGTTAATTACATCTAGGCTTATTTATCTTGAAATTTTCCACTAAGGTACTTCTGTGTAATTTTATGGATATCTGGATGTTGTTCTGCATATATATCATTCTAATAACTTGCACTATATTTTAATTAGGTTCATCCATGAAAGACTGCGCACTCATGCTGAATCTGTTGCTTTCTTTGGAGGCGGTGCTCGGGAAAAAGCAGTAAGATATTTAACTAATTGTTGTATCTGATACATTTGAATGCCTACCATTGTTTTCATCATTTTTTTACACTGATGTAGGCATTTCCTTGTGAAAAATTAGATGGAAAACAGGAGTAGTTTGAATCTATCTATAAGCTGGTAGTTTGGATACACCTTATGTTTATATTTACAGTTAGCATGATAGACTGAAACCAAAAGATAAACAGGTGCGTTTGGTTCACGGAATGTAAGATTATCAATGGGAATAAAAGATTACCAGGGAATAGGATCACTGGGAATGTTGTATTTTGTGTTTGGTTGGTTTAGCAGGAATGTAAGATTACCGTGTTTGGTTAAAGGAATAAAAGATTATTGGAATGTATATTTAACTAAATTGTCCTTATTATATATTTGTATAATATTACAAATTGTAAAATATTTATATATTTTCTTTAAAAAATTAAATTCATAATATTTATATAATTTTTTTTACAAAATTAAAAATATAAAAAAGGTTTAATGAAAAGGTAAAAAAAATTTAACCCTGAACTTCATATAAATATTGATAATATTACAAATTGTAAAAATTTATATATTTTCTTTAAAAAATTAAATTCATAATATTTATATAATTTTTTTTACAAAATTAAAAATATAAAAAAGGTTTAATGAAAAGGTAAAAAAAATTTAACCCCTGAACTTCATATAAAATTTTAATTATAGACTTTTTTTTTGTAAATCTAAAATCATTTAAGGATAAATTTGTAATTTAACCTTCGTAGAATTTTTATTATTCAATGACAGAAGAAGAATATTTTTGAAAAAAAATAAAAATTTAAGGGCATTTTAGTCCAAAATGCCGGTAATGTTACAATACCTAAGGGAATGGATGTAATGACAATCCCGGTAATATACCCCAAAAAATCTACTATTTGTAATAAAACATTACCGGGAATGAGATTCCCGACCAACCAAATATAGGAACGTGGGATTCTCATCCCATGGGAATCCCACAATCCTTGAACTAAACACCCCTGTATTGTTTATACATTCCAAAGACATATATGGTTTGATTGATGCCTTCCCTCTCTTTGTTTTTTTATATATAAATAATATTTTACCGTGAAATGACATGAATTCTGGAATATTTTACGGATCATGGTTTATTATTCCTCCCCCATTGCAAGGTTTGCAGCTGAGCATGCATTATGCAACATTAATATTTCTCCAGAACTTCCATTACCTGTCTCTAATTATATGTTTCTTAAATTTAACAGATGGTCGACTCAAGATCGGTCGACTCTGTGTCGTACTGGTCTAGGGTGTTACAATATGAATGTGATAATTTTTCTATGAATATTTTTATATATGAAAAATGATATAAGATCTAAATAAAAGTTCATTGTATGAGACTTGATAATTAGTGATACATGAGGTGGAGTGTTATAGGTTGATCTTGATTAGTGTTGTACCCTATATCAGTGCATCCGTGCATTATTGAATTAGTACGAATATGTACTCTTGTATAGTGCAATTGTGCACTCCTATATTAATGCGAATATGCACTCATGTATAGTGCAATTGTGCACTCTTGTATTAGTGTGAATACGCACTCCTCTATTAGTGCTTTGTGCACTTTCGTATGAGTATCATTGGGTGATTTTGTATTTAGTACATTCGTGAACTCCTGGCACTATGTGTTCAATTATTGGGTTCATGGTGTTTTGACGTCATGAACTACCATCCCGATACCCTATTATAGTATTATTGTGTTCTATAGTATCTATGCTCCTGTTTAGCATTCGATGAGACTTGTATACTTGATATTCTCAGTTAAAATATATTGGGCTATAAAACGAAACTAAAATAAATAATATAGTAAAAGATACATTACAGTAAAAGATATAGTACATTAAAACATACAGAACAATAAATAAATCAGTTCAGTGAAAAGAACAGTACATGAAAAAAGAGATAATATGGAAAAAGGAACAATACAAGAAGAAATGATAGTACAAGTTTAATTATTGTATTACAATAAAGTTTTATATGCAAAACTTGATTTATATTGAATGATTTATAGACAAAAATTACATTGTATTGGATTGGATTGGAATATGATTGATAATCATATATGCGTAATGTGAATATTATAATAGTTGTTATCTGTGGGTGGTCGTGTGGCGGTAGATAACAATCATAAAGAAGATGTTTCAATAAATTTTAATTATAGATATTACAAATGTTAAATATATAAGGTGATGAAAAAGTATATGATAAAAGTTGTGTTAAAATCGTAAAGTAATATAATATGAGAAAACGTAACAAAGAAAGGAGAAAATATGGTAAATGGCTAAGCGTTTATGTATGAGTAGTAATAAATCATGTTATAAAGATTAATCGGTAAATTTTTAAATTAGGTAGTTTTTAATTGTGATATGAAATAGTATTAAACTGTCTAATTTTTATCTGAAACCGAATAAGAATTAGGAATTAAATATTTCATTATAATTTTATGTGATTAAATAGTTTAATAATAAATGTTAAATTTGGAAATTCTAAAAGAAGCAAAAAATTTACCAACTTTTAAGTAGGAAATGTTATATATAAATAATGTGATATCCTTATCTTGTATTCAGACACGAATGTGGATTAAGGGTGTTACACGATACAGAGGCCAGTATCGATACTAAGGGAATACTAAGTCCCTTAGTGTTAGTACCCACGGGCAGTTTTTTTGGAAAGAATTCCAAAAGTTTAAAGGGGTAGAATTGTGAATCCCAACACTTGCCACAAAATAAAACTAAAAGTGAGAGCAGTAAACATACTCAGAATAGTTAGAAACAATAACAACTAAGATGATATAAAACTAGCCTGTTTGACACTCTGGACATAGTCAGGAAACCCGAGTTACTTTAGCAAAATACGACAGTCAGTTGGATATCACAGTCAGTGTCAAGGCATTTAACCACCAGTTTGGCATAGATGCCCAAGACTTGACAAAGTAAGCTGACCAGACATTTCCGATGCAATTCCGGATCTCACCCAAGAGTACCCGAGGGTATTCAGGCAGGCTAGAGGGGTGTGTGAGCTCCTAGATGCATAACCCTCAGCTGCACCATGACGCCATCCACAACTTTGAATATTAGTAGTACTCATGTTTTTATACTTGTGCCCGCATTTAGTGAATGCATGTAGTATATTATAATTATTAGTGAGGCACTGAGCTCGTAAGCTCAGCGTTCAGAATATGTTTCCGTGCGTAGGTTCTTAGGAGGACGTTCATGGGGAGTTATCGTCGCCAGATATTCCAGATCAATAGTTCATATCAGCCAGACTTTTCAGATTATATCTTGAGTCATTTTTAGAGGACATATACTAATTATGGACCCTTTTTGTATCCAGTCGTAACTCTTTTGATTTAAACGTTGTATTGTATTATTTTGATTAATTTGGGAGCTCCCTAGTATTAGTAAATTCAGTTATTTATGAATTTCACTTTATTATGATGGATGGGTTTTTACTTATTACAATTTACAATCATTTTAAAAGAAAATTTTTGTGTTAGTCAATTCGATGGTTCCCTGTGACATCGTGATCCAATAATCTTCGGATCGAACTAGATTAGAGTGTTACATAAACATTGATTATAGATCTTGAAACAAGGGCAATGAAAACAAGGCGAACTTCATGCTAATTTCCTTCTCACTTGCCTATTTTCTGTGTCAATTGCCTCGTGACTTTCATGACTTTTCTTTGAAGTTCTTTTTCCTGTTCTACATGGTTTAGAGTGAATATTTTTTTTTTATTAATCAAAGAGGATTATAAAGGATAATAGTTATTGTTGTTAGAACTAAAAATCTTTAGGAATATTAGCTATTCCTTTAATCACTTAATCATTGAGGTAATTATGTGACTTTCATGACTCTTTGCTTTATTCTAATTTCCACATTGTAATTCCACTACCAAACTGTTCTTAAAATATTTTCATTTCATAATCCAATAACTTTAGTGCAATCCTTGATCAAAATAATGTGAGCTATACGAAAGATTATTTTAGAAATAATATATCAATTGATTTAATCACTATCACCTTTATGATAATAATTTACGATAACTTAAAAAGTCAGTTTTTTTATTTTTATTTTTTTAATTGATAGAATGTGCTAAAGAATTACAAGGAGCGCCTCAAATGAGGAGGACCATGAATATCCCGAGTGATCAGAAGTAGCACGGCTGCACGGATAGAGGAGGGGCTTCATATAGTGTCGTGGAAAAAAAACTATCTATCAGCCAACTTTGTCATTGCATATGCCACATAGTTTGCCTCTCTTGTAACCCGCTGAATGGAAGCTTCCCAATCATATGCACGAATTCTCTGGATTTATCGAACGAGCGATAAAGGATTTGTTGATGCGTCGGCGCCAGTAATAAATTTGACAGCATGAAGAGAGCCTGATTGAATCTGCAACCTGCGATGCCTCTAGCCCAAGCTGTCTGCAAACCAATCATAATACTCCATAACTCAGCTTGAAGGACATTTGTGTGGCCAAGAAATCTGATGAAACCCAACACCCAAGAGCCGATTGCTCCATCAACGTTCAGGCAGAACCAAGCGTTCGCAGGTTTCTCCCGTCGCACGAGCAAGTGCAGTGTTCTGGAGTATTGCTGTTCGATGAGATACAGTCATTGAAATGTTGAGCACAAGCTAGACTTATTCGAAGGACCTCCTCAGCTGATCTGGTCGACAGATTGAAGACAGTCATTTCTTCTCTGCCAAACAATAGAAGAGAAAGTGAGATGCCAAGGAGTGCGAGTATTACATTGTTGGCCTCCAGACTTCATGTTAGCAAAAATCCAGTCGTCCAAGTCGAGGTCGAAATAATGTGACGGCATGCCTTGATTGTAGATCCGTAGCCAAACAATAGAACAATCTCGTAAAACATGTAAGATTGTTTCTTGACTATTTCCACAAAGAGTGCAAGAAGGGTCATTGGAGAGATTGCGTCTACATCTTTAGGAGTTTGTCATAAGTCGTTGATGAACTAACGTCCAAAAGAATAAACGGATTCGCTGAGGTACTTGCAGTTTCCAGATGATGCTCCATTTTGGATCACAACTTGGCCAGAAGCTATCGACCAAGATTTTATAGCCCGACTGAACACTAAATTCATGCTTTGGTCAACATCTCCAAATAAGAGAATCAGAGTTTTCACAGTTTGATGGGGTTAATACCCATAATATGGTTCACAACAGTTGCTGGCAGAATAGTTTTGGAGTTCTCGATTTTCCATTATAAAAGGAAAAAATATTTAATAATAATTTACAATAAATTTCTTAAAAATGATTTTAAGAACAGTTCATGACATAATATTGTTTTCAGTTATAAAAGGAAAAACATTAACAATCTATTGAATCAGTTTTTTATAAATGTAATTATGCAATGGTCTTTTAAATCTATATACATGTATGTTAATGAATTTAATCGGTGCAAACTGCTATATATATGTATTTATATTTGAATTATGAAAAGTATAAAAAATGAAAAAATATTAACAATTTTTTTTCCATTTTTTTGTACATTTCAGTACAATATTATACAAATGACATCTGATCTCTAAGTTTCCCCTTTAATTGTGGCATTGACGCCGGTTTCCCAATCATCTTCAGAGTGTTCCAATGGCAACCCCTCTGGCTAAACGAAACAACAAAGGAGCTGAAAATTTACCTGAAGAAGAAAACACTATGAAAATTCATTTCATTGATTTGTTCCAATTTTTCACACATCCAACTGAACCCATTATTCCAAAACCAGCTGCATATGCCGGTCCAGGTCATTTAGATAGCTGGCTCGATTATAATCTAGGAAATCACAACCGTCTACTATCACTGCTTTCCCTCCAAAACCTTTCTGTTGCCACTCTACCGGACCATCTTCGTTCTTAAGCAACTCTACGACCTGAAAAATGGCGATGAATGTTTAGTTCATCGAAAGGATTGAATGAAAATGAAGGTGATTTCGAAAAAAAATTTGGTGTGCTTACCCTACTCATGCTTGGACGTAGTTTGGCTAAGTGGTTTATACACAAGAAAGCTGTAAACATTGCACGTTTCACTTCGGTTTGATCGTAATTGTCTTCTAGTCGAGGATCTACCAATTCCTTCACTTTATTTTTTTCCAGAAGTGGTTTTCCCTGTATCGGAAACGTGGAAACGAAGTTCATATCTTTCTGGATTATATTAAAAAATGCTGGATTGCTTTTGGTCTAGTAGATGTACCCAAATCACGAGGCTTTGTCTGGACGAATCAACTGCACGGCGGCCTGTTAATATCTCCAGTAGTAGAACTCCGAATGCGAATACATCGGTCTTTTCATCGACTATTCCATGCATGAAATACTCTGGAGCTAAATATCTGTAGGCAATTTTCATACGCATTAGCCCCAATGTTATTGACCTTATGAAATGAGTAACGATAATAGCATATCGAGTGAAGATGTCAAAAGAAGCTGCATGACTAACCCGAATGTTCCTTCGATGGGATGGACAACATGTTGATGCCAATTCTCTGGTAGCCACTTTGCCAGACCGAAATCCGAGATCTGCAATGAGAAGAAGAAATCAACATATCCATGTTAGATACATTCATATTGGATCCGCGTGACATAGGTACATGGAGATTACACACATGAGCTTCATAATCTTCGGTGAGCAATATGTTGGAGGCCGTGATGTCTCGGTGTATAATGCGCTTCGGACAGTCATGATGGAGATATTTCAGCCCCTCTGCTATCCCGGTGGCCACTTTATACCTTGTCTTCCAATCTAGACATTCATCTGAACCTGCAGTGCAGAACATAATTCTAAGCCATTTAGATCCAATACTTTGCTTGTTTTTCTCCCCAGTGGAAGAGAGCAACAGGCATAGTAGAGTACCAAAAGCACAGAAGCAAGGCTGCCACGAGGGGCAAACTGAAGGACTAAGTGCAAGCCTCCATCAACACCGAATCCGATCAAGCGAGCTGCATTCGGGTGATTGATGTGAGCAATGATCCCGAGTTCTAACAAGAAATCATTGGCTATATCTTCTTCTTCTTTCTCATTCTTTGTTAGCTTCTTCACTGCTACAACTTGGCCATCAGTTAAGTGCCCTTTGTATACTTCCGCATTTCCCCCTTCTCCCAGCAAATTCTCTGCAAGATTTTGATGAACAGTTACAATCATACTTCGAAATCAATATCATAAATCATAAACTAAACTACCAGCTTGACATGTAAATTATTTTAGTTTTTTTTTTACCAGGGCTGAAATTATCTGTAGCAACAGCAAGGTCGGAGTAAGAAAAAGTCTTCCACAATGGCTTATCGACAACACCAGCCTCGGGGCAATAAAGTCTGGACAATTTTCTCCACTTCTTTCTCGAAATATCGTAATTATATGTGAGCGAAGGGATAATAGAGAAACCTTTCGCTGATTTCTTCTTGATGTTTTCAATCACACTCTTCCATTGCGAAGAATAAGAATCTCGGTTCCATTTCGGGAAGACAGGAGGCAGCTTATGAGGATAGTAGGCAGAATTGCTGGTCCAAAGCCCGCTGATATCGGAATACGTTACCCGGACGGGCAACTCCGATTCCCTTCTCGACGGTGGATCGTTATTTCCATCTAATGATTCACTGCTCGTAAGAACCTCGGATTTTGATTCCGTTTCTGGCTCTATCTCTTCTACCATCTCTCTTCTTGTATCTGCATGAAATGTATATCACCATTTCACCAATCCAAATCCATATCTTTGTATCCAGAACAAGAAATAAAACAACCCCATTTCACAAGAACATGAAAAAATTATTTTAAAAAATCAACAAATGAAAAATAAAAAGAAAAGAAAAACATGGAGAAATAATCATGAAATACCTATCACAACCATTATAACCAAGGTCGTGTTAAAGTGAATGTCAATGACGAAAAGAATGGAAATTAAAATAGCGATTTGTAACGTTAAGTTGAGATCGCTATTTAAATTTTTGTTATCAAATTTTCAGAAGAAACGAAATACTTTCTGTATTTCTCCATTAAAATTCCTCTTCAACCTTAAACTTGATAAGTTCTTGGATGACTAAGAAACAGGAAAATCCTCCCAAAAGAAAATCAGGGGCGGGGGGTTTCCAATCCCAGTCTTTAGGTAAATTGGTTTATAACCAAATAATTGTAGAAAAGATAAAAGTGAAAAATGGTTTCATAATTTTGGAATTTGGTTATTCTTAGGAACACCAGAGCAAATTTAAAAAACCAGCTTAAATTATTCATAATGTTTTGGTAAAGATCTCTCCTATATTTATACAACTACTTTTTTCTTTTTAATTTCTTAAGGATAAATCATTTAAATAACAAAAATATTGAGAAAATGATTTAATTGATCATCTTGTCCAAAAATTGAAAGTGTTAGGCCTCACCAGTTAAGTAGCTCGAAAGGAAAGCTAAAACTCGAACCATGGAAGAGATCCGGCAGCTCGATTCTTTCAAGAAAAAATAGTTTCAAGAATTGAACATAAGATCAATTTCTCTTGCAAGCTCTCGGACTGTCCAGATAGTGACCACCGTTGCCAACTAATAATAGATGGTCCGATCTCCGACCACCCAAACAATGAGTACCTTCCCAAGACATTTGCAGAAAGCAAGATCATGCTTTAAAGAAGAGTAATTTAGAGAAAGAAAAAAGTAAATTCAAAGTAAATTACAGCGAATAATTTAACCGATGCGAATTGAACACTGAAAAATAACAAAATTCCATGCATGGATCAATCAGCCACGCGCATATAACTAATAAACCGAAAGCATCACCATGGAATCTTGAACTTGAAAGCGTCACCGTCAATTTCAAACTAATAAACCGAAAGGGAAAAAATATAATCATGGTGTATAGAAAAATAAGGATAGATTATGTTTTTAGTCACACAATTTTTTACGTACTTTTGTTTTGGTTATTCCATTTTAAATTTTTTGTTTTTTGTCACTAAACTTTTTTAATTTTATTTTAATTTTCTTGTTTCATTATTGTTAAGTATTTAACTTCGTTTGATTATTGCATTTTTAAATTAAGTGGATAGGATGTTGAAAACATTAAATCATAAGTGGGATGAAAAGCAACTTCTACAATCAGTCTAAATGTGAATAAGTAACAAATAGTATCAAACTGAAAACAGACACAGTTTGCTTATTCTCAATGATCCACCAGATTAAACAATTCATGACAATAATTTTCCTAGTGTGTGTATATATCACACACTCATAGCAGCCATGACTCTTTAAAGTAAGATGATGGAAGTAATTAGTATTAGACTATAGTTCAAACCTTTACACAAATTGTTTTGCAGAAAAAGACAACATAATCCTAAATGATGGAATATGAAAACGTTTACAAACACAACAGAGTGAACCAACCGATGACACGTACATTGCTATGGCTTGATCTTGTGGATCCATCAACAACAAAACAATTTCTTTAAAGGAAAATTGAGGGAGGAAGCAAGCTTCTCAATCTTAAGCCTGAGCTCTCCATCAGGAAGCTATTTCCCACAGTGCCGTACCAAGAACAAACAAACAAACAAATTAAGACTTGGGGAAAAGAAGGAGCTTGAATGAAACTATGAAACGATGGTTATGAAGTACTCACAGGGGTGAAATTGTTAAAGAGTGGAGCTATCAAAATAGGGTAAATTGTCATCATCACAAGAGAAAGGACAAACAAAAATGACCAAAGATAGACAGCCAGATATGGACCTCCTTCCTGCAATCTCAGAATTAAGAATCATCATGGTGAGAGAAGGGTGACATAATATCAAAAAGATTAGAGAGTGAATAAAATCATAAAGGCTTGTTGTTAAGATAACAATTGTCTGATTATTATAGCAACGGACCAGCAATTTGCACAATTTACCTGTACTATCCAAATAATGAACGTACCAAAAATTTTCCTTTCAATCCTAGATTTTTTACTCTTTTTATTCACATGATTCTTTTTTAAATTAAGTGGATAGGATGGAAATAAGAAGAGAAATAATGTTTTCAATCCTAGATTTTCCTTTCATCCCTAGATTTATTCACAAAATGGTTTAGAATCGATTACATCATGAAAGATGATCAACAATAATCAAACGACTATAGAAAAAGGTTCTAACCACGAGGAAAAAGGATGTTAAAACATTAGGTTAATTCTATAAATAAAATATTCAAAATGCAATGTTTTGATTTATCGTTACATGATTAACGAATCGGTGACCCCTAAAATAAATTTAGAAATCAAAGTCATAAAATTTTAAGATTAAATAACTATATTAGTAGAATAATGTACCAAAATAATGAACGTACCAAAAATTTCAAGATTGCGTTATATGCCAAGATAGTACATATTATTGATCAATTCAATAAATTTACCTAAGTATATAATGTTTTGAACATAATTATAAGATACGAAATCAAAGTCCTATACCAGATTAGATAACTATGCTTTTTTTTAGGTTTAGTGAAT
The DNA here is from genome assembly GCF_006381635.1 of Hibiscus syriacus. Lineage (NCBI taxonomy): Eukaryota > Viridiplantae > Streptophyta > Magnoliopsida > Malvales > Malvaceae > Hibiscus > Hibiscus syriacus. Next base: position 1,719,686 of record NW_024063127.1, on the reverse strand, counting down.
AATTTTTAATTCATTTTACTTTGCAAAATATGCATTCATTCAAATTATCCTTTCGCTTCATCCAATAATTTGATGTGTGCTTTTATGTCTAGTGATGTTTTCACTATTTAATATTTATAAAAAAAAAACATTTTAGTCCTTAAATAGTTTTTTAATTATATTCTAATCATATGAAAAAAATAAAATTATTTAATATTTTTATTAATTTAGTATATCAAATAATTTTACATTTGATAATATCATTATTAAAGATAATGTTACATTCTTCGATTCAAGTGTTCACTTAAATCTTTTAACAGAATAAGGCCCACCCAAAATTTGCCCAACAATACGAAGAAAAAATTGTCAACCCAATATCTCGACTCTTAGACCCATAACGGTATCCAAAATATCAAAACTCGCCAATCTTTACTGACGCCGCCAAAACAGTGATGTCTCTTCTCGGCGACGACGGACGAGGCTACGACTTAGCTCGGCTGTTGGAGTCGTGCGGCGTCTGGAGAGAATGGCTGGGAGGTTCAACCTACGCCTCTTTCGTTCATTTTCTCTCCTCTCCATCGGCTTGGGAATCGTTCATGCGCATTGACGACTCAACATCTAGGGCTCAGATCCATCTCCAGCTCAGATGTCGAGCCCTCTTGTTTGATAAAGCCACCGTCGCTCTCTTCCTCAGATCACATCCTACCAACGCCGCTAACAATAATTCCTCATCCTCCACCTCTTCTTCTTCAATTGATGTTTCAAAGCTTAATCCGAATTGTAAGATTTTCTCCCCAATAATGAACTAAATGGAGGTATTTAATTATTTGAAGAAAAAAAACCTTACTATTTTTTTGCTTCGGTTAGATTTACAATTGCACGGGGATGACGTGTATTTTACTTTGGAGGGTTCGTCACAGGATGGTGGTGCTGCATCTAATACGGCACCGTCCAAGGTTTGATTTTTTCTCTTTACTTCAGTGTTCAGTTTTATAGTTTCTTTCTAAAGTGCATATATCAGTAAATAATGAAAACAAATACAACTGAGTAAACGGTGAAAATTATTTCTCTTCCAATATAGTAATTTTTGTATACACGTAAAATCATGCATTTGCATTTAGAAAAAGAAGTTAATTTTCTTTAAACTTTTCATCTTTCTCCAAAAAAAACATCTTTTAGAAGTTTTGTTTGATTTTTTTATCCAGATTCCAGACGTTGTTGCCCTTTTTCTACCGTAAGTTTAATTTAAATTAACTGTTTCCCGTTTTCTGGAAATCAGTCAAAATCATCTTTTAGTGCCGGATCAAGGTATGTTGAACCGGAATTTGATAGCTTATCCCAGAGATATAGGAATGACGAGTTGCGTGAGACTTGGTATAATCAATTTATTGAGAAGTATAAACTTACAAGACCCTATAAGTTGTCTTTGGGGGACCGAGAGTCTGAAAAACGTACCCCAGAGGAAATGACTGTGTATCTTAGAACGCTTGAGAAGCATAAAAGGAGACGAGTGGCATTTCAGGATGATCTGCATACGGGATATGGAAATACTGGTCTAGATGGTAATACCTCGGTCGATGATGACACCCCTTTCTTTCCTGAAACAATGTTTCTGATGAACTGTGTACCCGATAGTCCCCTCCCTCCAACAACCAGAGTGCGGGATAAGAAGGAAATAGAGTTCTTTGGAGTTCTGGATACTCTACCACAGGTTTCAACCCGAAGTCCTGTTATGATTGAGAGGCTTGGTATAAGGCCCGAGTACCTTAATATGGAACAAGGTGCAAACATAAATCGTGGGAAGACTCCCAGGAAGCATCTTAGTCAGGAGCAAGCATCACAAGTTTCTAGAAAGGTCATAGCACGGTTACTGACTGGTGTTGGGTTCGAAGGTGCCACAGAAGCTCCTGTGGAAGTCTTCTCTCAGTTTCTCAGCTGTCATATTTCTAAACTTGGTCGTAATCTAAAAGTTCTTACTGATAATTACAGAAAACAATGTTCCGCCATTGAATTAATCAGGATGTTCCTTCAAACATCAGGATATAGGTAAATTTGAATTCATTTTGCTTTAGTTTATGGCATTGGTACTAGTTCCCTGTCCTGCTTTGAACTTTCCAAAACTGTTATTTTGGTGCCCTTTAATTGGTCTAGAATACTATAAAAGAGAATATATGTTGCATGGAGGTGCTGTTATGAAACTTTTTTGGCACATTTGGGTGGAGGAAGAACTTTTGAATTTGGTTCCCCTTTAATTATAAATTTAAACAATCTTTCATCCTGATTTGAGAATCATAATTTCAGTATTAAGATACTACTGTATTGATGCCTAATTTAGACAGTTTCTGACAAAACCATGTTCATCTTGGATAAGAGCTAAACTACTGGTCTGAAATTATCCTTTTCCTTTGAATTAGGTTGTTATATACATATATATATATATATAGAGAGAGAGAGAGAGAGAGATCCACACACATATAAGTAATGTATGTTTGTGTCTGTCTTTTTGTCTGACTTTTCATTATCTCAACGTTTGATGTTTCATACATCTGTCTCCTTTTGATCACTTAGTTTTATCCCGCTTTATATGAAATTTTCTCTCTTTGATGCATTATCTAACATATTTTGTTTAATTGCAGTAACTTTGGGGCTCTAGCTGAACTTATCAAAGATGGTACTAGCAACTTAGTGCAGCAAACTCAGCAACAAATGCATGCAATCCAGACTCAATTGCAGCCACAGCACCAAAATGCTCTTCGAATGGCCCAGCAAGTATGTATAGTTTTTGTCATTAGACTTCAATTTACCATTAGCAAGCTGGATTTTTATGGTTACAACTTTTTTTCTGAAATCTTTATGGTTCTGGACTTTATCTATTTTTGCCGTTGATATTGTGTTTGGGGTGATTACATCGAATTCTTTGAATGTGCAGCAACTGTTTTGTGTTACAGATGAAAATTTAGGAGAGATGCTCCTTGATTTAGCTTATCTCCTGTATTGCGTTCTTCACCTTTTATTGTAGTCTTTTGCATGTAGTGGTCTACTTAACAACATTTGTTCAATAATTTGATGGTGTAGCTTCAGATGACGAGACAAATGCATCCGCAGATGCAGCAAATGGTTCATACTCAAAACTTATCGTTTCAGCAGCAACAGCAGTTGGAAAGAATGCTCAGGCGCCATCCATCCACCCCTTGTCCTGTTATGGATATGGCAGATAAAGACCGACCTTTAGTGCAAGTTAAGCTTGAAAACCCAGCAGAGCTGCCCATGGATAACAAGTCTTCTAATCCTATCAATGCCCGACATCAGCAAATGCAGTTCCGTCAGCAGCAACTCGTTGCAATGTCAAGTCTGCATTCTCAATCCAACAATCAATTCAGGCAGTTGTTGTCCCCACAAATTCCTCAAACAATGTAAGAAAAGCTCGGATGGAGCATTTAATTTTTTTTATTTAAAAGATTTTTCAACTCGATAATATGCCACGTTTGAACATCTTTCATACATACTATATTCAGGAACATGGGCGGCGTTGTTAGAGCTCCGCCAGTGAAGGTAGAAGGTTTTTCAGAATTAATGGGCGGGGACACCACCCTGAAGCATGAAGCTGAGGAAAATAAGCTGACCTCACCGACCACCACCAAGTAAGTACTTTTGGAAGTACAGTTATCTGAGCCAGCTTATTTCGGCCTTACATGTTTCACTGAAATGTTTTGTATCTTTTGTTGTTAGAAAGATAAGATGCTATGTTTCTATATGCTCTAATTTTGTACATTTGTTCGAACAAATGATGATCTTAGAAGCAAGTCTGAATTCATCGAGGCCGTGAAAAAATGCATTTCGATCTTATTTTTCTTTACAGTGAAATGTGATGATAAACTATTATCAAATTAAAACCAGTTGAAATCAATTTTCACCAAGGCAGCAGATAGAGTATCTGCAACTTGTAGTTTTGAACTTGAATCTGGCTAATTGCTTTATAATCTATATACTCTTAGTATCCGCGATAAAAAAAACCAGCATTGTCACTTTTATTTCTTTTTAATTAAGACGTGGTCACTAAGCATAAACAGTCATTAAGTTGTTAACGCGTATCTGACATGGCCGTTAAGCACTAAATTACTTGAAATATTTAAATTTAACAAAAATGGGTTCCCAACAGTCAATTATTTAAGTCCCTTTAACCTTGAAATCCCTAGCACCGGTGAAATAATCTCTAAAAAAAGAAAAAGGAAAAGAATAAATGACGATTATGAAGACAATCGGGGAAGGAAGCAGTGCAATACCCAATTGCCGTTGTGGAGAAAAAGCTGAAATTGTAACTGCTTGGACTAAGAATAACCCAGGTAGGAGGTTTTCTGGGAGTAAAAATTATGGGAATAAAAACAAGGTTTGTTGCCGAACTCTATGGAGTTTTCATAACTGGTATTTTTCTGCTTTATTTCCCAACATTTTTCATTTAGGAGACAAAATGAAAAGAGGCCGAAGAAAAAAATGTGTACCTTTTAAGAGGGAAACAAAGACTTTATCAAAGATTTTGCTTTCCCATTCACAAATTACAAAACAGAGAAAAGCTGCCCACCCACCAATAAGGAGTCTAATCTCTGAAACGGATATACTTGGAATACAACAGGTGAAGCTGGGCCATCATCTTGAACTACCAATTGCTATTGGCAAAAACAAGACGGCAGCGTTTGGCTTTTTAAAGGAGAAACTGGCAGCTAGGGTTATGGGATGGACGAAACGTCTCCTATCCTATGGAGGGCGTGAAGTTTTCCTAAAATCAATCGCCCAGTCGTTACCACAGTATGCGATGTCCTCTTATCTTTTGTCGGAATCTTTACTTATTGGCATGACTTCTATAATGCGACTGTATTGGTGGACTAGGAAGAGCTTGGCCCGTGGTTGGCCATTGATCGCTTGGTCGAAGATTTGTCAACCAAAAAGACAAGGGGGATTAGGTTTACGCGATGTGCGTTCTTTCAATCTTGCATTAATAGTTTATTCTCCCTAGTCTTGCAGGCCAAATATTTCCCACATGGTGACATTCTGAATGCGAGACAAGGAGACATAATTTCTTATGCATGGAAAGGCATTTTTAGGGCACTTCATTCGATAGAAGGAACCATTTATAGGCGCATTGGCATTAATAGTCAGTTGAATCTGGTTACGTATAAATGGGGTGATTCTACAAAGGTGACACTCACATGGGATTACTCTTCCTCTCCGCCAGCAAGATTTCAGGCTTCATTATTTATGATGTCGGATTGTCTGACTTGGATTGAATCGCGCGTTCGAGAGGTGTTCACGAGGGCAGATGTCGACGCGATCTTAGCTACCACTATTACCCTATTTTCTGAAGAGGTTATTATTTGGGGCTATCATGATTCTGGTGTGTAGTTGGTTCAGTCCAGGTATTGGTGGCTACAACGTCAGCAACACTCACCGGGTAGCACATCTCCAGTTTGGAAGGTCATTACTAAATTATTGGTTATTCCAAAAATATGTATATTTATGTGGAGCTTGACACATGATGGGTTGCCTGTTGGTAAACGTCTTTGGGAAGCAGGTTTAGGATCTAGACTATGTCCTATGTGCCAAGCTGATGAGGAAACAACTGCTCATGCTTTGCATGGTTGTCGGTATGCCCAGGCACCCATGCAGTAGGCTTGTTTTTTGGGGTACCTCGTTTCGTACCCGGAGAATCTAGTTTAAGTTGGGTAGAAGTGTTATCGCAGTTGTTCGGAGTTGAACGTTTCGATGACTTTGCTGTTCTACTTTGGAATATGTCGAATGGAAGGAATACACTAGTCCATGAGGAGAAACTTCAACCTTCGTCGCTTATAGCTTTAAATGCGCAGGTGCTCCAGAATGCGTTTAAATCGGCTAGGAATTCCACTGTTGGCAGAGCAGCACGCACAACTGCCGATGTTCCACCGTGACAAGCGCTGACCAATGTTGCCCAACAGAAGTGGCGTCCACCTGTCCTTAGAGTTGTTAAAGTTAATGTTGACGGGGCTTTCGATTCGCAACGACGAATGGAGACAGTGAGTATAATAGCTCGTGATACTGCTGGGTTACCCTGGGGGTATGGCAGTCTCAGCGCCATCTTGTAGGGAAGCTGGGATTGCTGAAGTACATGCAATTATGGTTGGTTTGTGTTTTGTTGTCGAGAACTGTTGATAAATCGGGCAAAGTAAACGAAAGAACACAAGAATTTTAACGAGGTTCGGCAATGTGCTTACGTCCTCGGTGCCTAGACGGCGCTAGAAAATTTTATTCAATTCTCATAGGTTTAGGTTACATCTCTATTTATAATAGAAAACCCTGGTACAAAATTACAAAATTAACCCTGTACCGTTTCGCTCACTCCGCTCCATCCCCTGTCCTCTTTACCAGTATATTTATGAGCCATACCTTACAAATCTCCACCTTGGCGAATATCCTGCCCCTTAGGAAACATTCAATGTGGGTTGGGTTACCTTAGTTCTTTAACAACTTGAAACATTCAACAAGTCCAAGCAATGCTTGAACTTGTCTGTCGTAACTGGTTTGGTGAACATATCAGCGGCATTCTCATCAATGTGTACCTTCTGAAACAAAATCTCTTCAGGTGCAACCAACTCTCTAATCTTGTGAAAACGTACATCAATGTGCTTAGTTCTAGCACGATATACCTGATTCTTAGCTAAGTGAATAGCACTTTGATTGTCGCAAAGCAGCTGAACTCCACCTTGCTGAACACCCAACTCCTTCACTAAACCAGTGAGCCATAAAGCTTCTTTTGCAGCTTCAGCCGCTGCCATGTACTCAGCTTCAGTTGTAGATAGTGCCACTACAGATTGAACAGTAGACTTCCAACAAATAGGTCCTCCACCAAGAGTAAAAACATACCCTGTCGTAGATCTTCTATTATCTAAGTCACCTGCATAGTCTGAATCCATATATCCTACAACCAAAGGATTATCTCGTTGACTACTAAAAACAATTCCATGTCCCACATTACCCTTTAAGTATCGAAAGATCCACTTGACTGCTTCCCAATATTGCTTACCAGGTTTAGACATGTACTTACAAACTTGACTAACAACATGAGCTAAATCAGGACGAGTACATACCATTGCATACATCAAGCAGCCAACAACACTAGAATACGGAACCTTTGCCATATCTTCAGGTTCCTTATCTGTCTTAGGGCACTGTTCTGATGAGAGCTTAAAGTGGTTCGCCAATGGAGTGCTAACTGGTTTTGCGCTTCTCATCGCAAACCTTTCTAGCATTTTTTTAACATAACCCCATTGAGATAGCCACAGTCTCCTTGAGTCTCTGTCCCTACAAATTTCCATTCCAAGAGTTTTCTTTGCAGCACCTAAATCTTTCATATCAAATTCCTGACTCAATAAAGTTTTCAAACCGATAACATCATCCATGTTCTTCGCAGCAATCAACATATCATCAACATACAGTAATAGAAAAATAAAAGAACCATAATCAAGGCTCTTAACATAGACACAACAATCATACTCACATCGGTTGTAGCCAATCTTGATCATATAGGAGTCAAACCGTTTATACCACTGTCTCGGAGACTGTTTCAACCCGTACAAAGATTTCTTCAATCTGCAAAACTAAATGCTCGTTTCCAGTTGAGTGAAACCTTCAGGTTGCCGCATGTATATCTGCTCCTCTAAATCACCATACAAAAAAGCAGTTTTAACATCCATCTGCTCTAAATGTAAATCCCAACTGGCCACAATTGCAAGTACTGCTCGGATTGAAGTGTGCCTGACCACAGGAGAAAAAATTTCATCATAATCAACTCATTTCTGCTGTGAAAAACCCTTTGCTACCAAACGAGCCTTGAACTTGAACTTCTCCCCCTCTTTTTCTGTTACTGTTGGTTTCTTCTTATACACCCATTTGCAACCAATCGACTTTTTACCCTCAGGAAGGCGAACCAACTCCCATGTACGATTATGATTCAAAGACTCCATCTCCTCAACCATGGCTGCCATCCACTTGTCGTTTTCCTGACTAGTAACAGCATCATGAAAATTAACTGGATCATCACTGCTAACAATAAGTGCAAAAGAGATCAAGTCTTCAAAACCCAATCTACTCGAAGGCTTTATATTCGTCCGTCTCACCCTATCTCTGGCGAGACTATAATCCTGCAAATCATCCGTAGTGGAACCACCAGAAGTCGGTTGAGAAGTTTCTGGTTTCTCAACTGGAAACTGCTCAAAATCCACCACTGTCGTGTCTTTCTTCTGTTGCAACATGGATTGTTCATCAAAAACAACATCTCTACTGATCACAATTTTCTTCGCAACTGGATCCCAGAACTTGAATCCTTTGACACCTTTCTTGTAACCCAGAAAAATGCACTCCTTCGATTTTGCATCAAGTTTGGATCTCTCATCAGTAGGTACATGCACATAAGCAGGACAACCAAAAATTCGTAAGTTATCAAAACTAACATCATGACCAGTCCATACCTCTTCTGCAACTTTCCCAGCCAATGATGCCCTTGGCGATCTGTTGATAAGATAACACGCCATGTTAACAGCCTCGACCCAGAAGTGTTTGGGAAGCCCCGTATTCAACCGCAAACATCTGGCTCTTTTATTCAACGACCTGTTCATCCGTTCCGCAACACCATTATGTTGTGTTGTCTTGCGCACTGTAAAATGTCTCTTAATCCCGTGCTCCTTACAGAAGTGTAAGAACTGTGAATCTGTGTACTTCGTACCATTGTCAGACCGCAAACACTTGATTTTTCGTCCTGTTTGGTTTTCTACCTCAGCTTTCCACAGCTTGAACTACTCAAAAACTTCAGATTTCTATTTCAAAAAATACACCCAAACTTTCCTTGAAAAATCATCAATAAAAGTAACATAATACCTAGATCCACCCAAAGACGATGTCGTGGAAGGCCCCCATACATCAGAATGCACATAATCAAGAATCCCTTGAGTTGTGTGCCTCGCAGTCTTAAAACGAACTTTAGTCTGTTTACCAATAACACAATACTTGAAAAAATCGAGCTTACAACTTTTGACACCATGCAACAGATTTTTTTTGTGTAATTCTGTCATACCACGTTCACTAAGATGAGCAAGACGCATATGCCACAATTTTGTAGTATCATCACAGGACTCAACAGAATGAACTCCACCTGCAACGGTACTCCCTAACAATCTATAAATATTTCCTGCAGTCATCTTTCCTTTCATCAAAGTCAAAGCACCTTTAACAATCCGAATAGTTTCCCTATCCTCATCAGCCTTAGGGATAAAACCATTCTTGTGCAAAGTGCCCAAAGAAATCAAATTCTTCTTCAAATCTGGGATATGTCGAACACCACTCAACGTCCGAACAGAGCCATCATACATCTTAATTCTGACATCACCAATACCAACAATATTGCAACATCGATCATCACCCAAATAAACAGAACCATAATTAACCGACCTGTATGTCGAAAACCATTCCCTATTTGGCGTGATGTGATAAGAACATCCAGAATCAAGAATCCACGCATCCGTCAATTGAGTCGTTGAAATAGAAAGCATATCACCCTCACTGCAATCAGAATTGTCATCCTCGACCACGTTCACAGACTTGGATGAAACATCACGCTTCTCATCAGTCTGCTTTTTCAACTTCGGATAGTCTCGCTTCATATGTCCTGCCTCCTTGCACTTGTAACAGTGAATTGTCTTCTTATCCCTAGATTTGGATCTGGAATTCTGCTTGCCAGACCCTGCCTTCTCTGGCTTCCGTCCACGGTCTCGATTACCCTTGACATATAAGCTATCGGCTTGAGAGTTTTCCCCTGCATTCTGCTTCCGCTGGTTGTGAGCCAACAAGGCTGCAGTAATCTCCTCAACGTTGATAGTCTCTTTCCCATATGTAAGAGTAGTCACCATGTGTTCGTAAGAGGGAGGCAACGAACACAACAAAATCATCGCTCTGTCTTCATCCTCAATTTTTACATCAAGCCGAGCCAAATCAGAAACGATTTGATTGAAGACATTCACGTGTTGCGCCAAATCATGATCGTCATGCATCTTCAGCCCATACAGCCGCTGCTTTAGATACAGTTTTGTCGTTAAGGATTTGGACATAAACTGACTTTCCAACTTCCTCCAAATTTCGTCTAGAGACGATAGATGCATGACGTGATACATAACCTCGTCCGCCAAGCATAATCGTATGGTTCCTGCCGCTCGTTGTTGCAATTCTTCCCAATCTTCCTCCTCCATCAACGCCGGCTTTGTAGGTCGCAAAGCCTTCAGGATCCCCTGCTGCGCCAACAAATCCTTCACCCTCGTTTGCCATAATCCGAAGTTACCCGGACCATCGAATTTCGCGACTTCGAATTTTGCTCCTGACATCTGATACCAATTGTTGATAAATCGGGCAAAGTAAACGAAAGAACACAAGAATTTTAACGAGGTTCGACAATGTGCTTACGTCCTAGGTGCCTAGGCGGCGCTAGAAAATTTTATTCAATTCTCATAGGTTTAGGTTACATCTTTATTTATAATAGAAAACCCTGGTACATAATTACAAAATTAACTCCGCTCCATCCCCTGTCCTCTTTACCGGTATATTTATGAGCCATACCTTACAAGAACCAATGGACAAATGTGGTATTTGAGTATGATTCTGCTATGGTGGTGAACATCCGGGATAGACCACCTGATGTTTTCACTACAAGATTTCAGTTATAGGAAGTCCGAAATTTGTTTGACTGTAATGCATCGTTTGTAATTTAGTTCGTACGACGCGAGTACAACAAGGTAGCAATACTTTGGCTACCTGGGCACTACATTCGGGTAATTCTTTATTCTTCGACTCGTTTGTCTCGAGATTATTGCATCTGATGTATCTTGTGACATGGTTTCTCAGTAATAGAATTTGGACACTCTTTTCCCCTTATTAGGACTAGAAGGGGTTTTTAATGAGGCACACCGTTTCTCTCAAAAAAATAATCTTTGAAAGCGCCAATTTTAATTACACAATAAATAATATAAATATTAATTATGTTTATTAATATACTATTAATTAGGATTCACTTACACAATATAAAACCATTTTAGTTTTATATAAATTTATGATGATAAGTTATAATCTTGATTAAAATGTAAGATTATGATATTGATTCGTAAATATTATAATCAAGAAACAAATATTTAATATTATGATATTAAACTATAATATATAAATAAATTAAAATAATTTTAGTCTTGGGACTAAAATAATAAAGATTGAAATTATAATTTTTAAAATTTTGATGGGAATGGGAATGTTTTTAAGATGGCAGTGATTAGTAGTAATATTTGATTTCGAAGTGACTACATGACAATTATGATAGACATCTATGAGCCTTCAAGTTTCAATAGAGGTTCAACAGACCCGACCCGGTAGATATTAATATTATTGGTGGGTGCTGGGGGGCTAGCAACTTCAGCTGGGGCTAAAACAGGGTATCGGCTAGAAATAGAATAGATGTGTAACAAACAAGAAGCTTGTTTCACATCTCAAAATTGGTTGAAACAAATGGTTTATTTGACATTAATATCGATTATTTTGATTCACTCTTCAAGTATATATGTTTTGCACTTTTCGACTGTTCTTAATCATGAATCGGATCCAAAATCAATCGTATTAATGAAATGAAGCGATTTGTCTGATAGACAGTGAAATTGAAATTTAAGCAATTTGTTAGAGGATAATATACAAGGTGTTGCCATCTTTTAGAATTGTATCTTTTAATTTTGAAGAATTAATCATTATATTCAGCCAATCTTGCTTGTAATAACATTCTTCAAACGAATCTAAGGTGGTACCTCAGCCCAGACATGAACGATGAGTAGAATGAAAAAATCCAACATATTATTGCCTTGGAATTTGACAGTGACACCAATCAATGTGCCCCATACTCATTCCTGCTGCTTTAAGTTTTCACCCATAGCCCGTAACTGCCATCGTTTGATTCCATACAACTTGATAATTAATCGCTTGCGAATTTTACAACAAGTCACCCTTGAACACAAACAAGCAGGCATTGATAGGTTTCACGAGCCCATCTGCTTCATCAGGGTGTTCACTTTAAAAAAACAGTGTACGTTGTGCAAACACTTGCGTTACATCCTTGTATCTAACCAAGGTCCGATTCCATAGATCGTCATGGGACCATCATGGCATCATACCAGACAGCTTTTCTCCCTAAATTCCCTTTTCTTTTCCCTGGATACAGTGCATTTCCTTTTTCTTAAAAACAAAAAACAAGTTTGAAGGTGACCAATTCTTAAACCAACAATCAATTAGTCCAGTGAAACGAGGATCTAAATTTATTAAGCAAAATCAGATATTTGAATTATAACAATCACGAATGAAATAAATTAAGTTGGAATGATCGTTTTTGTCTTTACAATATCCTATTTAAATTAATTGATACCGATAGTCATATCAAAATAAATAATAAACAACGCGTAACATAACGTTTGATTTACTTCATTCCAAAGTATATTAAATTTTAGGTTAGTGACTGATGTTCCATCTATGAACTTTTTGATTGATGACATTTCAACAAAGCCTATTAAATCAATATTTACTTTGAACAGTCTATTTTCATCCAGAAAATCCGTTTCTTGCTCAAAAAAGGGATAAAAAGTATGATTTTGGATGTGCGGTTTTGCCTTTGGAAAGCAAACATAATGATTCATTGTAGGTAAAATGACACTGTTTAGGGTTTAATTTAACCTTTTTCCCGTCTCAGTTTGTGGCTTTACGGAAATTTGTGCAAAGCTTTTTTACTTGCTGTAGCAGCTTTTATGATATCTCAAGAATTACATGCAGGTGGAAGAGTTGAATAATGCGAGTAACTTTTGCTTCAAAAATCAATTACAATATTGCCTTTCGCTACAAAGTTGGATTTAAATTACTATTGTTGATGCATTTTATGTTAGTGTATATATAATAAGTTTTATTACGATTAATTACAGTAAATATTAATAACATCCAACAATTACATAATAATCCTTGATTAGGGAGAAAATGAAAACTTTGCAGAAGCAAATGAAACATTGAATTTTTCAAATTAATTTTTTAATTTGTTTAAAATTATGTTCAAATAATTAATCAGCTTATCAAGCTCACAAAGTATGACTGTTTCATCTTTGAAGCTCTGAAAATATTCATATCTTAACGTGGAGGTATTGTTTTTCATTGCTTTTGCAAGTGATAATATATTATATAAATTTAATTAATTAAATATGTTAACCAGGACTAGAGGCACGTTTTAGGCGATACAAACTTTAATGATTTAATTATATTTTAAATATAGGTATATTATAAATTTTGTCACTCAACTTTTTTTCTTATTTCTATTTTGATTATTAAATTTTAAAAAATATTTTATTTATTAAACTTTCGATTTATTTCTATTTTACTCACAAATATATTAAATCATAAATGAAAGAATGACATAAAGACTACGTTTGCTGATGTGGATTGTTTTTTACTAACATAGAATTATGTGTATTTTACAAGGAATTCGTACGGGAACATGGGTTTAGTGCACGTCGGGGAACAACACGGCTTGACATGGAAGGGAATGTGAAGACACAAGAATTTTGTTGTTCCAAAGAAGGGTTTCGAGTATCAAAAGTCAATATCGTTGATCGTCAACGTGCTCATACGCCAATCACAAGAACAAGATGCAAGGCTAGAATCGTAGTTACAGCAACAAATACAAACGATCAGTGGGTTATAAGTAAGTCTTATCAAAAACATAATCATGCATTGTGCACACCTGCTATGACACCATTTATGCGTTCTAATAGAGCTGTAAGTAAGGCTGATATCGATGAGGCAACAACATTGAAAGAGGTCGGTGTTGGCATGTCACAAGTAATGAACTATTTAACGCAGCAGGCAAGGGGCTATCATAATGTTGGATTTACACATAAAGACCTCTACAATGCACTTCAAAGAGGCAAAGCAAAGGAAATCGTCGATGGGGATGTGAATGCGCTTATTGCTTACTTTGATTATAAGAAACATGATGATCTCGGGTTTTTTGTGACATACTCAGTAGACGAATCAGGGGCGTTGCATAATCTTATTTGGTCGGATTCTACATCGAGATCAGATTACATATGCTTCGATGATGTAATTACGTTCGACACAACGTACAAAGAAAATTTGTATGGTCGACCAATTATGCCTATTGTCGGTGTCAATCATCACCATAACACAATTGTGTTTGCTACTGCCATAATCGCTGACGAGACGTCCCAATCTTTCAAGTGGGTGCTACAGAATTTTTTAGAAGCCATGATAAGCAAATCGTCTATTTCAGTTGTCACCGATGGAGATTGGGCAATGCAGAGGGCTATCAAATCTGTTATCCCTAATGCTAAGCACAAATTATGTTCTTGGCATATTTCTCGCAATGCACAAGCTAACATTGGTGACCCAAAATTTACAGCATCATTCTCAAAATGCATGGTTTCCTGGTGGACAACCGACGAATTTGATATACAATGGTGTTCAGTTGTTTCAGAGTTCAACGTCGAAAAGCATCCATGGGTGATTGAGAAGGGAAATACTCGACACTTATGGGCACAAGCATATCTAACCGGTCATTTCTTTGCTAATATTCGCTCAACACAAAGGTGCGAGTCTATGAATGCTTCACTCGCAATTGCATTGAAACACAAGAAGATATATTTAGATGTTGTTCGTGCAATTGAAGATGTAATTAGTAGAATGCATCTGAACGAGTTGAAAGCGGATTACTTAAGTTCCCAGACGAAGCCATTCCTGATCACAAAACTGGTTGAATTTGAAAGTCATGCTTCTGGGATTTATACGCGCGAATCTTTTCGTGCGTTCCAAGAAGAACTTCAACGGGAGACATTGTACCGGATTCAGGAAGAGATTGAGTCATTATCAGATGAATGCCAATATTTTTATTTGAAAAAGTACAAAGAAAAAAATAGGACATTTGAAATTAGTTTTGATTCTCGTACGGAAACCCTAAATTGCTCATACAGAAAATTCAAGACAGTTGGACTTCCATGTCGCCATCAACTTCACGTTTTGAAGCACTTGGATTACACATATTTTCCCGGGTCTTTGATTCAAATTAGGTGGACTAAGGATGCGAAGGCTTCTGTACCCAGTTTTGTTGATTTTAATGCGCCTCCAAAAATAATGCAAATGGAAAGGTTTGCTTCTCTACGTACAACAGCAAGTATGTTATGCTATGCTGCATCAAAGACAGACGCGTCTTTCAAAACCGCAAGAGATGAGATGAAAAGATTAACAGAAGAATTTGAGAACTCGTTTGGTTTGAATGATTCAGTCAATCGGAGCAGTGTATTAAACAACGTTCGCGACCCTCAACGAAAACAACGCAAGCGAAAATAAGTAACAAAAAACAAGGTCGAGAAGAAAATTAGGCGATGTGGGTTCTGCAACGGTGAGGGACATAACAAACTAACATGTCCTTAAGTCAAGCTGGGTTTGAATACAAGCACGCAGCCTACTTCAACTGATTTTTTTGAAGACGAAATGGACTGGTCATTCAGTCCCGCACATGATGTTAGAGACATTTGGAATAATGCAGACAACGATCTCCATATATCCTAAGTATCAACATGACTCTTACTGTGTATAGGAAACATGTACAACAACCTATTGTTATTGCAAATTAACCACATCATTCAATTATGTTTGAACATTACAACTATATTCGTATAAAATTAAAAACAATTCTTCAACAACTGAATACAACTATTATATGTAATGTTCAATCATGTACTCCTTATGTTGTAGGGATTCAGTCCCAAACCCTCAAAGAAAGCTGTTACCAATTCATAGCTTACCATTTGGACCCTGAAATGGTGTTTTTATGGCTATGCAGTCAACATGATTATGAGCTTCCTTTATCATTTTGCATTCAGTCAGACTGTAGAGATTTGAAATTTGTAATGAATTAAAAGATCTTATACACATGAATCCAATTACCATTTCAAGAACAATTACATGAATACATTGATACTTACTGGTCGCTTTCGATTTTCTTCAATGTTGATACGCTGGGGCTACATTTGAAGGTCATCACCGTCGGAGTGGAAGAGTTCTCTGCCTTTAGGGTTTTTTCGTTTTGGGTTTTGTATATAAGAAAAAAACACGCATAATTTTCAAAAGTATCGACACTAATTTAAAAAGTGTCGATACATTCTGTAGACCTATTTTCTCATAAAATCGGTAAATTTAAACCGGTTACATTATAAAGTGACCTATTACATTATAATTACGGGTTTCGATGTTTTTAGGATCGACACTTTTTCTAAATGTATCGACACTTTTTCGTGAACTTGTTTGGAAAATTTATTATGGACATAAAGTGTCGACACAAATGTATAAAGTATCGATACATTATGTATACCTTTTTTTAAATAACAAGTATTTAGACCGGTTACATTTGTTATGTTACGATTACATTATAATTATGTGTTTCGATGTTTGTAGGATCGACACTTTTTATAAATGTATCGACACTTTGTTCGTGCACTTGGTTTGGAAATACATTCTGGACAACTTGTATCGAAACAAATGAATAAAGTGTCGACACATATTGTAGACCTGTTTTCTCATAAAACCGGTAAATTTAAACCGGTTACATTGTAAAGTGACCTATTACATTATAGTTACGGGTTTCGATGTTTTGGGATCGACACTTGATATAAAGTGTCGACACTTATTTGTGAACTTGTTTGTTGGAAAACACATTATGGACATAAAGTATCGGTACAAATTTATAAAGTGTCGATACTTTATGAATACTATTTCTCATAAAACCGGTATATTTAGACCGGTTACATTGTTATTTTACCTATTAGATTATAATTACGGATTTCGATGTTTTTGGGATCGATACTTTTTATAAAAGTATCGACACTTTGTTCGTGCACTTGGTTTGGAAATACATTCTGGACAACATGTATCGACACAAATGAATAAAGTGTCGACACATATTGTAGACCTATTTTCTCATAAAACGGTAAATTTAAACCGGTTACATTGTAAAGTGACCTATTACATTATAGTTACGGGTTTCGATGTTTTTGGGATCGACACTTGATATAAATGTGTCGACACTTATTTGTGAACTTGTTTTGTTTGGAAAACAAATTATGGACACTTTTTCCTTTGTTTTGTACCCCCAAGACGGCTGCAACAGTCGATACCCCCAGAGGAAATGAATAATCGCCATATTTAGCAATACATTATTTGACATCAAATTGCTCCATCAAGGATCGACACAATTCCCTTCGAATTGGTCGATCCTTTACTCCTATCAATGATCCAAACCCTATTTCACTCAGCACGTTCAACTGATCATTCTTTTTAAGGTGTTCAATTAATGAATACACCCTTTTTATGATGCACCTGTCAACACATCCTACATTTTTAACAATATATAATGTTATTGTTCTTATATATTGTATCAACGTATTTACAAGTTAATGAATACCTTCTTTTTATGTGGTTTCCTCCGTTCTTGTATTCTTTACTATCATTCCTGACAGTGTGATGTAAGGTTCCTTTGAGCATCACTCGAATTCCATTTCGACCTCACATCTTTTTTCACCTAATATTAAGCATAAATGTTCTTAATCAATACATTAACGCTAATAATACTCAATGTCAATTTCATTTTAATACCGAACCACTGTGTGTGCCATCTCTTTCATCATTTGCATTCGTCCATACTGTCAACATTTAAAATTTGTAATCAATTTAAAGTTCCTAAATACTTAATCCAATACCATTTCAACAATAATAACAAAAGAAATTGATACTTATAGAAGTACATATATTCACCCTTTGGTTGCTTTCCCCCATTGACTTCATTTTTCCTTCATATATCAGTTTACGCAAACAATCAAAACTTATACAAAAATCGATAAATACTCTTGTGGTAAAACGGTTGGTCTTCAATAAAATTTAAATGGCCACTACAACAAGTGTCGGCACATTTATACAAACCTCAAATATCATTTTCTACCTATAATTATACATGTATCCATATTATTTCTACTAATATTATATAATAATCGGTCCCCAAAACCTCCTATTTCCTTCAAATGAATGGGAACACTCAATACTCAAAGTATCGGCACATTTATACAACTTAAATATCATTTTCTACCTATAATATTAAATAAAGTATCGATATTTATCATCTACTAGAAGATCATCTACCTAGAAGATCACTTTCCATATAATCGGTCACAAATGCTTCTTTACTTCGAAAACCCCAAACAAAAGCACATAAAAACCCTAATTACTGTAATAATAAAAAACTTGGGTTTCAACAACGTACCTTTCGATTTGAAATGCAGCAACAAACTAAACAAACTTCAACGTAGAAACGCCTTCTGAAATGCAGCAACAATTACGCTTCGATTTCAAAAACTCTATCTATTTTCAGAGGAAATTTAGCTATGTTATATTTAACCAGATATGTCGATACTTCAAGAGGATATTACTATTTCTTTAAATTCTATGTTTAGCGTTTTAAAGTAAGTACCGACACTTTCATAATCGGTAGCACTTTACCAGTTTTGTCATTTCGATACCGGTTTTATCATATTTTACCTATTATATTGTTATGGATCGATACATTTAATTATCTTTTAAATTACGAAAGTGTTGATACTTATATTAATTTATCGACACTTTCAATATATCCGGTATCTTTTTATCGGTTTTATCATTTCGAGACCTCTTTTGTCATATTATTACCGGATATATAAAGTATCGACACAGGCGCTATAACTTCTTCTCTTTTAAATTACAAAAGTGTCGATACTTATATTAATTTATCGACACTTTCAATATATCCGGTAACTTTTTACCGGTTTTATCATTTCGAGACCTGTTTTGTCATATTATTACCTGTTATATTGCTATGGATCGACACATTTTTATAAAGTATCGACACCTTTTAGGCGCTATAACTTCTTCTCTTTTAAATTACAAAAGTGTCGACACTTATATTAATTTATCTACACTTTCAATATATCCGGTAGCGCTTTACCAGTTTTATCATAATGACACCGGTTTTATCATATTTTTACATGTTATATTACTATGGATCGATACATTTTTAATTTGTATCGACACAAACCGACAAGCTAAGTTTGCCGGTTGCCAAATTTTTTAATATTTTCTTCATGATTTCCACCTACAACATTGTTATTACTCGATATTTCAGGTAGCGCTAAACCGAATTTGTTAAATATATTATAATGTATTCGGTAACGCCATATATTAGTCATATATTAGCCCGTCTTTCCTGAGACAATCCCCCATTTGATGCAAAACAAAGGAAGTTGTACTCAAGTAGAACTATACAAATCAATCAATCAAATCAAACTACAATATTTTCTATATTTTAAATTATAATTTATAATTATAATGGTAAATTAAATATATAATTAGGACAATTTCTTGTAATCACTGAAAGAAAATTGGCAACTTAAGATTCCATAAGAATCATATAAGAAAAGATTAAAATCTAACAAAGAAACTCAAGCAAAGATAGATATAAACGTATATGATCACATCGACAAACAAACCTCAAAAGGGAATTAAGCTATTAAAAAACTAACAAATCGTAAATCAGACTCGAACAATGTAAAAAGCTATCCACGAATGCATAATTGGTATCCAAATTCAATATGAGGGTCCAAATCAGATAAGATAAAAAATATAACAGATAAGTATTATATTGATCAGTCGTGACGATGTCAAATCAATCCTTAGAAAAAAAAATAAGTGAAAACAACGACAAGAAAAATGTCATAACATACCATACAAGCAGACTTATTAAAAATAAAAAAAATGTGATATAAGAAAATAAAAGAAAAATACAAATATTGACAGTCGACATTCAACATTAAAGTTAGTTTCGTCGTTGTTCAACAAAAGATATATATAATAAATCTACAATATCTAAAGTATTTTTTGGTCAAAACAAGTACATAGAGTTATCTTCTTTTTTTTGTCAAAATAGGTATTTAAAGTATTTCATGTCTAAATAGATACCTAAACTATTTAAAAAATTTCATATAAGTTCTAAAAAATTGACATATGACATTAATTAAAAAATACTTTAGGTACTTAGAAAAAAATGAATACTTAGGTACCAATTTTGACCAAAAAAACACTTTAAGTACCTATTTTGACCAAAAAATACTTTAGATACCTATTTTGACAAAAAAGAAGATAATTTTAGGTGCTTATTTTGACAAAAAAAACTTTAGGTACTTAAATGAAAATGAGGGCATATTTTGAGTACTTATTTATTATAAAAGCCTAAAAACACAAAGAAAATATATGTTTATAAATTAAGGCTAATGAGCGGCGATTAATCTCCACCATTGCCTCATTGTTGCATGTACGGGTGTAAACGAGCCGAGTCGAGCTCGACTCGACTTGAAAACCCTGAAATGTAGCTCGACTCAAAAACTTGCGAGCTTAAAATTTTTAAGCTCAACTCAAACTTGAAATCTTGAATTGAAGCTTGTGAACAGCTCCAAAAGGCTCGAAATAAAAAAAATCTTAAACTTAACTAGATTAAAGCCTCAAACTCGAACTCGAACCTGAACCTTAAATATATGAAAGTCTTACTATATTTTTTTAAAAAAATAAACACATAAATAATAATGTTATTAATAATTTATTTAAAAAAATAAAATCTTAATATATTATATTTTCGAGCTGCTCACTAGCTTTTCGAGTCGAGTATCAAGTAGCTCGTTTCGGCTCGTTAAAAATTCGAGTCGAGCTCGAGCTCGAGTCCATTCGATCCGAGTATTTATCTAGCCTTGACCGAGTCGATCTCGAGTAGCTCACGATCTGTCTCGTCTCATTTACAGCCCTAGTTGCATGCACCAGCAAATAATGCCTCACGCCAAAACCACCAACATGCAAGACAAAGAAAAGAAGCAAGTGGAAAGAAAAAAATAGAAAAGGTTTTTTTTTTCTTTTTTACTTTGTTTTTGTAACATGGAAGGGTTCCAACAAAACGTTGTAAACAAAAAAAACTCCTCTATAAAAAAAAGTCCTTGTAGCAGAGGATCCCCACCATTGTAAACCATTTCATAGCAATAAAAAAGAAAAGCATTTCCTTAAAAAAATTATATTCTTATATTATTCGAATAAAACAATACAAGTTTTTTCTTCTTTTATTCGGAACAAAAAACCACCAAAGAGAACGCCCTCTTTGAAAAAAAAAATTAAACAATTACAAAAAAAAAATCGAGAATAAGAGAAGAGACGCTACCTTCAATCGAAGTCTTTGTTGGCGTTTGGGATGTCCTTTCCAGGATCCAACTATTGAGAAGGGAGAGGAGATGTCGATGAACAACATAACTCAGAACCAATTTGATCTGACGGCAGACGATGGTGGATCGGAAGTCAGAAGTCGAGGTGTTCTTGGCCCTTTTTCGCTATGACAGGGGCCCTCTTCTCGCAAAACGGACCACATATCCGGGACTATCGTGCCAAAACGGAGCTGGCCAATGACCACTGACGACGCCTGCCAGTGCAGAGGTCGGTGATGGATGGCGACAACTTTTTGGAGCTCCAACCGACCTTCTTGAGAGATGGAGGAGATAAATGAAATGTAGAGAGAGACAGTTCATGCGGAAATAAAAGAAAAAAAATCTCAAAATATGCCAATTTATAGGTATCTTGAAATGGTGTCGTTTTGGCCCTTATTGCCTACAGACTTGAAACGACGTCATATGGCCTAGACGCGTATTTTGGGCCTTGAGGGGAAAATATTCTACGTGGTCCTTGTAACTCTACTTCGAGTTCATTTTGATCACCAGATTTGCTGTAATTAATTAAATTTAAATTTTGACCTTATTTAGTAATTTTTCATTTTTATTTCCTAATACTAACTATTAGTTTATTTAATTTCAGGTTTTTTCGTGTTTTTACACTCAAGTCATTGTCCTAATTTCGATTTTATTGTTTAATTTTGTATTTATTACAATTTAGCCACTATTTTAAATTAATGTGTGTAGCTGCAAATTAGTCCTTTAATTATTCCCTTTTTTGTTTTAGTCCCTAGAATTTAAATACATTTTTATTTAGTCCCTAACTTTATTTAATTATAATTTGATCCCTAAATTGTTCTATTTTTTATCTAAGTCACTAAACTTTAGATTTTTACACCTTAGTCCATAGCCTTTAGAATTATTACGTCGTAGTCTCTATACTTTAGGTTTTTACACTTTAGTCCCTATAATTTAGTTTTTTACACTTAGGTCCCTAAACGTTAGATTTTTTACACTTAGGTCCTTATGATGTTATATTTTTACCACCTTAGTCCTTAAATTAAAGGATAGTTTGGTTTAGGCTTTCGCAGAAAATGTCCGAGTGCTCATATCAATTATCTGATCCAAAAATTGGTTAATAAAAATTAATAGGATAATTATTAGAGACTTCACCTTAAGCTTAATCTCTTAAGTCCTTTAAATTTTCAATAATTTGACACTTTAGTGTAGAAATTCCTTCAATTGACACGCCTATAGACAATGGGTTTTTAAATCAATTGTGTGATTTCATTTTTTTTAAACCAAAAGCAATGTTCTCTTATTAGGGAGTTAACGGTATAGCTCCCGTAAGCATGTTCAGGGAGCAACTACTGATGATTCCCGAAATAGGTCAACATCCTTTTTCAAGACTGCATCATGATTTTCTAAAATCTCGAGGCAATGTTCAATTATTGGGCACAATAGTTGATCTCCCGCATTCATGCTAGGGGGTAAATGTTATTGGCTTTGATAAACAAATAACATTCTTAAATTTGCATTCATAGTGATTTCTAAATTAAATAAGACTTCGAACTCAAAATTTCCAAATTTTAAAATAGGGTAATCAACTAGGTACCAATTTTTGGGCATTGTGGGGGTGCTAACCCTTCCCCACATGTAATCGACTCTCAGGCCTGATATATGGATTTTTGCAGACCCCAAAACTCGATATTTTGGTAAAATAAAATGTTTTATTAAAATCTCTCAATTTTTATGGTGTTCCAATCGCACCTTAAATGATTGGTGACAACTCCTCACATTTCAAAATCTTTTCAAAGAAAACCCCCTAAGTCGTACTAGTTTTTTTCCACCCGGGCGAAAAACGGTGACGACAATACTTACTCCAAATTAATCAAAAGAAAATTTTTTAGAATGAAAACATATTATAAAAATATATAAAAATATTAAAATATAGAAGAATTAAAAATTTTCAAAATAACATAATTACTTGACACAGTTATAATAATATGTGATAGGGTTGGTTAAGAAAAGAAACTAATGAAATGTTGAAAATGGATTAAAATAAATTTTATTATGATGGATAATAAGTGTTTTTTATAAAATAATAAATTTTAATTTTTTATTCATTCTGGTTTTAAGGCTTCGCTCTAATTAATCTGATTCAACCTGCATCGTACATCTTATTTTGGCGAGTTAGTCTTTCAGTGGAAAGTTTTTACATATAAAAAAATTTAAAATTAAAGCATACTAAAACAATATCAAATTGTTTACCACTTGAACAATTAAACCAACCTCATTTGTAAATAATAATTTTTATTGGAATGTAGGTCATGTTAACAAAGGTTAGAGATTTAACAGTTATGTGATTAAAATATAATTAGAGACTGCAAACGGGTCATTTAGATCAAGTTTGGGTTGGTCATTTCAGATAAGGACATTCCACGTTTATATTATATTCAATTTAATTTTATTCAGGTCACATCGGGTCTAGTTCAAATTTAGTTCGAATGTATGGTAAATTGGGTCGGGTCAGCTAATGGGTTGGGTCAATTTTCGGGTGGGTCAATTTTTGGATAAGTTTTTTTCAATTCGTATCAATATCATATTGATTGATTTTTGGATCATGTCAATATCGGATATATTGATTTTCAATTTGGGTAAACCTCTGGATCAGGTCAATTCGGATTGAATTGGTTATGAGCCTAGTCAAATATATATAGAATTATTAATATATTCTTGTAAAAATATGTCTTCTTGTTTGTTAATCTTATCATTTATACTTAATTTGGTCATAAGTCTAATAAAGTATATATAGATTTTCGTTTCAGGTTGATTTCAATTCGGATCAATTTCGTATCAGTTTAAATTTAGTTCATGTTGCTTTTTGATTTGAGTTAAATTCAATTCGGGTTCTTTCGAGTCGCGTTATTTTCGGTTCGAGTTTATTTCGATTTGGGTCAAATTGGATATGTGTCCATATTAGATCATCTAAATTTTGGATCAGGTATGATTCGGGTCTGGTATGATTCAGGTTTCAGATCAAATTTAATCATCATATCCGAGTTAATATAAGATATTGAGTCGAGTAAATCGATTCAGGTAATCATATTCAGGTCAAGTTTACCAAGTCTAAATATAATAAACAATTGAATGCGCCCTAAAATTTGGGGCGAATACAAATGGATAGATAGTGGCCTTGATCCATAATAGTTTAATTTATACATAACTCCTATATTTTTTTACAGTATAATTTAATACAATGGCAAAATTATACTCCACATCCTTCCCTAAAAGTTTATGGATCATTTATGACCCCCTTAATACTGACTTTTATTTTTCCCCTCACCTAATTTTTTTTATTAGTTTGGATGATTACAAGATAATATATATCTATATTTTTTTCTTAATAGTTGTCAACACACTCTCAAAAATAATTATTAAACTCGAAATCCCAAAAAAAACAATACTCATTTTAACCACTTAATAAGTTCACCTTCACTTAAAAATTGAATCATATACTTAATAAATTACTCATAAATATATTAAATATCATATTTTGTAAACTAAAACAAATTGATATTTAATATAAATAAGGGTAAACTACACATGTAGTACCTAAACTATCAATTTTGTTATGTTTTAGTACCTAAAATTTCAATTTTTTTCAAAAACCATACCTAATGTTTAAATTTTGTTTAGTTTTAGTACCTCACTGTTAAAAATTTAATAGGTGATTTTCACATGTGACACCTTTTTTATGGGTAAATTACATCATTTATCACTCAACTATCTTCTCACTCCTATTTTGATTACTAAAGTTTATTTTTAATTTAATTGCTTAACTTTCAAATTACTCCTAATTTAGTCACTATGACTTTCAATTTTTTTTATTTTTAATTATATATTAATAAAATAATACTAATAATATTAATAATTAATGTCATATGACAAAATTATTAATAGAATAAATCATTATTTTTTTATTAATAATAAAATAAATTAGAATTATTAAAATAGGAGTAATCTGAAAGTTGAGTAGTTAAATTGAATTTTTTTAAACTTTAGTACTAAAACAAGAGTGAGAAGATAGTTGATTGATGAATGATGTAATTTACCCACTAAAAATGCATTGCCATTAAATTTTCAAGGGTAAACTACGCATTAAGTGCCTAAACTGTCAATTTTGATCTATTTTATTATCTAAACTTTCAATTTTTTAAAAATCATACCTAACTTTTAGTTTTTATTTCATTTTAGTACCTCACTATTAAAAGCTTAACGCATTTAGTATCTAACTATCAATTTTGATCCGTTTTAGTACCTAAACTTTTAATTGTTTTAAAAACTTAACGTTAAATTTTGAACGGGATACTGAAATGAAACAAAATCTAAACTTCAAGCTTCAGGTATGGTTTTGAAAAAATTAAAAGTTTAGAGATAAGAAAATAAACCAAAACTAATAGTTTAGATACTAAATACGTAATTTACCTAATTTTTTAATGGCGATGTACTAAAACGGAATAAAAACTAACCTTTAGGGTGCGTTTGGTTCACGGAATGTAAGATTACTAGTGGGAATAAAAGATTACCAGGGATAGGATTATTGGAAATGTTGTATTTTGTGTTTGGTTGGTTTAGCATGAATGTAAGATTATTGTGTTTGGTTAAAGGAATAAAAGATTATTAGAATGTATATTTGACCAAATTGTCCTTATTATATATTTGTTTTTTTAGCAAATTGGAAAATATTTATATATTTTCTTTAAAAAATTTAAATTCATAAAATTTATATAGTTTTTTTACAAAATTGAAAATATAAAAAAGTTTAATGAAAGGGTAAAATTTTATTTTAACCCCTGAACTTCATATAATATTTTAATTATAGACTTTTTTTTGTAAATCTAAAATAGTTTAAGGATAAATTTATAATTTAACCTTCGTAGAATTTTTATTATTCAATGACAGAATAAGAATATTTTTTAAAGAAATTTTTTTAAGGGCATTTTAGTCCAAAACATTGGTAATCCAACAATACCTAAGGAAAGGGAGGTAATGACATTCCCAGTAATATACCCAAAAAAACCCACTATTAGTAATGTAAGATTACCAAGAATGACATTCTCGGCCAACCAAACGGGGGAATTTAGATTCTATTTCCATGAGAATCTCACATTTTCCCAACCAAACACACTCTTAACGTTACCTTTTGCTTTTTTACCACCAAAAAGGAAAGAACCAAAAACAAACGGTCGAAAATCGGCAATAACCGGTACAGACTACAATTTGCATTTGGGGTGAATTTTGGTTGCATTTGCATTTGCCAACCTTGCAATGCTTACTCAGTGTACCTAACACCAATCAATTGTAACCCTAATCTGACCCATCTTAGTTTTTCTTTTATTTATAAAGTTAGATAAGCTGATTATGGCCAGCTCCCAGTTTGGTTCTCACTTCTGAAAACTCCCCCACTTCTTCTCTCTCCCTAACACTATTGCCATTTGATTTTGATTGAATAATGATGTAAAGCAAAAGAATGAAAGAAAATATAAATTTTTAAGTTTTTCTCTTCTAGGTCTGGGTTTTTTGTGGGAAGGGTGTGCTGTTCTTACATGTACACGTGTAGGTATACTGGTTTTCTTGGAAGCATGTCTTCTGGGGTATTTTGGGTGTAGTCTTGGTTTTCTTGCTTTGAATTTGCTTGTTTTCTAATTGAGAGGATGAAACAGTTGGAGAAGAAATGTGATGGGGAAGTTAAGAAAGTGCAGTGGTTTTTGGACAGTTGTAAACAACTACATACTTGTACAAGTTGGCCTTGTTTCAGACCCACTTGATACAAAGATTTTCACCAAAGAACCAAACTAAAAAAACGAAAGATTTTTAAGACATCAGAAGAAAGAGATCTGTAGTTTTTCAAAAGAGTGTTTTGAGTTCATCAACCATGAAGACATCAGTTGGCAGCTCAGGTTCCTTGGGTGCGTTTATGTCCCTCTGTCCAGCCACAGGTTTAGTAGAAACAAACCTCAATTTCAATTCAGTTCACTTATAATTCAGGGCCCTGTTTTAGTATCGTAACTGGGTATTTGTTTGTCTTTTGTTACAGATGAAGTAAGTCCAAGAAACCACCAGATTTACAGTAAAGAGTTTCATTCGATGTTAGATGGATTAGACGAAGAAGGGTG
Organism: Hibiscus syriacus; assembly: GCF_006381635.1. Classification (NCBI taxonomy): domain Eukaryota; kingdom Viridiplantae; phylum Streptophyta; class Magnoliopsida; order Malvales; family Malvaceae; genus Hibiscus; species Hibiscus syriacus. Next base: position 1,692,151 of record NW_024063127.1, on the reverse strand, counting down.
CTTGGAAGAAGCAGGGCAGCATTGTACCGAGAAAAAGAGGCGATTAAGAGTCGATCAAGTGAAAGCCTTGGAGAAGAATTTCGAGGTCGAAAACAAGCTCGAACCCGAGAGGAAAGTGAAACTAGCTCAAGAGCTTGGCTTGCAACCGAGACAGGTGGCTGTCTGGTTCCAAAACCGCCGTGCCAGGTGGAAGACCAAGCAATTGGAAAGGGATTATGGCTTTCTCAAAACCAACTACGAAACTCTTAAGCTCAATTTCGATACCCTTCAACAAGACAATGAAGCCCTTCGAAGAGAGGTAATGTGCCAACATATTATATACTCCAGTCTCTTTAACTGTAAATTCTAAACTCCTGAAAATGATTGCAGATACGAGAGCTAAAAGCAAAACTGAATGGAGAAAGCATAGGGAGAAATCGTTCAGTGAAAGAGGAAGTGATTGTGCCCGAAAATGATGAAAAAACAATGGAACGAAGTGAGCAGCCTCCGGTCGAACTGATCCACGAGAGCTTCAACAACAACAATGGAGGAGTTGACGCCATCCTTTTGCCGGAACTGAAAGATGGGTCGTCGGATAGCGACTCGAGCGCTATCTTGAACGAAGACGACACCACCACCGCGAAGAACAACAACAACGCTGCTATTTCTTCGTCCGGGATCCTACAAAGCCAATATCTTTCGATGTCGCCGAGGAAAACTTCATCATTCAACTTCAACTCATCGTCTACTTCTTTACCATCCTCCATGAACTGTTTCCAGTTCTCTAAAACGACTTATCTTGTGAAGATGGAAGAGCACAATTTTTTTAGTGCAGATGAAGCTTGCAATTTCTTCTCCGATGAGCAAGCTCCGAGTCTGCAATGGTGTTACTCAGAACAGTGGAACTAAAAAGAGAAGCCACAAATCGACATGTAACAAAATGCCAGGAAATAAGGGAAAAGACAAAGTTGGCTATCTTAAATGAAGCTCCAAGAGATTTGTAAAATGAAAAAAAGAAGAAGGTAATTTGGAGCTGTAGAAGAGACATGAAGATGGTAGCTTAAAGCAAATGGTGACACCAAAACCTGGGGCGAGCGGGAATGATTAGGTCGTAATTGCATCTTCTTTTTATTTTTCTCTTTTAGCTGTAAACGGCAAACAAAATTCCGCAGTTCATCATGGAAAATAAACAAAATCACCAATCATCATTTTCCTTGTCTTTTCCTTATGCAAAACAGTAATAACAAATAGGGTAAATTATATATTTATTACCTAAACTATCAATTTTAATTCGTTTTAATACCTAAACTTTTAATTTTTTTAAAACCATACATAATATTTAGTTTTTACTTCATTTTACTATCTCTCCGTTAAAAATTTAACACATACTCATCGGTCGTTGTGTCTATAGTTGGTGGTCGTTGCATCAGTTGGCCGATAAAGCCCAAACTTTATAGGTCGGACCCTTTCGACCCCTGAACGTGATTCTAGTATCTGTTTCACCGAAAATACCTCAATTTTCCCCCAAATTGATGAAGGACTCTTTGATTGCTTCATCCTCCAATCTTCTTCGCCGACCGTCTAGTGGAAACTGGAAGGTCGGTCTTGACTATTTTTTTGGGTCAAGGCAAAAATAAAAAATAGGCCCATAATTTTTTAAAAATTAAGAAATGTGTAATATAATTTTTTATTAGATTTTTTATTAAATTACACCAATAATAATTCATTACAATATCAAAAATATCAAAAAAAAATATTTAAGCATGTAAATACTTGTAAAAAAAACATTGTTTTCGAACATTTCTTGATGGAAAATCATTGATGATAGTGTCAACATCAATGATTTCCAACATATTTTTCTCAAAACACATGATAACATTTGGAAATAAAATAACGATATTACCTGGAATTTAGAAATATATAGAAATCGAAAGAAAGAATTTAAAAACATGATCTACCTAAAATTTTAAGAACAATCTTAATATGATTCAAGCAATACAATTGATGATAAACAATTATGACTTCGTGTTTGTGAGAAATATGAGAAATTAAAACATGAGAGTAATAATTTTCAGATAAATTGTGAAATAATATGGAAGAGAAAAGAAACACGCTAGTTATACTTATTTTTTTTTCTCCCATTGAGTTTTGAATAGAAAAAATTAATGTTAATAAAATTTTAAAAAATCTAAAAATAGATTTGGTGAATTGATGGTGGAAATTTGAAAAAACTCAAATTAAAAAGATTCAATTGGATTTTTTTTGAATTTTGGGAAAAAATATTAAATTAGAGGTTGATGGGAAGTTGAACAATTTATTAATATTAATATAAAAATTTAATGATAACAATTGATACCTTAATAAACTCATGGACCCATTATTTTATTTCATAATATTTTTAAATTTATTATAAAAAATAAAAATAAATTACACTAATAATTTTTTAATTTGTGGGCCTTGGGCGGGCATTCCTCTTGCCCTGGCAAGCCCTGGTCGACTCGTCATTCTCTCGTGGTCCACTCATCGAATTGGTTAACCCGTCCACCAGATTTATGCCTTGTCAGCTTGTTTGTTAATTTTTTAATGATAGATGTACTAAAATGAAACTAAAAACTAAACATTATGTATGGTTTTGAAAATAATTAAAAGTTTAGGCACTAAAATAGACAAAATTGATTGTTTAGGTACTTAATGCATAATTTACCTTAAAAATAACATACGACTTTATGATTTACGGCTCTTAAGATTGAAATTCAGGTAGTTCTGCCGTACGTCATCCTTAATATACGGCTAAGGAAATGTCATATCGAAAATATTATTATTTTTTAACATTTCTGGTAAAGCATTACCTAAAACATTATTTTTTTTTACCGATATTAACATTTCTGGTAGAAAAAAAATAATGTTTTAGGTAACGTTTTACCGGAAATGTTAAACATTTTAGGTAGCGTCCAATATTAACATTTTCGATAAAAAATAATGTTTTAGGTAGCGCTTTACCGAAAATGTTAAAAATAATAATATTTCTGATAGCGTCTTTCCTTAGCCGTATATTAAGGCTGCCGTACTTGAGATCCCCTTGAAATTCTATTAAGAAAAATGAAATTAGCTGAGTTTTCCCGCTGTAGTGATGACAAATGGATGGAGCGGGATCTTTTCTTTTATCTCTGTATCTGTTTAATATTTTTGTATCTATTATTTACCCACCATCCATGGCGGATAAAATTTTTAAACCCACACTTACTCACGTGGGTACATTCTCAAATTCATCCCCACATTCATTACCCAATTGAATACTCATCACCCATCTCGTACCCGCCTATACCTACCTAATAATAACCTCACAAATTACATAAACAACAAAACATAAAATAAATACGTTCACTAAAAAACATAATAAAATCAATGATCAATTGAGTTAAGGATTAACATAAAATTTTAAAATAAAAAAAATGTCTTAATACATTGAACACCATAATAAAAGACATATTAAAGTCTAGACAACAATGAAAAACACCGTCATAACAATGTTTATACATTAACATTTAGTTAAATTACAAGTCTTAAAATTTGTAAAATAATATTTGAAATTATACCTAAATTAATAATGGTCCAAAAATTATATAATGGGTAGTTAGTGGACATGCAAATATAGGATGAGCGGATGCAGGGCGGGTGAATACAATGCATGTAAGGGTTTCAAATCCATCACTTACCTACTACCCACATCGGATATAATTTTTTACATCCACACCCACCTACTACTCACTTAACTTATACTCATCCTCACCCCAATAGAAACGGATGCGATGTGAAATCCACGAAATTGTATACGTCTGTCATCCTTACGTGGAAGTTGAAAACACTTGGTTCACGTCGTATGTTAGATGTGACGTCAACAAAATATTTTAAATTATTTATTATTTTTACTTATTTTATATCAATTAATTAAATGATAATATCCACGAATCAAGTGATCTCGTTGGTAAAGGAATTATTGTTATTCTTTGATGTTCTGAGTTCGAGTACTAGAAATGTCAAGGGTGTGAGCCTTTAATGTCAAGTGGTTGAGAGTTATCTTTAAACATATATTGTCTTACACTTTCTCTAGATTATTAAAAAATGATGATATATAATATTATTTGATCAATTTAAAAACATAAAAATTAAATATTAATTTAAATATCTTATGGTGGAGAATGATTTGTACATGTTGAATTGAAATTGTCCACATAATATGTATACATATTTAGAAGTTGATAATGGAAAAACTTAATTTAAATATAATAATATAATAAAAAAAAAGTATGAATATATAAGTAAACTAAAATCATATCTTACAATATTATATTTGAAAAGATAAAGTATTGTTAAAGTGTAAGAGAAGAAATCCCGAATAGTTATATAAAAAATATACACGCTGGATTAGGTATTTAAAACCAAACAAGAGCTATGCCCAAGCCTAAAGGCTAAGGCAACGTAGCAATATAAAAAAGAAGGGGAAGGCTGAAAAGGAGTTAAAGACAAAAGACGAGATAAAGAGAGAGAACCTGAAAAGCAGCGCCAGATGATTGGATCCCCATAATCACACGCATCTCCTCTTAAATGCAGCTTTTCCTTAACATCCCCCTGCCCTTTTTGTGTTAACCTCGTCACTGCCCAAGAATCAGGCTCCCACTTTCATAAATCCGGCAAACCATACTTTAAAATAATTAATGTATAATTTTATATTTCAAATTATTTTATTATCTATCATAAAATTATTATTCTGTTTTTAAATTATATGAGATCTAACAAAAAATAATATTTTTATTTAAATTTAATATAAACACTTAAGAAATCATAAGTATTTAAATTTTTATGTTTGAGTTTTATCATATATAAATATTATCAAAAATAAATTTATCGTAATTTAACTTTTTATTTTTTACGATCAGAGGTGAAATGAAAAACTGACATTAATTCCTAATCTCTTTTCCCGTGAATATTTTCATATTTATCTTATATCGAAATAAAAATTCAATATTAGATACGTTTTATTTATTGAAAAGAGAGAGAGAGAGAAAATATTACTTTTTAAATTTAAACTCTAGCACGAACCAACTTCCCCTAGTGATTAAAAGAATCGTTTTGTGTTCCTAGAGGTCACGGGTTCGAGCACCAACTATTGCAGCAGGGTGATTGAGCGGTCAATAACAAATGGTTGAGAGAATTTAGAACAAATACTACTTTGTAATCACTTTAACTTAATAAAAAATCAAACTCTAGATTTGGGTATATAAACTTTTCCAAACTAAAAAAAAAGTTAATTAATCCTTTAATTTTTCACATTCAATTGAATTTATCTTTAAATTTATATTTTTTAAATATAGGGGTATACAATGTAATATATTTTCAAAAATTTCAATCATTTGACTATGTATATTCATACCTCTGATGTATGTAGTGCGTGAACCTAAAACCTAAAAAACTAACAACAAATTCATTAATAATTGAAGTCATTTAATTCGTACTTTAAACTAGAAGTTAAACTAATTATATCATTGAATCAAGGGATATAATCAGTTATATTATTTGATTAACTTTAACTATTAACATTTAAAAGCCTTTTTGATATGTGACTAACACATGACATAATATAGTTATGTAACATGAAATTGATATTTTTTAAAAATATAAATATAAACTATTAAAATTATAAAATAACTTTTAAAAACTATTTAAAAGGTAATAAATTTATAAAAATATCGTTCGAAAATATTATGATATAACATATGACATTGATTTATAAAAGAGTTATCAAATTTAATATTAATATTAATTAAAAAAGTGAATTGATAAAATTTTAAAACATATAAATTTAATTGAATGTAAGAAAAATACAATTTTAACTATTTTTCAAACTTTTGACAGCTTTTGTCACCTTAAGCTAATACCTAAATAAATAATGTTTAATTAGGAAATAAGTGTTTAAATTATATATATTTTTTAATGGATGTTGATTTTTTTATTCATTTAAGTATCTAACATTATAAATTGTACAATTTTAAGAGTTCCGACTGTAAACGGCTATTAGAAAATATCGTGAAGTTTATGTTCTGATAATTTAATTTTTTTTAAAAATAAAAATATTATTTTTATAAAAAAATATTTTTCTTAAAATAATTCCCCCACCGTTGGTCGCCCGAACACCCTTCGCCCCCCTCCCCCCCCCCCCCCCCCCAAAACCCACCCCGCGTTCCCTTCAAATTTTCAATGGTGATTTGGGATTAGGACTATTAAGGTTTATTTTCAGATTAAAGGCTATTAAAGTGTAAAATAAGATATTTGAAGGTTTTTAAAATATAATAATATTTTTAAATTAATGTGGCATGGATCATTTAATAGATTTTTGTAACAATTATCAAGAATCAAGCATCTACATTTGTAATATTAAACACCTGGATGAATCATAAAAAAATTAAATACATATTTAAAAAAATGATATAATTTATATAATTCTTCTCTAATTAAGCCAGTAAATAAACTTACGTTATAAAATGTTTATTCGATGTTAAAATATTTTCTCAAAAGTCAAAAAGGGAAACAATCCGATACAAGCTATCTTATCCCGTAAGTTAATGAGAAAAAGATGTTTACGATAAAAATAGTAATTTATTGTTTTATCACATGTTTTTCGTGTTTTAAAATATAGATAATTGTGTATTTACGATAAAAAGATATATGCTTAAATGTATCATTGCCCCTAAACTATATCATTTATACTAAGTTATCCCCTAAAGTATTTTTTTGAAATATTTTGCTATTTGTCCTAAATTGTTAATACAGTTAAAATAATTTCATGGATCAATCAGAACACACTACATCACTATTTTTTTCATAATTTATCCTTTTTCATAAAAACATAATAAAAGAAAATAAAAGATTTTTAATCATTAAAAATTTGCTTCAATAAAACTATTAAACCGATTTACTTCTAATTTGTTTCAACAGACTATCTCTTCCTCTTCATCTTTGTATCAACAATTGCCTTCTCTTTCTCACTTCTCACTTAACAATCGATTTTGTTTTCTTCCTCTTCTTCTTTAACAATCGATTAATTTTCTTTAATTGAATTTAGCAACGAAGGAGATTGATTGAAAGAAACTTTTTTTGATCGTGGTGATTGTTTAAAACTCTAAATCAAAAACTTGGTTGGCGAAATAAAGGTAAGTTTATGAAAATGTTCATGTGAAGCATCATGTTTACCGTTTTCGGTGCATGTGCATTTGATTTATATGTCAAATGATTTATTTGGAGTGTAATTATTTAGGGAAAATGATTTGTATGAAATATACTTTGGTAATTCATTTTGAGGGACCTTCACTTGGAAACCTAAATTGAATTATGTTGGGAGTAAAAAAAAGATTAAAAAGAAAATTGATCCTGGTTATTTATATTATTCTACCATCGTTGCTTTTGTTGATGATATAGGGTGTCTAACAAACAAAATAACTTATTTAACATATTCAGAACCGAGTTATAGTTTAGATGGAGGTTTGAGGATATGAAGTTCTGATAATGCAAGCTATTTAAATTTAATTCACCATTTAATTAGTAAAGGGAAGATAAACATATATGTTAATCATGGGTTAAAGTTGAAAAATGTAGATTTTGTAGGTACCGACAATATTCATATCTGGTTCGATAAGGAAGATGCATACGATCTTGATGATGATAATGGGCCAGTTGATGGTGATGTTAATGAGTCAATTGATGGTGGGCTAACTGATGATTTGGTGGTCCAAATGTACAGACTGGTAAAGAGAGTATTAATGTTGATGGTCCAAATGTACATGCTGATAAAGAGGATATTAATGTCGGTGAGGTTAATAAAGTGATAGATGAAGAAGAAGGATACGCCCTCCATCTTCACCTAGGTTTGCACCAATTTCATTTTAAGTTGCAAGAAGGATACAACCTTCATTTTCATCTGAGCCCGCATAAAGGTTTCCATCTTCAACATAGTCTCAAATTTCATCAACTTTCAACAAATTACATGGAGGAACCATAATACCCAAATTACCTACTCTAACACCACATTTTTACCCCAAATTAAAAACCTTAAATTTTGGCGATTTTCCTTTGATTCCCTAAAAATTGATGTAGGATCAAATTCCCTAACCTTGCGATTAGCCAATTTACTTTTTAACATAACTCTCTATTCTATTTCTCTTTATCCCACGGTCTCCTTCACTCTTTCATTTTCTTTTTCTTTTCCATGTCACTGCCTGTCTTCCTCTTTTCTTGCGCTACCACCGTTTGACTGACCAAAGTCACCAGAGTAGAACACCGAGAGCCATATCACAGCCCCCACCCTTGGTCGTTCCCGAGTTGTCTTTGTCGGCCTTAGTTATCTCGGTAAGTAAAATCGAATTGAGAATTCCTTTTTCTCTATGGTTGCATCACCGTTCGTGCTTCACGGTTGTTTATGGTAGTTGTGTGGCCGGATTGCACGTGAGGAAGATTGTGCTAGTCTGGTAAGGTGGCACCCACCCTTCCTCCGCATGGGTGGTCACTACAGATTACTAACCGGTCATTTTGGGCCTCCCTTGGGCAGGCGAGGTTGCCTTTATTTCACCAAGCCATGGCTGCTGCCATGGTGTTTGTCACCAGCAATGAGGGGACGGCAGTAGGTGCTGCCACTACTGTTCGACAGACCCTTTAATTCGAATCAAGAATTATTTTTATTCGTCGCTAATTATTTCGTTAACCTAGAATTCGTATTTTTGGTAACTTAAAATTCGAACGTTATAATTTAATAGGGGACTTTGACTCGGAACCGGAATCACCGCCTCCTCTGCCAACTTCGAACTGAAACATATAACTCGTGCCGACCTTGAGTGTTAACTAACAAATTTTATTATATTAAAATCATAGTTAATTTTTAATTAATTTATTTAATTAAATTACTTGTCATAATAATTGATTCAGATCGTGGTAGAGATTATTATCATCACTAGGCTATCTGTGATACATATGTTTTGATTTATTTACCTGTTTACTTGGTTGCTTGGTATATGACTTGAAAACATGCTTAAGTGTGAAATTGGTTGCATTTATTATGATTCATAAATACTATGTGATGCATGATGAATTGTTTGAATTAGAATTATGTGATGTTCGTACAAAATATGTTATTGTATGAAAATATTGTGAATCAGATTATAAGCTTCAGAATAAATATATGATTCGAAATTAATATATGCCTCAGATTTACTGGCTTCTGCCTTTGTGGCAAACCCCAATTACATGGTGTGTGGGTTAGAATTAGAGTGGTATGGGGAACCTACTCTTCTGGGTGTGATATGCGTACGGGCAGGTGTATGAGCATTTACATATCATTTGAATTGTGATACCATTGACATATGAATATTATTTCTTACTTTAGACTATGCCATTATTTGTGTTTGAATGTACTTTAGAGACACACTAAGCCTTGTAGTTTACTCCACCTTAGTTTTCTTCATTCAGATTCTCGAGCTAGTTGAACTGGTACTTGGAGTTGCGTCTTTATTCAAATTTTATTATTTTCACAGTATGGCATTTATTCGGATTTTCTATTTCTTATTTCATTATTATTTTACTTGGATATTATTTAATATGTTTAAATATTTTGGAATTTTGAACATAAATTTTGTTTTGGACTGTGGACTTAAACTTTGGATTCGATATATGTTTTATTTACATTATATTTATAATTTGATTTATTTTGGTTATTTTAAATTATTTGTAATAATTAAATGTGATGGTTAATTATTAAGTATTTTTAACATAATGTTTGGGTTAGTTTGGAAATTTTAGTTAATGGACCTTTTAGATCCTGTCTGTTTCGTCTAGGTCGGATAAAGGGGGTTATATTTAGTGGTATAAGAGCCAGGTTCAACCCTCGAACTGTGGAGCTCGACCACAAGATTTTTAATTGAAAAAATAATTGTTGACATGCACAAAAAATTTTGATTTAAAATGAGAATTTTTTGAATTATTACTATTATCATTATTATTATTTTCAAATATTTTATAAATGTTTAATTTTGGAAACTCCAAGTACCAACTCTGATATTAGATTTTACTCTTTTTTTATAGTTCTCTATGGCACCTCGTAAGAATTATCGTCGAGTCACGAGTTAAATTTGGGGTTGTACTATTACGACTAGAGCTAATCCTCCATCACCAATGGGTCAAACCTAAAATTCTAACAAAGTTAATGAGACCAAGAGAGTTGAGCAATACGTGGATCGAATTGTAGTTTAACATACTTGAGGTGAAAATTTGCCCACAAATTAGATTCATGATGATGGTTTACATGAATTTGAGGATAGTGAGACGGTTCGTGATGATATTAATGTAGTGAGTAGTGAATTATTTCGTTATCTCTGATGTAGACACCCGTTTTTGTCCGGGTCTACAAAAATATTATTTATTATTTATTTATTACTATTATTATTACTAGTAATAATTATTTACATTTTGTGTAGGCCTTGAAGCCCAATCCAGTACAAGTTGCCCTAGGCCCAATACACAAGCCCAGTAGATTACAACACTAGCTAACATACCCAAGACCCAAACAGCTGCTGACCCAGACCCAAGACCCGGTTCAAACCCAAACCGGCCCAACACTCAACCTGTTCAAAGTAGGGTTTCAAGACCCTTCAACTCTAGTTGTCGCCAGCAATCGTTTGGTTTCCCCAACCGTGCGTGCAATGTACCGTTCATCACTCCAACCGCCGCTCAAGCCGATTGTTTCCCTAGCTGCCGCCGTCCTCGATCCGTACCAACATTGACAACCACCACATCAGTCATCAAGAATCAGAGGAAAAAATTATGAAATAGTCAAAAACCAATCAAGTGATATCCCAAGGTGGATCACAAAATCCCGATAAAATCGGGTTGTGGCAAAGACTTATCTATCTATCACAAGTCAACAAAAAGATCACCAATATATCAGGTAACCAAAGAAGAGTAAAAAAAAGAACCGAGAGGGGATTCGGGGTTGAAAAGAAAAAAGAGAGGGATTCAGAAAAGAAACTAAGAGAAAAAAATGAGAGCATCGATTAAAAAAAAGAAAACAAAACCCATTCGAAACCACAACAAAATAAAAGAAAAATAGAGAGAGATGTATCCCACCGTGGTTTGTGGAAACCCGAAGGTTGTTGTGCTCTTTGTTTCTTTCGAAGGTAACCACCTAGATCTAGGAGTTTAGGGGTTGTTTTAGGCTAAACGGGGTTGGGTTTTAGTTTTAGGGTGGCGAGATGAAACTTTCTGGTGGTTTTCTCTCCCTCTGATCGTCATGCGCCGCCGTGGGTCACTGTGGGTGTCGTCGGTGTAGGGCGTCCCTTTCTTCCCCGATGAGGGAAGTTGAGAGAGTTCTCTCTCCTTTGGTTTGCTGAGATGAGAACAAATTAGGGGGAAATTAAAGAAAAAGCCTCATTTTGGGCTATAAAAAATTAGACCAAAACACTGTCGTTTTGCCCCTCACCTAATCTGTGTTTTCATGCTTTGGAATAATAGCATTTTAGGTCCCCACATTTTGTAATCTTATTATTAAGCCAATAAATGAAGTTTCACTTTATTTGATTTTGAGCACTTATGTTTCTGTATTTATATTTTAGTCATATTATTATGTATTATATATTTTTTAAATGTTTGACTTTGGGAATGATATTTGTAAATCTATCATTTTAGTCACTATTTTACTTTTAGTTTAATTATTATTCGGTCTTCATGTTTATGTTTTAATGCATTTTAGTCTGAAGCTTTATTTATGGGTTATTTGCACTTATAATACCTGTACTATTTAAAATTTTTTATCTTGGGAATCTTGTTTATTTATATTTATAGTTCAGTCCTTTCAGTTTCTGTTTTTTCTATTTTGGTCCTTCAAGTTTCTATTTTTGTTATTTTAGTCCTTTAATTTTCTGTTTTAGCTATTTTAGTCCTTTAAGTTTCTATATTTGTTATTTTGATCCTTTAACTTTATGTATTTACTGTTCAGCCTTTAAATTTCTGTTAATTTTTTTAGTCCTGTAAATACTTGTATTTTAGTGATTTCATTTTAGTTTGTAATGTTTACTTATTTTTTATTTTAGTCATTTATGTATGAATGTATTTTACATATATTTTGTATTTTTAATTGCATTTATTTCCGTTTCATTTTATACATGGATGAAATATTCGATTTTTATTTCCAAGAACACGTATGCATAAAATGAGCGTAGAAAGTACCACTTGGTCGAAGTGGTGCGATCCGGTACGGCATTTTAACGACATAGGAACTTGAAATAAGTCGAGTATATTTTACTAATTAATTTTTTCAAATGATGCAATATGTCACGTTTTTTTAGTTAATCAATTTATTTTGTTTTCTGTAAACATCGATTTTTTATATTCGATTTGCATATTTATCGATGAGGGAATATTTTTTACGGATAATAAATAAACGAGATAGCTTTCCCGATAAAGGATTGCTAATCTCGAGATTTCTTTTCAAGTTAAAGAATTTTCTCTAATTAATCAATTCGGAGCAAATTAATTAAATTTTAATAAATGTATCATAATTTAACTTTATATTTGATTTATACTTTCCACCATTTACGACATTGTGTAAGCAAATCAGTACCAATTTTTTGGCGATGTAGGGGTGCTAATCCTTCCCCACGCGTAAACGACTCCCGAATCCTTTTAAATCAAATCTTTGGTAAGCACAGACCGAGTTTTGTCTAAAAAGTGATTTTTTTCTTAAAATTATTTAAAAAAGACGTTTTTAGGTATTCAACCTACCTAGCCCAAAGGTCGATGGTGACTCTATCCTATTTATTCCAAATCAATTAAAAATCATCAATATTTTTCAAATTAAAGTCATAATCATTTTTTAAAATAATATTTAATTGTTTAAAAAAAATGGTTATGGCATCTGTCATACTGAAGGTGTTAGGAAACTCATCTTGATCGAGTTCTTAGTTGTTGAGATGATTGTGTTTCTGGGTAGGAACATGGATAGATCCCACTAATGTTGAGTAATGGTTGAAGAAGTTGTAACGACAGTTTAAGGAAATGGATTATCTTATTGATAGTATGTTGAGATCAGCTGTATGATTGTTAGGCATTGAAGCTCAGGATTGGTGAGAATATGAGCAGGACACCGTTCCAGCCGGACAGGTCACTTGGGAGCTTTTCTATCAGGCTTTCCGAGATCGTTATATGGGGGTTGAGTATTTGGAAAAGTGTTGAGAACATTTTATTAATTTGAAGCAAAATGATATGTCCCTGACCGACTATGAGATTGGTCAAGTATGCTTCAGGGTTGGCTTCAAACGAGAAGGAAAAGTGTGATTGGTTCTTGAAAGGTCTCTACCCCTCGATTCATTCAGCGGTTGCCTTACACCATGACACAGTGTTGAATACTTTAGTTCGTCGGGCCAGAACTGCTGAGAAGAGTGAGTCATTACATGTGAGTCTTAAACCTTATTATTTTGATAAAGCTCAGAGGTAACCAGGACCACTTACTCAAGCAGGTTATGTGAATCAGTTTGGGAAGAGATCGAGAGATGATACTGATTCTCAGTGTTATTCTAGATTGAGACTGGTGATATTTGTTGCTCTGACTATTAGTGCTGGGGGCAGTGGCGGATCTAGAAATTAAAAAAAGGTTCAAAATTTTAATATTCTATTTTCTAAAAAAATGGGTATGCAAATTTCTTTATTTTTTCAATTCCCCTTAATATATTAAACTAGATTTAGTAGTATTTTCAAAATAATGGGTATACAATTGAACCCCATGAAGACCGCATACATCTGCCCCTGGCTGGCGGTTCGACTTATGGTTATGAGATACCTTTGTGGTTTATAGTGATGAATTCATAATTAAAATATGTCATCTAATATTACATTAAAAACAAAGTATTTTTTATATTATTAAGTTTTGATCACTTGTAACTTTTAAAATTAAAGTCTTAGATGCATTATTGAATATCACATCATTTTTGTTAGGAATGAAGTAAATTTTTCTACAATGTCTATATCATTTAAATTTGTGCTATCATTATATTAAAATATATGAAATATTTAAATACGTTCAATCGAATTGAATTTTTAAGTTGTAATTAATTTTAAATAATAATCTCTATGAGTTACTTTCCTCATCCATGAAATTTGTTAATATATAAATGTCATTAAACAACAAATTTAACCGGTGCCCAATGCATGAACTCCTTTATAAAGATTCAAAATCATTAATATATAAATTTATACTTGAATTTATAGAGATATGTATAATTAATTCAAATATAGTTAAAAAGAGTCTAATTTATACTTGAATTTGGTGATATTTAGATGTTAGCGAATTGAAGAGTAGGGGGAGACATTTGTTTGGTATTAGTGAGGTTCTTTCATTTCGAAATAAAAGAAATGAATAAAGAAATATTTAATTCGATTTTAATAAAGATTAGGTTAGATAAAGAAACACTAATGTCCATCCATGATGTAATAGTAATACAATTTTAGCAATTTTTAGTGTTTAAAGAATTTTTCATTAAGTTAGATATCTAATGTTTTTGTCGTTACATTTTTAGATGTAAAACATTAAAAAAATCGTTAGTCGACATGTTTCACGTTCCGTTTTTTAAAATATTTTTAAATAATATTTTTATTTTTAAAAAAAGTCAAAAAAAATATAAACGTGACATGTTTTACTTAATGTTTTTTAAAAGATCGGACACCTAAAAATATAACGGAGAAAATATTAAACACCTACTTTTAATTAAAATTTCTTTAAGAACTAAAAGTCAATTTGAGGTATAATTTAAGAACCTAAACGTATATTAAACCAAATTATTATTAGACATTACAAATAATAGAAAAATACAGTTATATATTTAGTAACCTACGCTTCGGTTAACTGTTAACTAACATATTTCTTCAATTAAAATAGACAGGCTCTAATACTTTCTTCTCTTAATTATAACTTGTAATCCACAAATTTATCAATGAACTTTTATTTTAACGATTTTAAAATTTCAAATTAAAGTGCTAGAACCAACTTATATCATTGGTTAGAAGAATCGTTTTTGTTCTTAGAGGTCAGAGTTCGAGCACCAGTAGTTACAATAGGGTGATTGAGCGTTTATTATCAAGTGATCAAGAGTATTCAAAGCACATATTACTTTGTAATCACCTTAGCTTAATATAAATAAGGAAGAGGTAAAAAGAGAGGCGCGTGAGAGAGACATGCAATAAGCTCTCACATGGTTGTTGCCCTCCGCCACCACATCAAACAATACGATTATACATACAAAATAAAACAAATTGAGAAAGTCGACTTTGGATTATTTTGAATTTTGAAGGATGAGCTTGTTAGAACTTTGAATATAATATGGTATATTTTGCATTCGATTTTTTTTATTTATAAATTTATTTATTGTTTGATATTAAAAATTAAGATTTCTTGTAAACCGGTGTTGCGTGATCCAAATTAATATCAATTTAATATTAATATTTTATATTTTTAAAAATATAAATTAATATTCGATTATCTTATAATATTTTATAAGAAAATATCAACATCGTATATTTTTAAAGAAGAATTTGGAAACTCTTGAGTAAAATTTCAACACTTCGCGGCCGAGAATAAGTGACAACAAGTTATTATCGAAGGAGATTTTATTTCGATTGTGAAACATCTTACCAATCGAAGGAGGATATTTCCACCATCGGATTGATGTTCACCTAGGCTCATGCAATCATTGACAATAACCAAGGTTTTTAAATTTTTTATGTCAATCGAGAAGTCAACAAGGTTGCTCACTCTCTCGCCTATTGAGTTTTGTCGAGAATCATTCAGTATTGGTTTTATTATGATGAACATGATTGCATTAAACAATTTGTAATCTTCGATGCTATTGAAATCGAATGCAATTTCTCTTTTTTAAAAAAACTAATAATAACAAATGTATAAAATCATCTCTGAGAAAAAAATAAAATAACTAAAACATTCTATAAAAAAATTAGAGAATCTTAATAAAAACTTGTCAACAAGATCCAAAAATCAATTTTAAAAAACATAAATCCACTTTTTTTCCCAACCAACAAGCTTTTTATATGGAAAAGTTTTTTACCATACGTGAAAGATTCAATCAACTTTTTGTATAAAGAATGATCAATAGGTACCCAATTCAATAACTAAACTTTGACAGGGTGTAATTTTAATGAGAAAGAAAGGCAATGGTGAAGGAAAAATCATGTTTTACATGGTGAAGACGATGTAGATGGTGGTGGGGAGCAACGGTGGCAGAGACCTATACCTACTCCTTTGTCAGAAAAGTTGGGACCTACCACTTTGTCGTCTCTTTCTGTGTCTCTGGTTCCACTGTCCAAAATTTTCAGATAAAACACTAAATCACACCCAAACTGTTATATTTCAATTTCTTCAAAACACAGATCCCCAGAAGCATCTAAGCTTTTTTTGCCCTAGATTTCCGTGCCACCTTGTTTGGATCATGGGGTTCAAATCATTCAATCATGTCTATTTCAAATACCCTCCTCTCGGCCTTCACCTTTGTGTATTATTCGGCTCCACCACTAGCTAAAGCCACCCCACTCTATGAATTGTCAAAAAAACTAGTAGTAGAATATTTTGTTTTGAGCCAAATTCTGGATATCTTTTTTAAGATATCGTGGTGTTCGTTCTAAGATAAGTTATATATTCGATTTAAAGTCTTAAACATGACTAGTAGAACATGTGACTAATTGATATCAATATTATAAGAAAAAATGTCCCGCGATTTATATTGTTATGATTTAAATTTTTAATCTTATTTAAGAGATCAAACATTCTATCCTACGGTGTTAATTATACTTTAATTCTCGCCTTGAGAGGGGAGGTGGGGTTTGATGATGGATCATAAAGGTGAAAGCTTCCACATCAGATGTAAGGAAAGACTGAGCTTGTGTGTATTTGGATAGCGTAGCTGATAGGACAAAGGAGCTACCGTATTTATGTGTATAGCAGAGGCAATAAACACATGAAGATAGACAGGTTCAAGCCTCATTGAAGGGGCTTTGAATTTATTTTTGGCCATAAAAGGGTTTTACATGACATTGCTTTTGGTAGGCAGCTAAGGGTGTTGTGGAGATGGGGCATTAAGGAAGAACGTTGACGGTTCACATCGTTTTCGAGTGTATTAACTGTGGAAAGGGACGATTGGGTTGAACCTTTGTCTAACGCTACGGGATTTGCTAACGTCAAATACTTCAATTTTAAGTCCATTTTTGGTCATTCTTATCTGGACAAGAAATTTAGCATGTGGTGTTGCAAAGCTTTGCTCTGATTTCGACAACTACTTTCCTGCTATTCATTTATAATCAATGATGGTGAAGTTGAGTCGTCTAGGCCTCGATAGCTATGAAAACTTGGTCCAATCAGACCAGGCTAAAATGAGCCCATGTTTTAAGCCCAACCATAAACTTTTAGCACATCTATTAAGCACGATTTATAGTACTAAATTGTAATTACCATTAGTATTACAATCAGCATTACACGTGGGGGGGAAAAAGAGAGAAGCTAAACTCTCTCTCTATTCTGGAAATTTTCTTCTGCCTCTTCTATGATCCAACGGTGATTAACCCGACACTGATCCACGCTATCGCACTCATGAGTAACGCAGAAGTGGTTTGCTGCGTACGAGGAAGCTTCATCAGAATTTGTTTTCTCCCAAGTTGTTCCGCTTATATATACATAACAGAAATCGAGCGAAAAGCATGAAAAAAATAGAAAAGAAAATTTGTGATTATGGGGCTCTCGAAATCCGAATGCAAGATCCACCCATCTCAGCTCCAAAATCAAGGGATTTTCCCTTCATGCCTAAGGGAAAGGTTATCTAGTCTTTGTTCCACTTCGCTCAACGAAGCTACAAGACTCGCTCCTTATTATGCTTCCAACTCTCGTCACCAGCCCCACGTCGTATTTCGCATCAGAGGAACGGTTCTGAAGTGGTGGGAGTCGCCAGATCGTCGTCCTTCATGGTGGAAGTTGGTGAAAGTTTCAGACTTCAAAAGCCAGACATCAATGTCTTCTGTAATGGAGTTTGCGGCTTCTAAAGAAAGCAATGAAGAGGGTGAAAATGAACGGTTAGATCATTTTCTCAACGTGGATCCAACGCTTTCTAACAGCTTCTCACTCTCTGCTGATATTTTCCTCAAAGCCGCCATCGCTCTCAAGAACCAGGTAAGCCTGTTTGTTTCTTGGGATATTTTTGTCGTTTTCCTAGGACTAGAAAATTGTTCTTACATTTGAACCTCGAACTGTCTATGCTGTTATAATTAAGATACGACAACAAGCTTTTACAGGTGGTTTTGTATTTTTTGGAGGTAACGTGGAAAGGAGGTGGTGGAAGTGGTGACAGGTCGGGAACTGGAATAGACCCGACGGTGTACACGGGGCTGCTGGGGACAGCTTTTACTTGCTTGAGATCTTACGACGTGGCTGGTAATCGGCAGGACTTGTTATTGGCCGCTGAGATCGTTGACGCGTGCGTTCCTGTCGCGTGTCTCTGCCAGGTATCTTTTTTTACACAGTATCTATTCTTCCCTTAATCCCAATGAACAATTGTGTTCGAATATGGTGAGATTCATGGTGGTGGTACGGATTCTAACGGTGGAAACACTGAATTCTGGTACTGAATCAGTCTTAAACGAATTTATAAAATTTTATAAAATAAAAATATAAAAATAAATTATAAATAAAAAATATATGATAATTTAAAATTTTCAGAAAAATGATTACCCGGCTCCACTTTTAATCCATTCACATATTCAGTTTCATATGTGATGGGATAATTTTCTATCAAATGCATTCTTATTTTTTTATCATGAAAAATCCTTACCCACAACCTTAATCACTTTGTGTGGTTCATGGAGAGCATATACGTAGCACAAGAAAAGGCTCTCCCGGTTGGACCTGAAGAAGGTGGTTTCGGAATGTCGTATGATCTTCTTCACGGTCGAGCCGGATTCTTATGGGCTGCTTTGTTCCTAAACAAGCAAATCCCCACTTAAGTATTGATGGCATGGTACAAGGTACTGGGGTGCAGCCAACGGTCTAGCCGGAATCTTGCACGTGCTCCTTCATTTCCCTCTCTCGGAAGATGATCAGGTCGATGTCAAAGGAACTTTAAGGTACATGATGAGTAACCGATTCCCACATAGTGGAAATTACACTTCAAGTGAAAGGAACATGAGGGACAAGTTGGTGCAATGGTCTCAAGGTGCAACAAATATGGCAATCACTCTAGCCAAGGCATCACAGGTTAGTAACTCTGCCTCTCTTTTGATTTTTTTTTATTTTAAAAACAAATGTGATTTAAAAAAAAATCTCTCGTTTCAAAAAATTTAGGATTCCTTTTAAAAATAAAAACGTATGGTTCGAGGAGTCGCCACCAATATTTGATTATGATGTGATTGGGCACCCAAAAACGTTTTGTCATTTTAAATAAAAATTAATTTTAATTAAAAGAACAAATTGAGGTATGTGTTACCAAAAATGAGTTCGGAAGTCGGTTACGTGTGGGGAATGATTAGCAATCCCACAGCGCCCTAAATCGGTACCTAATCGATTAATTAATGTCTTTGCAATGAAATTTTCAAATCCAAATTTAATTTGATTTTTGATCTCATAAAACAACAAAATATGAATTTTACAATGAAATATGATAATATTAAATTATTTGAATGCACCAAAATATATTAAATTAAAATTACCACTCCTTTTAGAAAGATGAAGAATATTCGATTATTGAAAAATATCAAGACCATATCTTAGATAAATTATAACAATCTTTCCTCGAAAAATTTAAATAACTGAATATTTCTTTTTCTTTGGTTCCCAAATTTTAAGTGAGAAATCAATTTATTAGGTGTCACTAATAAGATACGCTTTTAATTTAAAATTGTCAAAAACGAATCTCTAATAAGTTAAGACAATCAACTTAAAATAATTTTAAATTAAAAGGGTATTGCCCTTAATTCAATTATGTAATTATGTCGAGTTATGCACATGAAGATAACATAAAAAATTAATTAAAATAAAACTTAGGCCTATATGCACCAAATTACACATTTACACACTGCCGAGTAACCAGATTTTACGTATACGCAAAAATATAATAAAAACCAATGATTAATAACCTCTGTTTTGAAAATCGGACCGGGCTGGCCGGTTCAACTGGGAATCGTTGCTTAGTCCGATTCAATTTAAACCGGTTGAACTGCTATTAGTGAACCGGCCAGAACCGCTGAACCGTTCGAACCAGACCGGCTGGAAACCGGAAAAAATCGGAAAAAACTGGGATTTTTATTTTTTTTAAAAAAAATTAAACCAAACAACGTCGTTTGTTAAACGAACCAAGTCGAACTCGAGTATTGCTGAGCTCGACTCGAACTTGAAAACTTTAAAAGTAAACTCAACTCAACTCAACTCAAACTCACAAGCTAAAAATTATCAAGTTCAACTCAAACTCGAAATATAATATTGAAACTTGAACTCAAAAAGGCTTGAACTAAAAAAAAATAGAAGTTTGATTGAAGACTAAAATTCGAGCTTGATTGAAGTGAAATTGATTGAAGTGAAAGAATAGTTCACTCAATGCTCACTAAAAGGCTCCATGATTTTGAATGCCAAATTACCTCTATTATTTATAGAAGTTAGTTGTGATGCTCTTTTATGTTTCTTAGCAATGTGAGATTGTTTTGTTCTCATATTTTTACTTTTTAGATTTTTGGGATGCTCTTCTATGTTTCTTAGCCATATGAGATTGTTTTTTTAAAAAATTAAACCAAACAATATCATTTTATTATGATTTTTTTAGCCCCAAATTTATTTTTTAATTATAGTTATATAATTATATTTATTATTTAATATGTTTTACCTTAAATATTATGTTGCAATTAATTTGAATCATTTTGTTTCACTTGATTTTATGGTTTTTAACTTATATATGTTATGACTTGCTTTGAATATGACTTGTGATATAAAAAATTATTTTTTATTAAATATTTTTGGTATTTTTATTTAATTTTTTAAATAATTATGACGTCGTCCGGTTCTTTCGACCGGTCGAACCGGTTCGATCGGTTGAACCAGTGAACCGATAACATGACTGGTTCGCTAACCGATCCGGTTCTGAAAACCATGTTAATAACCTTCACATGCTAACATACCATTAATACGGGAATGTCTCAGGAACGGCGGGTTAATATACGGCTAATATACGACGTTACCGGATATATTAAAAGATATTTAACAAATTCGGTTTAGCGCTACTGGAAATGTTGACTAATAATAATGTAGTAGGTCTAAGTCATGAAGAAATATTAAAAAATTATGCAACCGGCAAACTTAACTTGTCGGTTCGTGTCGATCCAATTTAAAAATGTATCGATCAACAACGATATAACATGTAAAACTATGACAAAACCAGTATTGAAATGATAAAACCGGTAAAGCGGTACCAAATATATTTAAAGTGTCGGTACTTTAATATAAGGATTGACACTTCGTTAATTTAAAAGAGAAGCATTTTTAGCGCCTATAAAGTGTCGATACTTTCAAAAAATATATCGATCAACAACGATATAACAGGTAAAAATATGATAAAACTGGTATCAAAGTGATGAAACCGGTAAAACGCTACCTGATATATTGAAAGTGTCGAAACTTTATATAAGGATCGACACATTGTGAATTTAAAAGAGAAGCAGTTTTAACGTCTATAAAGTGTCGATACTTTAAAAAAATGTATCGATCAAACAACGATATAACAGGTAAAAATATAATAAAACGGACATCAAAATGATAAAACCGGTAAAATGATACCGGATATATTAAAAGTGTCGATACTTTCGTAAGTACGTGTAATAAATTATCGATACTTTCAAAGAAATACATAATTATCCTTTCGAAAGTATCGACACTTGACATAAAAGTATCGACACTTTTGTATTTGTATCGATTAAATATAAATAACATATCCGATGAAAATATAAATGTCATAGCTAAAATATTCTCTGATAATAGATAGAACGGACGAGTTTTTGAAATCGAAGCGTAATTGTTGCTGCATTTCAGAAGACGTTTCTAAAGCGAAGTTTGTTTGTTTGTTGCTGCAGTCGAATCGAAAAGTATGTTGTCGAAACCCTAATTTTTTATTATTACAGTAATCACGATAGTGTTTTTATGTGTTGTTTGGGGTTTTGGAGTAAAGAAGCATTTGTGACCGATTGCAGGTAGAAAGTGATATTCAAGGAAAAATATAAATGTCGATACTTTTATTAAATATTATAGGTATAAAATGATATTATAGGTTGTATAAATGTGCCGACACATTTTGTAGTGGCCATTCAAATTCTTTTGAAGAAAACCGTTTTACCACAAGAGTAGTTATCTATATTTGTATATTAAATAAAGTGTATGTAACAAAATAATTTGATTTGCGTAAACTGATATATAAAGGCCAGGAAAAATGGAGTCAATGGGTTGGAAAATTGTTGGTGGCGCATATGACTTTGAAATTGAGGCCGAGACTCGAAAGCAACCAAATGGTGGATATATGTACTTCTAGTAAGTATCAATGTCTTTTTGTTATTATTGTTGAAATGGTAATTGGATTAAAGTATCGATAAACTTTAAATTGATTACAAATTTTAAATGTTGACAGTATGGCCGAATGCAAAAGGATGAAGGAAGATGGCACACAGAGCGGTTCGGTATGTAAAATGAAATTGACATTGAGTATTATTTAGTGTTAATGTATTGATTAAGAACGGAGGAACCTTACATTGATACAAAATACAAAGAACGGAGGAATAGGTTTGATTAAATTCGATGAGTGATGCTGAAAAGGAACCTTACATCACACAGTCAATGAATGATAGTAAAGAATACAAAGAACGGAGGAAAGCACATGAAAATAAGGTATTCATTAAACTTGTAAATACGTTGATACAAAATATATAAGAACTATAACATTATATATTGTTAAAAAATGTAGGAAGTTTCGACAAGATGCATCATTAAAAGGGTGAATTCATTAATTAAACACCTTAAGGAGAAGGGTCAGTTGAATGTGCTGGGAGAAATAGGTTTTGGATCGTTGGTAGGAGTAAGGGATCGACCTATTCGGAGGGAATTGTGTCGATCCTTGATGGCGCAATTTGATGTCAGACAATGTATTGCTAAGTATGGTGATTTTTCATTTCATCTCGGGATCCCATGTGCTGTAGCCGTATTGGGGGTAGAAAATGAAGGCAAAAGTGTTGTAGAAGTCTGTAAGAGTAAGGACTGGAAAGCACTTGCCTCCAAATATGGTTTGAAGTAGAAGGTGACATATGCTGAAATTAAAGAGGAAATAAAAAGTGGATCTTACAGGGGGGATGAGCTGAAGGCCAGAGTTCTATTATACCTTGTCGGTATCTTTCTTTGTCCAACGGGTGATACGTCAACGAACAAGGAATATATATTAAGCTCATTTGCAATGAAGGCTTGAAGGGTGAATTCAATTGGACTGAATATATCCGTTCGAGATTGATTGAATCAATAATCACCTTTAAAAAGGGCAGCCAGAGATACCTCAAAGGGTGCATAGCAATCTTAGAGGTAAATGAGTTGAATAACTTTTTTGTGTTTTTATATAAAATGATAGTATAGTTATTATATAAAAATATAAATTTTATTATAAATGCAGGTTGCACCGTTCGATTTTTAGTCGGGCTGTGAGGCAGTGCCGGCTTATGAAAGAACCGGAGTGGCACACATCCTTGCATTGGGGAAGGAAGAGGTGGTTAGAGTGATGGTGAAGTTGAAGTTGGATAGAGCGAAGAAGCAAGAAAGAGTAATAAATGTAATTAAATAATATTAAGAATATAATCAATATCTTAATATTGTAATTTAATTTTGAAGGTTATTGGCAAGGATGCAAAGGAGGTAGTGGAGGTAGAGGAGAAGAAATGAGAGATGGTTGTATTGGGGGATGACGGTGAGGGGGACGACGGTGAGGGAAAACAGAGTAACTTCGATATTTTGATGTCTGAATTGGCTGATATAAAAAAAAATCCAATTTTATATCATGCAAAGACAATAAAGAGTCGAAGAGAAACTTGATAGAGTCGAAGATACACTTAAGAGGCATAAGGGGGTAGTGGAAGGAAAAATAGATGGAGTAGTGAAAGAAGTAGAGGTGTTGAGGGGTGAAGTGGTGAAAGAAGTTGAGGTGTTAAGGGGTGATCTTAAGATGGTGACGGGTGAAAAATTTGAGGGAGTGGTGAAGGAGGTTGTGGAATTGAGGAGTGAACTTACGGGGGTAAAGGGGGTGGTTGATAAATACTTGGATGAAGGAGATCAATTGAAGGGTGAAATAAAAGAGATGAAGAGCTATGTAGAGAAAAAATACGATGAACTGAAAAAATATGAAGAAGAAAAGAGGGAGAGGAGGAAGAAGAAGAGATGGAAGAAATGAGGAGGAAGGAAGTAGATGTCATTTATACACCGAAGAGTGTTATGGCAGCAGATTTGGATTCGGAATGTCCTGCACCCCAGAAGAAGAAGCAGAAGGTAAGTTGAATAAAATAAAACTTAATTTGATCTTTATTATGTTGTTGTGACAAAAATTTGTATGCAAAATTGTAGGTTGAAAAAGCGGATATTCCAAGCGGAATTGATGACATCGAAGTAGATGTCATTTTACACCGAAGAGTGTATGGCAGCAGATTTGGATTCGGAATGTCCTGCCCCCCAGAAGAGAAGCAGAAGGTAAGTTGAATAAAATAAAACTTAATTTGATCTTTATTGTTTTGTGACAAAAATTTGTATGCAAAATTGTAGGTTGAAAAAGCGGATATTCCAAGCGGAATTGATGACATCGAAGCTGCAATTGTGATTATTTATGGAATAGTGAGTTAGAATCGGGGTAAGTGAAATATATTGCTTTGTGAGTGATATTTAAATATTTCATGACAACATATTAATCCTAATGATTCATACAGATATTCTGTAATCTCAATGGGAAATCAATTCGCTACTGTATACGACGTTGCAACGTTGAAGCCTACGGAATGAGTTGGCGGTGTGGTAAGTAGAAAGTATAAAAATGTAAAACTTATTGAATATTTGATTGTAATTACTTTTGTTAGGTATTGATTCTCGCTACGGATTGGCTACCTTCCATACCACTTAGCGTGAGTTAAATTAATAAATGGAGATAAGTAGTATTATAGACGGTAAATTAATAATGTTTGTTGTGTAATTGCAGCATCAGGCGTTAGATGCCAACAGGAAAGAAAGTGTTGAGAGTATTGCTACCTTCTAAGGTCCCATATTGGATAACTATGTGAAATTCACCGACTGTGAGAAGGTAAGACACCATACCAATTGCAAATGTTGTTTTCGGATATAGAATGTTGAATTTTATCAAATTGGGTGTGAAATTTGTTGCAGATCATGATCACAATAAACTACCATAATTCACATTTGTATCTGTTGGTGTTGGATATGGTAGATCGTGTTGCAACAATATATGATAGTATGTTTACATCTGAAGCAGCTAAACAGAGAGTGGAGGATGCTAAGAGATTGATATGTATGTATGTATGAAAGGACATTATGTAAATTATAATGCATAACTTTTTTGGATCATAACTTCTTCTTTTTTAATGCATATTAAAATATTATATTTTTTAATAAGAACGCATTTGGGTTGAATACTGTGGATCTCTAGGAAAGTTTCCCTTTAAAAATTTCAAATTTGTGATAGCATGTGTATGGTGTTCAAAATTTGTAACATACATGATTGCGGCAGTATGTGATGATGTGGATGGAATCGATCGGTTCTACAGGGGCAACTGGTGATTTTGTAAGTGAAAAGAAAAAATTCGTTTGTGGTAAAATTGTTAAATGTCGTAGATTGAATGCTGTAGTTTACAATACTTAACGTTCTGACAATTTGAATATAGGTTGTTGGAGAGTGGGATCGATCGCGAATATTAAACGATCTCGTAAGCCACAATCAAAATCAACGAAGACAGGAGATAACAAAAGCTGCCATGAGACATAAGAATAACAAAAGGATGCAATGATGTAAATGTAGGGTTAATTTTGTATTAGATTTATAATTTTGTATACGATTTATAATTTTGTATGTGAATGTAATTATGAATGATGAGATAGAGTTAGCAGTAGGTTGTTGTACATGACGTTCTTATACACATTAAGAGTCATGTTGATACTTACTATATGGAGATGTTGTCTCTATTATACAAAAATGTCATCAAATTGTCAAATGTGCGAGACTTATGTAGTACAATATGGCAAACAGGGTGCAACCATAAAGTGTCGATCCATATATAAAAGGTGTCGATCCCAGAAACATCGAAACCCATATGTATAGTAGGTAATTTTTCAATCTAACCAGTATAAGTATACCGGATTTATGAAGAATAGGTGTAATATATGTATCGACACTTTTAAATTTTGTGTCGATACTATTGGTCCAGAATGAATGGCAAACAGGGTGCAACCATAAAGTGTCGATCCATATATAAAAGGTGTCGATCAGAAACATCGAAACCCATAAGTATAATGTAATAGGTAATTTTCAATCTAACCGGTATAAGTATCAGATTTATATAGAATAAGTGTAATATATGTATCGACACTTTTTAATTTTGTGTCCCATAAGTATAATGTAATAGGTAAATTTTCAATCTAACTGGTATAAGTATACCAGATTTATGAGAGAATAGGTGTAATATATGTATCGATAATTTTTAATTTTGTATTGATACTATTAGTCCAGAATGAATGGCAAACAGGGTGCAACCATAAAGTGTCGATCCATATATAAAAGGTGTCGATCCCAGAAACATCGAAACCCATAAGTATATTGTAATAGGTAATTTTTCAATCTAACCGGTATAAGTATGCCAGATTTATGAGATAATAGGTGTAATATATGTATCGACACTTTTTAATTTTGTGTCGATACTATTTTTAAATATCGAGTGTTTTCCCCCGTTCAGCAGGCATAAGAGAACTCTTCCTATCGAAGAATACTAGCATTATCATAACAGTGACGATCAGATATTCAGGTAAATGTATCGATATTTTATGGGTTTGATTGATTTCTATATTGGAGTTTTTTTCCTGAATGTTTGTGTTCCAATTGTAATAGCATCCAACCAAAATGGCTCCAAAACGTCAGCGTCAGAAGCGCGGTCTTTCTCAAAGCTCTTCTCAACCCAGTTCTTCTCAACCACAACCTCCTTCTGAAACAAACGATTCTTCTGAGGAAATCAGGTCCTTCGAAACATTGAACTTTTGATCCTCGAAACCCTTCTTTGGAACAACAAAATTATTGTGTCTTCACATTCCCTTCCACGTCAAGCCGTGTTGTTCCCTTACGTGCACTAAACCCATGTTCCCGTGCGAATCCCTTGTAAAAGTACCAAGCTTGATCACGTGAACAGAAGAGCTGACCAACCAATCTGTCAGATTCATCAACATGATGTACTTCATGGCATTCCTCGGTTGGCTTAACATTGTCTACATCAGTATGATCCATGGCAAAAATTTTGTTGTGCAAGTTCAGTGGTCCCGGAGTTGATGGAGATGTAAGCAAAGGTTCATTTTGAACATGTTTCAGTCGTGCTGCTTTCAATAGGATGTTGTATTGGTAATGGTAGTTAAAGGGTGGGTACAACATTAAATTCGTAGTACATATTTAGGTATGTACAATAACTACCTAAATATGTGTCAATACATTTTCTACCTAAACATATTGTTAAATTTAAATTCTAAATAATATTTTATAAAATATCAAAACAATCAAATAAATTTTTGTGTAAATGAAATTATTAAATTAATATTGTTGGTGGAAAACATGAAACACTATTAAAAAAAATTGAAACATAAATTACATAACTTTAAAAAAAGTATGGATCATTTTTATAAAAAGTATGGACACTTTCAACATATCAGGTAAATTTTACCTTTTTTAAAAGAGAAGAAGTTATAGCGCCAATAAAATGTCGATACTTTATAAAAATGTATCGATCCATAACAATATAACAGGTAAAAATATGACAAAACCGGTCTCGAAATGACAAAACAGGTAAAGCGCTACTGGTTATGTTGAAAGTGTCGATAATTTATTATAAGTATCGACACTTTTGGAATTTAAAAGAGAAGAAGTTATAGCGCCAATAAAGTGTCGATATTTTATAAAAACGTATCGATCCATAACAATATAACAGGTAAAAATATGACAAAAGCGGTCTCGAAATGACAAAACAGGTAAAGCGCTACCGGATATGTTGAAAGTGTCGATAATTTATTATAAGTATCGACACTTTTGGAATTTAAAAGAGAAGAAGTTATAGCACCAATAAAGTGTCGAAACTTTATAAAAATGTATCGATCTATAACAATATAACAGGTAAAAATATGACAAAACCAGTCTCGAAATGACAAAACTGGTAAAGCGCTACCGGTTATGTTGAAAGTGTCGATAATTTATTATACGTATCGACAATTTTAGAATTTAAAAAAGAAGAAGTTATAGCGCCAATAAAGTGTCGATACTTTATAATAATGTATCGATCCAAAACAATATAACAGGTAAAAATATGACAAAATCGGTCTTGAAATGACAAAACAGGTAAAGCGCTACCAGATATGTTGAAAGTGTCGATAATTTATTATAAGTATCGACACTTTTGGAATTAATAAGAGAAGAAGTTATAGCGCCAATAAAGTGTCGATACTTTATAAAAATGTATCGATCCATAATAATATAACATGTAAAAATATGATAAAATCGGTCTATAAATGACAAAAGGTGAATGCATATAGTGTCGATACATTTATAAAAAGTATCGATCCAAAAAATATCGAAACTGATAATTATAATGTAATAGGTAAATTTGCAATATTACCGGTATAAATATATCTATTTACTTATAAAATAGGTCAATATAAGCGCTACCTATTATATTATATAAGCGCTACCTAATATGTTATTGTACTTGATAATATTTTCGGTTAAATACCTATTTTATTATATAAGCGCTATCTATTACATTATATAAGTGTTACCTAATATGTTATTGTACTTGATAATATTTCCAGTTAAATAATATAACATAACCGATCTAAATTTTAACCGATCACTTATTTAACTGATCACGCCGTATATTAACGTTTTTTAAGCGCCGCACAGCAGAACTACCCCCATTAATATATATACAGGCGAAAATAAATAAGGGATAAGGATCAAAGTAAACCAAACAGCTAACATTCAAATTAATCCTAAATGAGACTTTAAATAGCTGCGAGGATTTTAAGATGGTAATAAAGGTAAAGTCAAACATTCCAGAAAACAAACGTAAAACTAAAACAATTAAATGCAAATGGGAATAATTAAACGTGTAATACGCAAACAATTAAGAATGTAGATTTAAAGATGTAAATGGGATTAACTATCACACATGAAACAAAACACAGACATAAAACACACTAGGTATATTTCCTAAAAATAAGCATTCAAAGAAAAGAAAACAGTGGTTAAATCTAACGAAAAATAAAATGGAGAGCAGAATCGAAACTGAGACGTAGTTGTAGGGACTCGAGTAAAGTTTGCCCAGTAAAGACCATGAGCTGTAAGAGGACCAACATGAAATTGACGAAGCAATACAGGTCGAAATCAGAAAGAAAATATATGAAAATAGGACCAACATGAAAGGATAGAAAAAAAGGGGTACTTCGATAATGGTTTTCTCTTGGTCTTTTAAAAAACACGGAGGCCCTTAATGGGCACTTTAATGAGACTATAAGGCTCAACTTATGAAAACAAAAATCATTTTACTTTCATAAAAAAACTTGAATTTTAACCTTTGTTGTCAAAATCCTCTGAACATCCCTTGGTGTTATTCGTGTTCATATGGAATTCCAGAAACCGGCCGCCACTTCGCCGTACCAACCACCGCAAGTTAGCTCCGACCCGCCGTTTGTCGTCTACTGAAAAGGTAACGGAACACCTCTCGATTCTTTTTTCTCCCCTAAATGTAAATCTAAACTTCGTTTTACAAAAGAAGTCTAAAAAAGAGTAGATCTGAAAAATAAAGATTTCATATCGAAAAAGATATTTCGCCGGCGGGATACAAAGATCTGAGGGAGGTTTCTTTCGAAAGAAAGCCTCGGTTTTCCTTAAGGGTTTCTCTCCTATTTTCTTTTTACAAAATCCACACATTTTCTATGGTTTTTTCTTTTCTGCTTATTCTCTCTATTTTTCCTGTATGGATTTTTTTATTTGATTCTTGTTGATTTTGGAATCGTGTTTTCTGGTTTTTCGTTGCTGATTTCCAATAAGGGAATCCCTTATTGATTTGACTTACTTATAATAGTTAGATATACCTTTTCTTTACCTTCATTTCTTTCTTAGTCTTTAGAATCAACTTTTAGGGAGAATGGCCAACACCCAAACCCCTGGAGAGGGAGCTGTGCCAGTAACAGTCTCGGAAGCTGGAGCGGTAGGTGGGAGTGGGGTGAGGGCGAACAACAGACCTGGTTTGGCTGCGGAGAGCGTGATGATAGATGGGACCTTGTTCAATCTCAACGATGATGTTGGGCCGATCAAGATGGTGAGCGCCTTCATTATCAAAAATGGAAACCTGAGCGACTCTAAGTCTCTCCTTGTGAAGGCCAGCATCCCGGAGATCTGGCACTGGAGGCCTATCGCTAACCTGCCGCCCGAACATGCACTGGAGTACGTGCCGATGTTCATACGCATAGCCAGAGCTGGGCTGATGCAGAGCAAGCCAGTGGCCTGGACTAATGACCAACTGAGAAAGATGGCAATCATCGTCGGTGTGGCGCGTGCTGTTTCAACAAAGATGTATGATTTGACTGAGCCCGATTTCATCCCAGAGGAGATGAAGAACTCCTATGTCAGTGCGACATTTGATGGGGAACGCTTAACGGGATTTACTATTGCAGAGGATGTGCCAGCCACCTATAGACAATACCTCACTGCTGTGCTCGACCTCACAGACACAGAGAGGGCAGTCGTAGCCACTCTCCATATGTGTTCGATCGGGATCATTCCAGTCCAAGGCTACTCACTTATTATGACAGGTCACCACTACCTGAATGACCCCAATAGCCAGTCAAGGAAGGCATATGCTGTGATGGAGAGGGCGTACTGGTCGGCTACGGGGGTTACTGAGTGGTTTCAGAACGACATCACAATGATCCAGGATGCTTTATGGCACAAGAGCTGCCACCCTGTCAACTTGACCATCAAGTATACGACTGCATATAATGAGAACACCGCACAGATGCTAGTGAATGCAAACGCCGGCCCAGCTGCCTCTAGGCTCCCCGCCCTGGAACCCGAGATGCGCGCTGCCAATAGCTACAAGACCCTACTCCAAACTGTGCGCCCAATGTATGAGATGTGTGGTGCCACCACTGACTTTGTGACTCTGGAGGAAGCGATCACTATGGTTAAGCTCTACCCCTTTGGGGCGTCCACTGACAACCTGGTGCAGCCTCGTGCTAGGCACCCGACCATCCCTCCATGGGTCAACAACCGCTACCTTGCCATACAGCATCTCAAGAACATACTCGAAGCGAATGTTGACATCGTTGCGAACGCCTATGGGTTCTACTGCCAGATGGTCGAGCAGGCAACCAGCCTCGTGAGCGGTGGGGCATCTGACACCTTGAAGACGTCTTTCTCCCTCTCTCTAAGCTCAAGTCCCAGAGTACTGCAGCCTTCATAGATGGACAGCAGGCCTATGGGCACTACGCTATGTTGTGCCAGAGGGACAGGATGGAAGGTAAGTGCCGGGTTGCGAACCTCACTATCTTTGGCGGTGCCGCAGAGAACTAGTTGCAGATCCCTTTCTTGATAACAGTCTAGTAGTAGTAGTAGTACTTCCTCTTATTTTGCTTGTCTTGCACAGATATGCCCAAGAATCTACGGGCCTAGGTTTATAGCCAGTTTCACCCCGCCATCTTCGGATCTGAGCATCTCACTCCGACAGAGTCTGATGACCAGCCCCGCAGATGGCATTTTGCAGTCCTTGTTGACCTACGCAGGGTACTATACATCAGCCCCACGTTGCTGTGCTGGATTTTCTCTACGTGGCCAGGAATCCATTTTCTCATTGTTTCTTGTTATTTCCTTTTGCAAGTTA
The DNA here is from genome assembly GCF_006381635.1 of Hibiscus syriacus. Taxonomy (NCBI): domain Eukaryota; kingdom Viridiplantae; phylum Streptophyta; class Magnoliopsida; order Malvales; family Malvaceae; genus Hibiscus; species Hibiscus syriacus. The sequence continues at coordinate 1,659,895 of NW_024063127.1, read as the reverse complement.
CTTGTACACAATGAAAGGAAGCCTTTATGAAGAAAGGGCGAAGGCGTTTGCAAGTTACTTGTACAACAATGAAAGGAAGCTTGTAAAAGTGGAACATGGAGGCGATCATGGTTACTCCCTTTTCCAAGGACTTGATGAGATAGCTTGCCTCTGGTTTGATCTGCTTGCACCCCACAACTCCAAGTTCCCCGGATATGAGCTCCAAGTTAAATATGATTTCTTAATCAACCAACTGCTGTAAGCCAGTAATGTGAAGATTATGATTAGTATCTTTAACGATATGATTAGTATCTTTAATTACTTAAGCTTATGTGAGTGAGTTGGGTAAATACGAACCTGTACGCTATATAAGTGAAATATGCATTATAGCGTCTAAAGTGAGACGCGTTGGTACATATTATCGAGTAAAGATACATAATTATTAAATTATGTTAAACAAATTGTTATTATAATTTTAAAATATTATAAAGCTGAATTGGAACTCTGCGTACTCAATTTGTTCTCTTAAATTAAAGCTTTTATTGGGTAAATATTCTTAAAAGTGGGATCGTATGTCTGAGTAACTATTATTTAACTATTTTTTAATAAAAATATTTATATTTATCGTAGTGATATTAATATATAACAGACGGAGAACTGGTTAATAATGATTTATACAATAAAAAAGAAGTAAACAAATCAGTGATCACTTGATGATTAATAATGATTTATACTTTGAAAAAAGAGGTAAATAAATTAATGGTTATACAATTTATTTATTTTGATTTGAATAAAGAATCATTCTATGTTGAAATTGGAAAGTAAAATAGATTCTCTCTTTGATAGGAAGAAAAGAGAAAGACTATTTTATTATATTAACAAGCGTAGAGGTATTTACAGGCGGTTATAAATTTATGATGATGATTTTAAGATATAATTTTACTGATAGAGCGGGGAAAAATTATCTATAAAAACATAGACAACAATGGATTTTTTTCAAATAAAGGAATCATGTAATTTGTTTTGGACACCCATGAATAGAAGTGACTATGTTCGGTTTGGTCCAAAAAAGTCCATTTTAGCAGATGAACTCAAAGCCCAAACTTCAAAGACATGGCACACAAATCCTTTTGCAACACCAAGTTTCTCTTTTACATATAAAGTTGTCTGTATAATCCCAATCTCTTTCTAAAGAAACCCTAGAAAAGAGCAGCACCAGCGGCGGCGTTAGCCAAAGAAGCACCCATCTCACAAAGATGAAGGTTTTTTTTTTGTTCTCATCTTATTTTTATAAGAAAAAAAATGTTGTTTTGCTTATCTTTTCTTTGTTTCAGTTCAACATTGCTAATCCAACAACTGGTTGCCAGAAGAAGCTGGAAATCGACGATGACCAGAAACTGTAATTTTCTTTTTTCATTCTGTGGGTTTTAAGTTTATCTGTGTCTTTCAGTTTGAATAGTAATGTTGAATTCCATGCTCGTATTTCGCCGGTGAGAACCTTAATGGAAAATTATTTTGTTTCTTTTGTCTATCAACATTCGGGACGCTATTTGTTATGCTCTGTTAGACATGCTGAAATCGAATTTGTAGAGTATTTAGAGAATGTGCAGAGAAGGTTTTAAAACTGAATAACATTGTTTTTGCTTAAGAAATCTGGATGTTTTTTATATGAGGCATAAATTGTGTGCGGCATTGGCATTAGGGTCAAAATGATGGTGGGTTTTCCTTTGAACGTTTTTTTTCCAGCTTCTTATATTATTGAAACTTCATTAGTAGTATATGTCATTCTATTCTGAAAGAACTTTTGGCTAGCGAGTTAAAGAAAAAACGCTCTTCTACTTCATGAGATGTTTGTACATCTGTTAAAGTATGTGCCGAGAATTTTGTTGAATATTGTTTTATTTTGGAAGTTGGAACCACCTTTTTGTATGTGGTTATTGGCTTGGTTTGTCTTTGGTTGTATTCTCAATATTTTTTGGCAATGCAATTCTAATTGTTGCTTGAGAAATTTTCTGACTTTGAATCACAGCCGAGCCTTTTTTGACAAGAGGATCTCACAAGAAGTCAGTGGTGATGCCCTTGGTGAGGTATGTGATGGATTTACTTTTATCGTCTCTTTCTGTGTCTTGAATTTTTGCTAGCAAATCTCGCCATCCTAACTCTGACTTGCACTTCCCTTGTTATCCTTGAACAGGAGTTTAAGGGCTATGTATTCAAGATCATGGGTGGCTGTGACAAGCAAGGCTTTCCTATGAAGCAAGGAGTTCTTACACCTGGCCGTGTTCGTCTTTTGCTTCACAGAGGTCTTTGAACTCGAAATTTTCCACACCCCCCCAAAAAAAATATTTTTTGTGTAGAATTGTTTTGTTATGGATTTTTATTTATTGAATGGCTGTTTTTATCTTAACAGGTACCCCCTGCTTCCGTGGTTACGGGAGGAGAAATGGTGAGCGTAGGAGGAAGTCAGTTCGTGGGTGCATTGTTAGTCAGGATCTTTCAGTTCTGAACTTGGTTATTGTGAAGAAGGGTGAAAATGATCTTCCTGGGTTGACCGACACTGAGAAGCCAAGAATGAGGGGTCCGAAGAGAGCTTCAAAAATCCGAAAGTTGTTCAACCTCTCTAAGGAGGATGATGTTAGGAAGTATGTTAACACTTATCGTCGGACCTTTACAACCAAATCTGGTTAGTGGGAAAATATTTAATTTTTTTTTCTCAAGTTGTTGGGAGAGAACTTTAATTTGTGTTTTATCTTTGTTGAAAAGCTTGCCCTTACATGTTACTGATGGAAAATCAAAATAAATTTTCGGAATGCAGGTAAGAAAGTGAGCAAGGCTCCCAAAATTCAAAGGCTGGTGACTCCTTTGACTTTGCAGAGGAAGCGTGCTAGAATTGCAGAGAAGAAGAAGAGAGTTGCAAAGGCCAAGGCTGATGCGGCCGAGTATCAGAAGCTTCTTGCCCAGAGGTTGAAGGAGCAGCGTGAACGCAGGAGCGAGAGCTTGGCCAAGAAGAGATCCAGACTCTCTGCTGCCTCTAAGCCATCCATTGCAGCTTAAATTGTGCCACAAGCTTTAGAATTTCGGTCAGCTGGTAAATTTGATTGCTCAATTTTCAAGTCAACTCTTTTGTTTTAATGGATATCACATGAATGCTATGCTTTAAATTTTTGCGACATTATGTGGAGAGAGTGTTTACCTGTTGCGGTAACTTTATGAATGGTTAATGCATTGTTCAAACCATCTAGTATTGATTTTGAGGCCTTGTTTTACATGGAAAGTCGTATATCTGGCTTAAAGAGGTTAGGTTTTTGTGTCTGTTAAAATAATTGGTATCTAGTTGAACTTTTTGTACTCCTGACTTTAAAATAAGGAATAATTTTTATCCATAATAAAATTTAGGGTAAATTATGCAATTAGTACACATGCTATCAGTTTTTGTCTATTTTAGTACCTTAACTTTAAATTTTTTCAAAAAACATACTTAATGTTTAGTTTTTGTTTCATTTTAATACCTATGTTCAAAATTTAATGTTAGGTTTTGAAAAGAATTGAAATTTTAGGTACTAAAATGGACAAAAATTGATAGTTTAGGTATTAAGTGCATTACTTTTTTTAATTGTAAGTACTAAAATGAAACAAAAACTAAATATTATGTATTTTTTTTGAAGAAAAAAATTGATCACTTCACGTTACAGTTAGAAAAAGTGAATTGGATCGTTAAACGCTTATCTGTATTGTTATTAAGTGCCACGTGGGAGAACTTGTGTGACTCATGTTGCCTCTCCTTCATTGCTAGCACTTGGTCAACAGGAGTAACGTCATCTAAACTTAAAGTTCTCGCCATCACTTCTCTGCAAATCGAGCAAGATGTCTGTGTATGGAAGTTGGCAGATGTGAAGGAGAACTGGGACCCCAACAGCAGAGGTAGACCGTTAAGTTAGGAAGCATCGACGGTAGGTGGTGGGCGACATTGTTGTTCTCAAGAGTCCTTGTGGGAGTTATCTTCTCCCGAAGGGACCCTCTTGAATTTTTTATCAAATCCCAAGCTACGTTTTTAGCTTCGGTCGGTGGTCGACATTGTTGTTCTCAAGAGTCCTTGTGAGAGTTATCTCCTCCCGACAGGACCCTTTTGAATCTTCTCTAATCTTCCTTATTATCATTATCATTTCCCTCATGATGTTTTTCTTCATCTTCATCATCATCATCTTCTTCGATAGCAATGGAAACATCAAACTCCTTATGACTCTCGACGGGCATTGCGGGCATACTAACAGTGCGTTTGATGGTGACGGGGCTAGGGGAGAATTTAGGTGGAGGGATATTATCCATCATTAGAGGCGGTTGAGGAGTAGAGTCAAGAGGAGCAGGGATTTATTGAGGGTTTAGGAGAGGCACTTAAACTTCTCCATGGCCATACTCAAGGCAGCTCCAGTGTTCTTCAAGGAAATGGCGTACCCAGAATGGGCAGCTGCAAAAGCGTTGCGAGCTACAACCGCTTCTTTCATTAAGCATTTACGGTCCTTGCAACGAGCCACCGATTCTCCGTTATCTACTCTGGACTGAGCGCAACCCATTAAAAATGTGAACTTTTCAGTTCCCACCGACTCAGATAATAAATACCGAACCGGAAACGATATTGGTTTTCAAACGGGTCAGGATTAGATATATGGTTTGAAAACGGGACAGGTTAGATTCAAGGGAAAGAAAAAGCGAGAGAGGCTTTCGATGGAACTTTGCTGCTATAATTAGTTGAAACATCAGTCAACACGAGTCAAACGGATTCTCAAACATGGCACTTGATAGTACATATAAACGTTTAACGATCCAGCTTACTTTTCCATAATTGAGGTTATCAGCAGTGAACATTGAATGACTAATTTATAACAATTGATAACATTAATGATCGATTTGTGACTTTTGAAATATTAGTGGTGAAAATAAAAACTTATTTGCATAGTTTACCCATATATACATGATAATATGTTATGATATAATATGATCGAAGAAATTAACGAAAGAGATAGTGATAATTGACGAATATAAAGTTTCGAAATTATTTAATTAATATGTTTAGAAGCATTTTGATACCTTATTGTTGCATAAAGATCAAATTTAGAAATTGACATGCTAAATCTTGGTCATGTGTGTTTGATGGAATAAGTATGATTGACAATGCTTATTTAACTTTAGTCGAATATGTATTAATCGTAATTCTTACTCAATGACTTGATTTTAAAATGCGGGATGCGCTCTAATACGTTTAGTGTCCCGGGATCTGATGTGTGATGCGCTCGCATCACGAACTCGATGCGTCAATTTTCACAAAAAAATACTTTTGAATTAATTTTATACCATGTAAATACTTATATATAAAAATACTTCAATTAATACCAAAAGTAGTTTAATAGTACTTCATAAATGTTGAATAACATAATAGACAAGTACTCGTAAGAAAATCAAAACAACCAAAAGACAAATCAACTCTACTTTATTTTGTATTTTGTTTAAATAGTGGTCAAAATCCCATCAATATATATAAAATATAAGGGTAAATTATGTAATTTTTTTTTTAGAAAATAACAGTTAAAAGAATATTTAGAAAAAATATTTTTATACATGAAATAAAGATATATTATTCGAGTTGTATTTTTCAAAAGACATATTTAGTATAATGTATCTTGCTGACGCGATAAAATGTTCAAGCAAAGTTTTTAATATTGATGGTCATGAAAAAAATAAATTACAAGAAAAAAATTAAAAAATATATTAATATTATGGTAAATTACATTTTTAGAACCTAAACTATTTGTTTCATTTTAGTATTATGCCTTTAAAAATTTAACACATTTAATACTTAAATTATTAGTTTTGGACGTTTTAATATTTAAACTTTCAAAAAGAATTTCAAAATTTAACGTTAAATTTTAAACGGAGTATTAAAATGAAATAAAAACTAAACTCTAAATATGATTTTAAAAATAATTAAAAATTTAAGTACTAAAATAAACCAAAATTTATAGTTAATTACTAAACGTGTAGTTTACCCTTAATATTTTACACATATTTGTACCAATACAAACACAACAAGAACATAAAAGGATATTTTTGTAAATCTCAAAGCGAATCATATCATCAACCGATGTAATATTCGTCTCTTATGCTTCACCATTTTCAATATTCGCGGTCAACTTTGTTCGGTATTCCCATTCTACCCTTGAACATTTCCATTTTCTTCTACCTCCAGCAAAGCATATCATCCCGACCAATCGTCTATGACAAAGCACAATCTTTGAATCTTCTCTTTCTCTCTCTAAAAATGACATTTTCTCTATCAAGAAACCCCATTGTTTCTCTCAAAACTTTCCTTTTCCTCAAGGCATTATGAACCCTATTTTGATTTACTTGAGTGAGTTATCTTCACAACCCAAATATCAAAATATGTTCCTTTTTGGAATTTTCATGAAAGATTTACTTTTTCACCCTCAAAGATCTGTTTTTTAACAATGAAGTATTCAACTCGACTTGACTCAGTGGTGTTCCAGCTCACACCAACTCGAACCAAGTCAGGTTTTTATCTGTATTTGTTGTTGTTAATCTTTAACTCACACCAAATCAATAATCCCATCGGACCGCATTATGTACTCCTACTGCATCAAGCCGCATTATGTACAACGGTTACATCACGCATGAGGCGTGTATGATGGAGCTTTTTTAAACCAAGCTCAATGATTAAGGTTTCTAAACCAATTTATATTTTTATATAACTGTTTTAATTTGTGGGTCTTCACTTTTTAATTATACGATTAAAAAATATATTGAATCTTAATTATATGATTTGAATTTTATCCTTAAAAAATATATTGAATCGAATTTAGGATACTACAAAATAAGATATTGCATCAAAAGCTAATAAAGAATTGTTGTATTTTATCGAAAATTGTTTGATACATCTTAAAAAGACTTCATCATAATTTATAAAAAATTATTTCATTTTAAAGGAATCATAGTTCTAATCAGACTCAACGTATACAAGTTTTATTTTTAATCACTCAATTAATATAGATTTTAATATTATATTTAAACACTTAAAAATTACTTTTCATATATATATATATATATATATATATATATAATTTATATTTAAAGTGTTTTCTAAATTGAGATTAAAAATTAAAATAATAATGAAATAAGTGCTATATAAGGATATGACAAGAAAGGAAAAAGAATGACTGGATCTTTTTCTTAATAAAGAATGCCGTGCTCTCGTCAGGAAGTTGACTGAAGGAAGTCTTAACACTTTGATTCCTCGCCGATAATCCCCTTTCCATCCATCTCCTCGGCGATTTCCTATCTCTTTCTCTTTGACAAAGGGTGCGTTATGATCATACCGAAAAACCGCGTTTTTTTTTTGTTTTTTCAATCCTAAAATGACCTTTTATTGAAGGGTTTTTGAGCGAAGTGAAAGGGTTGAAAACAGAAAACAGAAAAAGAAAAAAAGAAGAAAGAAAATCAAGATTATGGCAGATACTAGGCGCTATGGCCTTACTAATCAAGTGGGTACGTGTGGAATTGACTCTTCTATTATCTTTCATTTTGGGTTTTTAGTGAAAGTAGAATCTTGCTTTTTCTTCCCGCTATATTTTGTCATGTTTTAATTTACTGCATTTGATGTTCACTTTACTCCATTCTGCAAATATTTTATTTCACGAGGTGGTTTTTAATTTGTTTTTTATTTTGTGAGATTTGATTTGAAAGATGGAATAAATAGCTTCATTCGAATCCTTTTATGCAGAAGAAAAATGGTTAAGCTCAAGAGGTGTTAATATTTGTTGAAAAGAAAGGATCTTGGGTCAAAATTAAAAAGCAAACGTAACCGTTTTCACTTATTTTGTATAAAAAAATGTATGAAGAATCTTTTTTCATTATGAAGTTAATGTGAGGATTAGAGTAATTTGGTGTTTTTTACTTGATATTAAGGTATGTGCAAAGATTTGAATGACTCATCTTGTTGGGTGTAGATATTGAGCAGATACTCATGGAAGCGCAGCATAGGTGGTTACGACCAGCTGAAATATGTGAAATTCTTAGAAATTATAATCAATTTCGCATTGCTCCCGAACCAGCACATGTGCCACCAAGTATGATCTTCTAATTGCATTGTAATGGTTCATGTTGTTAGTTGATGTAGATTGATTCTTATCTTGATAACATGCAAACATGGCTCATATGATTTTTGAGTTCTATTTCTCTTGCAAACATGAATTGTATTTTATCTTTATTTTTAATTTTCTTACTGGTCTTCCACGGAAGTTGCTCTCAACCTGTTGTTGGGCAGCCTACTACCCTACCTCTCCCTTACCCCATTGCATATGGGAATAGGGTTTTGTTGTTGTTGTTTTGCTTCCATTAATATCTTCTCAATAGCTTTAAATTGTGAGATTGCAGCTTTCTTTACTCAAAAATTCATTGAGAATGTGTTGTTCTTCAATTCCTTGGATCCATTTCTTAGGTAACAAAATCACATTTGGATTATAATTCAGATATAAAACCATCTATGTTGTAAATTCTGTAGCTAAATTTTACTCGAACAAAGAATGTTAATTTTTATTTCTTATTTTCTCAGAATGCATTTCTTTCTGTGTTTGCAGTACTCTAATTTGAGGATGTTACATCACAAGTTTGTCATCTAAATTTGAATGGCTTATTTGTTCCTAAGATCTACTCATATCTTATTTTCTATTATTTATTTATTTGGGTTATTAACTTAGTCTATTATTTGATTGATAATTTTTCTTTATTGATAACAAAATCATATACAATTCAGTGTTCCTCTTAATACATTTTTTTAGAACTTAGATTACTTATTTTGGGATAGATTCATCACCCTCACCAATCATGAGCATAACAGGTTTACTTCTAGTAAGTGGTTGTTTTGATATTCAACCAAATATATTAACATCCCAAATTCAATCAGTGGATGTTTTGACTTTTAAAATATGATAACATCCCAAATTGAAAAGGTTGTTTTGATATTTAAACTGCTAACATCCCAAATTGAGTTCTCCAAACTTAATGTGTTCTTTTTCAGGTGGTTCACTTTTTCTTTTTGACCGAAAGGTACTGAGATACTTTAGAAAGGACGGACATAACTGGAGGAAGAAAAAGGATGGGAAAACAGTGAAGGAAGCTCACGAGAGACTCAAGGTAAGAATCAATGATTGGAAAACTTTCTTTTATATATCTTTTTGAATTCTTTTGTGGGAAGAATGAATGTATTTTGAATGAAATTATCATTTTGAAAAAGAATTGGAAAAATTTAATCTTTTCAGGCTGGAAACATTGATGCTCTGCATTGCTACTATGCTCATGGAGAAGATGATGAAAACTTCCAAAGGCGCAGTTATTGGATGCTTGAAGAGTAGGTCTTTAAACATATATGTTCCAAGGGGCAGTAGTTGTGTTGACAGTATTTTGTGTGGATTATATATTCTGTTTAAATCATTAAATACTCAGTTTTAGTTGTTTCTTACACTTCACTGCACAATAAATAATAGTTAAATGTGATTTACAAAAATAAAGTCTTCCTCTGCATTGGAGTTGATAGTCTAAAAGTATGTGATGGCAACACTATGAGTCCAAAGCAATCAACTTTTTTATTGTCCTGGAATTCATACTCATGTCCTTTAATCTTTCTATTACTAGGTTTTGAACCTGGGATTTACTTTATTTCAAGCAAGTTAAGCTGATACACAGAAAGAGTTCTTTACACAGTATTGGGTTTTTTTCTTTTGCTTATGCCTATGCTGAACCGGTTTTATCTTTTTTTCCATTATAGGGTGCTTCTATATTACCTGCATTCACTAATTCTGATATTTTAAAGTTTTCTCTATCAATTTGATTTTCATCTCTAAAATTAGGAAAACGGAACTTACTAAAAAATAAACTCATATTTACACCTTCAATAAGTTAATGTAAGGAAATACTGAACCTAAGATCTCTTTTATTTTCATGGTAGTTTTTGCATTATGATGATAGAATATTTAGCATGTTAAATTGGCTGAGGTTTCTAATTTTGCAATAAATTCTCTGCTAATGTGGATCATGTTTTCTTGGTTTGAAATGCATGTGCTATTTGCTTGAAACTGTATTATTTTCTCTGTTGCAATACTAGTTTAACAAATCCCTTTTTGGTTGCTGACATTATTCACTAAATGTATAGGGAACTGTCGCACATTGTTCTTGTCCACTATCGAGATGTAAAGGTCAGACCTCATTCTATCGCCTTTTTCTTTTTCTTCCCGCATATGCTTATCCATCTTTGAAAGAACTATGGGAAGGTAGTATCTTTTTTTTGTTGCTTCACTTCTTAGAAGGGTCTTTAACTGATTTTCTTTTTTGAAGAAAGGTTCTTTAACTGATTAAAGTTATAAATTTAAACGCATATATTTTTAGCTTTAGATGATTGTATGGTTGCAGAATTATCAATATTATCAACCAGCCAAAATGGAATTTTTAAAAGCTGATATAAATTGAAAACATCTTGTGTTTTCATTTGTACCTCTTGAAGTGGTACAATCCGGAATCTGAATGCCCTAAAACAAGTTAATGCATTTAATTGTGTTCATTTCACTTGATTTCTTTATTGAGCATGCAAGACTTTAGCAAGCCTAGAACTGGGTTTTCTTTGCTTAAATTAAGGATAAGTATCGTGTTGATGGTCAAATATTTTATATCACATGGGCAATATTTTATATATGGGCGTGTGTGTATTTGAGCTTGAGAGCATGCATGCCAATATGAACTTTGTATTTTGTTTGTTGCTATATGTATGTCCCACTTCCCAATTATTTACTTGAGCTATTCCCATCTGTAGAATATTGGCATGTGAAATAGCATTAAATTATTTGATTTAGTAGTTTAGATTAACTAGAATTCTATCCTATTTGATTTAGTATTTTAGGTTAACTGTAACTCTATCTTATTTGATTTAGTAGTTTAGATTAACTATAACTCTATCCTTTTATTTTCTAAGTAGGATAGAACCTTATCTAGGAGTACTTGTAGTTGTATTCAAACACTTGTACTCAGCCTATTTATATGAGGATTGTATATCCCTTCTAATCAATCAAGAAATCCAGAGTATCACTTTGATCTGTGTTCCTAAATCCTTAATTTCTACATGGTATCAGTCTAGGTTTTCATTTTTTCCTTAATTTCTACACCATATGTGGCTATTTCTATCTTGAATATTGTTATTTTTCTTGCTTCGCATTTTCTTCCGTCTTTTGGTGCCATTACCTTTGACCAACTCACATTAGGTTTTAAAATTACTCCCATTGTACTAGGACTAGGCATTCCATCGTGAAAAGGCATCATCTTAAACAGCCATTAAGGCAGCAGACTGGCAGTTAGAGGGGATCAAAAGTCTTCTAATTCCTATGTTTTCCCACCTTCTTCCCTGTCGTGAAAAACATTGATCCTGAGTCTTCTTTTAAAACTTTAAAGGTCTTTAGCTTCACAATATGTAACTTTAGATTTTCAAATACATTACTGAAGTCTAGACCTAATTGAATTTAATACTTGTCTCTTTCTCTAGTGTTTTAATAAATAATAAATTGCTTAAACAGTTCTGGTGAAGAGCCATCTTCTAATTTTTCTGTTATTATTTTTGAAATTTTGTCAGGGAAATAGGACAAATTTTAACCGCATCAAAGAGATTGAAGGAACTATTCCATATTATGAGGGGGAAAGTTCTAATTCTTCCAATTTTAATCCCAGTAATAGTCAGATTCCTTCACAAACGATGGATACAGCAAGCATGAACAGTGCGCATGTGCAGGCATCAGATTATGAAGATGCTGAATCAGGTATGTTTGTTAGCTAAACATGGGTCAATTTTTAATAAATGATTTGCTAATTTAATGTGGTTTTGAATGTTAGTTGGTTTTGTGGGTAATGAATGCATTAGTCCGTGTGTTATTATTCTTACCAAGCAAGATGATATCTAATGCAGCCTATAATCATCAAGCAAGTTCACAGTTCCATTCTTTTCTTGATTCACATCAGCCTGTTGTGGGAAGGATGGATACCGGGTTCTATGATCCATATGTTCATGCATCACATTCAAGTATGCTAATTGTTTGGTTTTGTGTTATTTTACTGTTGATTTGCCTTACCATTTTTGCTTACTACTGTCCTTTACTGCTAACAGATGATTATCATGGGAAACCACCTCCAACTGCTTTTCAACTTACTCAACCAGACAAGGATAGAGAGTACAATAATGTTGGAATAACGTATGAGTCCCAGAAGAACCTTGATTTCACGTTATGGGAGGATGTGTTGGAAAATGGTAATCCCGGGGTTGGCTCTGCACAATATCAATCACCACTCACCTTGAAACAAAATGATATCATGGGGCAGCTATTTGACAACAATTTTCTTAAAAAGCAGGAGTTTGAGGATATATCACATGCTCAAGAAGACCGGCAGGTAATGGATTGATTAAACTTTGGCGATGGGTTTGAAAATTCTAGCTATACATGCTAAGAGTGGAATTGCAGTATTTAAAGATAACACATTATGGTCATGTCAGCTGTGATTGACAAATTAGGTCCTAAAAAACTATAACCTTACTCGATATAGTTGCATTGATGCAGTTTAATGCATCAAATTAGGTGTATATTCTACCTTTTCTTTTTCCAATTAAGTCCTAATTTGTCCTCTAAACAGGCTTCTGAGGGTAATTCTTCTCATTTAATGAAGTGGCCATTGGATCAGAAGTTACATCCAGACCTGAGATATGATCTTACTTCTAGATTTCATGAAAAAGTTAATCACCATGTTTGTCCAGAAAAGCAACATGATGATTTTCTACCTAATAACCAGCTGGTAGACCCCTCAAATGCAAACCTTGTATATGTTCCTAAACCAGATTCAGAGAGCTATTTGACACTGGAGGGGAAATCTATTTACTCTTCTGCTATGAGACCACATTTGCTTGATGGTTCCTTAGCAGAAGAAGGTCTGAAGAAGCTTGATAGTTTCAACCGCTGGATGAGTAAAGAACTTGGAGATGTAGAGGAATCGCATACGCATTCAAATTCTGGAGCCTATTGGGATGAGGTGGAAGGTCAAAATGGGGTTGATGTTTCCTCTATTCCCTCTCGGGGGCAATTGGATTCCTTTATGCTGGGTCCTTCCCTATCCCATGATCAGCTTTTCAGTATTATTGATTTTTCACCAAATTGGGCATATGTAGGCTCTAAAATCAAGGTAAGCTGTAATTCGTTTTATGCAAGTCAAGTCAGCATTGAAATATCAATTTCTACTGATGAGGCTGAAATACTCGAAAATTAGTTCCTCATTGTATATAGTGGCATCTAGAAAGTACTTGTTTTCTGATTCATTCACTTCTTTTCTTTTTTCCCAATCTCTTAATTTCACTCAGATTCTTGTCACTGGAAGGTTCTTGAAGAGTAGTGACGAGGCCAAAAATTGTAAGTGGTCATGCATGTTTGGGGAAGTAGAAGTTCCAGCAGAGGTTTTAGCAGACGGTGTTCTTCGTTGCCATACTCCAAGACATGAGGCTGGCAGGGTTCCCTTCTATGTCACGTGCTCCAACAGATTAGCATGTAGTGAAGTCCGAGAGTTTGAGTTCCGATTCAGTCATAATCAAGATATAGATACTGCAGATCACCCTAGCAATAACGCCTCCGAAATTCTTGATATGCGGTTTGATAGATTATTGTGCCTGGGCTCCAGTTCTCTCAATTCTAACACTGATAGCTTAACTGATATAACCCAGTTGGGCAGTAAAATTAATTCATTGCTGAAGGAGGACATTGAGGAATGGGACCAGATGTTGGCGCTTAACTCAGAAGAAGATATTTTCCCTGAAAAAATAAAGGAGCAGCTACTTCAGAAGCTATTGAAAGAAAAGTTGCGTGTATGGCTTTTGCAGAAGATTGCAGAAGGTGGAAAAGGCCCTAGTATATTGGACCAGGGTGGCCAAGGTGTTATACATTTTGCAGCTGCTCTTGGCTATGATTGGGCCTTAGAACCCATTATAGTTGCTGGTGTGAGTGTTAACTTCCGGGATGTGAATGGTTGGACTGCACTTCATTGGGCAGCATCTTCTGGCAGGTAAGCAACTTGAAAATAAAAGTTGGAACACTCGTACATTTCTCTTTTTCAACATTTTGACTATTTTCCTGAGCTGCCTCTTTTATGCAAGCAAGGAAGGGTATTCTATGCCATAGGGCTCTTGGTATGATTTATCCGAAGGAAAGAGTCATCAAGTAAAATTCTAGGCTTTAGAGCTGCAGGCTTCCAAAAAAAATAATGGTCCTTGGGCTAATTTTTCTTGGGTTTAGTAATGATATTTATATTGCTTAAGTGTGTTTATGTACTATATCAATGATGGGCTTATTTTGGTCTGTCTGGCTTCTGCTGACATGAATTGTCTTTAACATCAGAGAACGGACGGTTGCTTCCCTTATTTCACTGGGTGCAGCTCCTGGAGCATTAACAGATCCGACTCCCGAATATCCTTTAAGCAGAACACCTGCAGACCTAGCCTCAGCCAATGGACATAAAGGAATTTCTGGTTATCTTGCGGAATTTGATTTAAGTTCCCGCCTTCTATCCCTGGATATGGATAAGCAAGGTAGTAACGATACCACATATTCTAGACCAGATGACATACAGAAAATTATGGAGCAAAACACAGCTCCATTCAGCTATGATGATGCTTCAGATGGCCCATCACTAAAGGACTCATTAGCTGCTGTTTGTAATGCGACGCAAGCTGCTGCTCGTATTCATCAAGTCTTCAGGGTGCAATCCTTCCAAAACAGGCAGTTAATAGAGTATGGTGATGATAAATTTGGAATGTCTGATGAGCGTGCTTTTTCACTTATAGCGGTCAAGTCAAACAAGCCTGGACAACATGATGAGAGCGTGAATGCTGCTGCCATTCGCATTCAAAATAAGTTTCGTGGTTGGAAGGGAAGAAAAGAGTTTTTGATTATCCGCCAAAGAATTGTCAAGATTCAGGTTCATCGCTTTTATAATTCTTGCTTTATATTCTGTCGTCATATTCCTTTAAAATCTTAATTATTGAACCCTAACTTTTAGTTTTGTTTATTTTCTATGAAAGGCGCATGTAAGAGGCCACCAGGTAAGGAAAAACTATCGGAAGATAGTTTGGTCGGTGGGGATTGTGGAGAAGGTGATCTTACGTTGGAGACGGAAAGGAAGTGGTTTACGTGGATTCAAATCTGAAACACTCACCAAGGGGCCTAGCACACCTGCACCCTCAAAGGAGGATGACTATGATTTCCTGAAGAAAGGCAGGAAGCAAACCGAAGAAAGGTTACAGAAAGCCCTTGCCAGAGTTAAGTCCATGGCTCACAATCCTGCAGGCAGAGATCAATATAGTAGGATGAAGAACGCTGTAACTGAGATCCAAGAGAAGGTAATTGAAATCTTTGTTAATCAACTTTTCTTTTTTCTTCAAGTTCTCAAGTCTGGCATGAGTATAGGAGATAATCCTCTTAAGGATCCTCCAAATATTTGAAAAAATTTTGGGGGAAGAAAAAGAACGTGTCTGTGTCAGACACATATCCAAGTTCGATATTCACACTCAAGTCCAAATAGCATAGATTGTTCTTTCTAACAAAGGACGTTAGATACATGGAATCTTACAGTTGTATCAGAGTCGGTTTAGATTTTTCACAGAAATAAGTTAAAAGCATGCGTGAAAACCAAGTTTATTTATATTATGATGACGACGATGACATTCTCTCGTAACATCAAACTTTGGCAGGTCATGCACAATAGGATTCTAAACTTGGCAGGAGAAGCAACAGATTTGGATGAAGATTTGATTGATCTTGAAAAACTATTAGATGACGACACTTTCATGCACACAGCGCCTTAAATGAACCGATCTCCGTCTTAATTCTCTTACAAACCTTGTTTGAATGCTTTGTTGCTGCTATATAACTCATCTGTAAATGTCTGAACTTAGCCCATTCTTCGTCAATGATTTGAGATTACAGTGCATAGATTTTGGCATTTAGTTTGGTCCCTGCTACTGCTACTGCTACTTGGTTGTGTAGTTATTGCTCCATGAGCTAATTAATTTCGCCCTTTGCGCAAGCAACTTCTCCATCGGAGGAACCTATTATTCTTTTTTCAATTTTTAGTGCAATTGAAATATCCTCAATTTAAATGATTTTATTCATAAAAGTCAATTATATATTTATATATATATTATTTCAATTTAATATTTTAGTAAATATTGTACCATTAAAAAATTAGGATCAGTATAATTAAATCGAGAGTTGAAAATATAAATCTAATCGGCCTTTGAATTTGAATCGTGGTAAAAGCCAACTTAACTGTAAAGTTGGAAGTGATTCCAAAAGCATTGCCATTGTTAGAACATTCTCGACCATGACAAATACAAACTCTGATGTTCTCATCATAAAATTTATACACTGTTATTGTGGGGAAAACAAAACGAAAAGGACAGAGCGCTTCCACCATCCACTGTACATGGATACAACCTGAGTATACATTTTTTCCATAACCCCGTTCATCTCACTCATATGCAGCTGTGCCAGCTCTTTCCAAGTTATTAGAATCAAAGAGAAAGAGGCGGAAAAATTATTAGCTCTTGTTTGCACCAAGGCTTTCGTAAAATAAGATATACCCGTGATCTGTATTGCTCGAGTACTCCTGGGCTGACCCGAAGAATGTCTGGACTGCAGACTCATCAATCATCTCCACATTTTCGTCATCGAAAAATAACCGGAGGTTATGGCTTTTCACCAGACCAACATAGTGCCCATGGTTGGGTCCACTTCCCACGTGAACTACTGCAGCAAATTAGAGAATACTCAGAATCTGCATCTTCAACAGTATTGCTCAGTTTCAGCTCAAGCGGGAACATAACGCGGTAGGAGAGTTTCTTGTACCGGCCAAGCTGATGTACTTGAACCGTTTCAAATGGATAACCAGGATGTGAGGAGGCTTCTTTATCTTCATTCTCTTCTGGGCCTCTTGCAAACTTCAAGTAAATCAACATCATCCATAATTATTGCTATATGCGTATTCATCATTAAAATGACTACGATATGCATCTTTTGAACCATTGAAAGATTAGACTTTAAATCCTTCTAATGTCCGCTGAGGTACTTTTGTACAGCGATGGTTATGAAGGGGATTTTAATTAGACGTTGTTTCTTATATTAAAAAAAGATTAAACTCTGCATCCATTAACAATTTACGGACATGAAACAATTAATTGCACCATGCAAGTTTGACCGCAATAGGAGTAAACATGGATGCCACGTCAGCAGTCAACGTGACACACCAATTTTTCGTTACCTACATTAAATCAGTAACATTGATTAATGTCAAGTTATTGACGTTAGTGATTAATTTATTATTTTTGAAATTTTAATAGGAAAAATAAAAATTTACTCAAATATTAATGACCATTTGTATAGTTTACCCAGCTTAAACACTATTTTTTTTTAGGCAATTCCAACGCCGGCTCCCATCATCGAGAACGGACCTCGGCGACGACACCGTCATGCACGTTTGGGTCCCAAAAGCTCACATCAAATCCAAGCCCACATTAATCCTCATAGACGGCACAGGCGCCAACGCAATGTGGCAAACTGGCAATGGAACGACTTCATTTCGCCCCTCATGTCCCGATTCAACGTCTACGTCCCGGACCTTCTCTTCTTCGGCGACTCTTACACGACCCGAACCGAACGTTCCGAGCAGTTTCAGCCTCAGTGTGTCATGCGGGTTATGGATTCCCATGTGGTTACGGTTATGAACGTTGTCGGGATCAGTTACGGTGGCTTCGTCGGTTATAGTATGGCGGCGCAGTTTAAAGATAGAGTGGAGAAGTTGGTGCTATGTTGCGCTGGGGTTTGTATGGGAGAGAAAGATATGGAAGAAGGGATGTTTAAAGTGAAGAGCGTGGATGAGGCTGTTAGTATTTTGTTGCCTCAAACGCCAGAAAAGATGAGGAAACTGATGACGATTTCGTGTTATAAGCCTGCTAAAGGAGTTCCCACTTGTTTTCTAAACGATTTCATCAATGTAAGTGAAGCTTCTCTAATTCTTTTGAATCATTGTTTCGTCTTCGACTACATTTCTGGGTTTTTTTTTCTTTTTCTGAAATAGCGGTCTTATAACATGATCGTCTTAAGTTTGTACCGGAATTCGATTCTGTTGGCAGGAAATGTGCACAGAGTATTTTCAAGAGCGAAAAGAATTGATCCAAGCATTACACAAGGACCGAAAGCGGTCGGATCTTCCAAAGATAACCCAGGTTATTGTTAAAAGTTTCAAAGTTTGGCAACCAACTTTGGAAAATGTTTTTTTCAAAGTTTGGTAAATGTTTCTTTGAAAAATGTTTTTCAAAGTTTGGTAAAATTTTGGTAGATGTTTGTTGAAAATAGGAATGGGTAAATTCACTTTAGTCATTGCACTTTAGGGTATTTTCAAAGATTAGTCCCTAAGTTTCTACTATAAATACCCTTACCCATTTAGCTTCAAAATCATCCCAAAACATTTCTTTCTTCCTATACTAGAGAGCTTTCTTGTGAGTAGTGAGTGTTTTGTAAACACCTGTAAATTTTCTCTCTTAGTAAAAGATCTGCAGCAGCCCGGAGACGTAAGCACAATTGGCTGAACTCCGTTATCAATTTTCGGGTATTATTTTTCCGCTTTTATTTCGCATTCTCACTAATCTGGTTATAGGGAAATTACTTGTACTGGGTTTATTTTCCTAACAACTGGTAATCAGAGCTTTTGGTTGTGAATTTTGTCAATTTTCTGCGAGGTTACTATTCATTACTATTCACGTGAATAGTGAATTTCGTGAATAGTGAAATTCGGTCGGCGATACGAGTTTGTCGACGGAGGTGTTCTAATACACGGCGGTTCGCAGAAATTGTCAGAAACGATCCAAACGAAGCCAGATTCGAGTGGGAGCGATGGCTGCAGACGAAGGGAAGGTGAAAATTGAAAAGTTCGATGGTGCGGACTTTGGCTTTTGGAAGATGCAGATCGAAGATTTTCTGTACCAGAAAAATCTATATCAACCCCTCTCAGGAAAGCAACCAGAGGGCATGAAGGATGAAGATTGGGCTCTTCTCGACAGACAAGCCCTCGGAGTTATCCGACTGACGTTATCCCGAAATGTTGCTTTCAACATAGCAAAGGAAAAGACCACGGCAGGTCTTATGGCAGCTCTCTCCAGTATGTATGAGAAGCCATCGGCCTCAAACAAAGTTCACTTGATGAGGCGATTATTCAATTTGCGGATGACGGAAGGGGCATCAGTGGCTCAACACCTGAATGAACTCAACACAATCACAACCCAGTTGAGTTCTGTAGAAATTGAATTCGATGATGAAGTTCGAGCTTTAATTCTCTTATCATCTCTACCAGACAGTTGGAATGCTACTGTTACAGTAGTTAGCAGCTCGTCGGGAAATAGTAAATTGAAATTCGACGATGTTCGGGATCTGGTACTGAGCGAAGAAATTCGACGGAGAGAATCGGGTGAAGCATCAACCTCCTCAGCCTTGCACACGGAGTCCAGAGGGAGAACTTCAGAAAGAAATTCAAATCGTGGCAGATCCAAATCCAGACGGGAAAAATCCAGAACGGGAAAGAAAGATTTTACCTGTTATAATTGTGGCAAGAAAGGTCACTTTAAAAGAGATTGCCGAGCACTGAAGAAAGATACCGGTGCACAGGAATCTGCCAACGTGACAGAGGAGACAGGTGATGCCATGATTCTAAGCGTCAACAGTCCGATTGAATCATGGATCTTGGATTCAGGGGTATCTTTCCACTCCACCCCATGTCAAGAAATCATGGAGAACTATATCAGTGGTGATTTTGGGAAGGTTCATCTTGCTGATGATGAAACCTTGAAGATCGTCGGAAAAGGAGATATCCGACTAAAGCTGCCAAACCAGACCACCTGGAAGCTGACAGGAGTGAGACATATTCCTGGCCTCAAAAGAAATCTGATTTCTGTTGGACAGCTTGATGGAGAAGGATATAGTACAACCTTTTCAGGTTGTGAATGGAAGATTACCAAAGGAGCACTCGTCATTGCTCGTGGTAAGAAGACTGGTACTCTCTATGTAACCTCAAATTTAGAGAATATCATTGCAGTAGCAGATGCTGATGGAAAATCAAACCTATGGCACCAAAGGCTTGGCCATATGAGCGAGAAAGGAATGAAGATACTTCTGTCAAAAGGGAAGTTGCCGGATCTAAAGAATGTAGATGTCGGACTATGCGAGGATTGCATCTTTGGCAAACAAAAGAAAGTCAGTTTTGCAAAGATTGGCAAGACACCCAAGGCAGAAAGGTTAGAATTGGTTCATACTGATGTATGGGGACCATCCCCAGTTCCATCTCTTGCAGGCTCACTATATTATGTCACCTTCATCGATGATTCAACAAGGAAGGTGTGGGTTTATTTTCTGAAGAAGAAATCAGAAGTCTTCGATATCTTAAGAAAATGGAAGGCCATGGTGGAAAATGAGACTGGTTTGAAAGTCAAGCGGTTGAGGTCTGACAATGGAGGAGAGTACAGAGACAGTAGATTCAGAGATTTCTGCGCAAACAATGGGATCAAGATGGAGACAACAGTTCCCAAGACACCGCAACATAATGGTGTAGCAGAGCGCATGAACAGAACTCTGAATGAACGTGCCAGAAGTATGAGGATACATGCCGGCTTGCCCAAATTTCTATGGGCTGAAGCAATCAACACTGCAGCTTACTTGATCAACCGTGGGCCCTCAGTTCCTTTGGATGGCAGAATACCAGAGGAAGTTTGGAGCAAGAAAGAAATAAACCTTTCACACTTAAGAGTGTTTGGTTGTATTTCTTATGTACACATAGACTCTGCTGAAAGAAGTAAGCTTGATGCTAAGTCCAACAAATGTGCCTTTGTTGGTTATGGCGGTGATGAGTTCGGTTACAGGTTTTGGGACTATGAAAATCGGAAGATCATCAGAAGCAGAGATGTCATTTTCAATGAGAATGTGATGTACAAAGACAGGTCAATTGTAGAATCAAGTAGTTCAAATACCAAAGCTGAAACAAAGGAATTTGCTGAGTTTGAGGAGATTCATGGAAATGATGTTCAAATCAATCCTGAAGCAGTTCAAGAAGAACCAAGCACACCAGAACTGAGACGCTCCTCCAGAATTCCTAAACCAACCCAACGGTATTCTCCTTCTTTGCACTACTTGTTGCTAACTGACAATGGTGAACCAGAGTGCTATGATGAAGCAATGCAAGTGGAGGATTCAGTCAAGTGGGAGTCTTCCATGAAAGATGAGATGGACTCGCTTATGTCAAATCAGACATGGGAATTAGCTGAATTACCACAAGGCAAGAAAGCGCTCCATAACAAGTGGATTTACAGGATCAAAGAAGAGCACGATGGGAGCAAACGCTACAAAGCAAGATTGGTAGTCAAAGGTTTTCAGCAAAAAGAAGGTATTGACTACAATGAAATTTTCTCTCCAGTCGTAAAACTGTCTACAATCAGACTGGTGTTGAAAATTGTAGCTGCAGAGAATTTACATCTTGAGCAGTTAGATGTAAAGACAGCTTTTCTTCATGGTGATTTGGAGGAAGAGATCTATATGAGGCAGCCAGAAGGCTTCATAGAGGCAGGCAAGAAAAACCTGGTATGCAGGTTGAAGAAGAACTTGTATGGTTTAAAACAAGCTCCTAGACAGTGGTACAAGAAGTTCGATAGTTTCATGAGTAGCAGTGGTTTTACCAGATGCCAAGCAGATCATTGTTGCTACATCAAGAGGTTCGACAATAGTTTCATTATTTTATTGTTGTACGTTGATGACATGCTCGTTGCAGGCTCAAACATGCAAGAGATCATAAACTTGAAGCAAAAATTGTCGAAGCAGTTTGCTATGAAGGATCTGGGCGCTGCAAAGCAGATTCTTGGGATGAGGATCAAGAGAGACACAAAGTCGGGGACTTTGATGTTATCGCAGGCTGAGTACATCAACAAAGTACTCTCCAGGTTCAACATGCAAGATGCTAAACCAGTAAGTACACCTTTAGGTGTTCATTTCAGACTCTCCAAAGACCAATCACCAAAGACGGAGGAAGAACGTGCACACATGGTGAAGGTGCCGTATGCCTCAGCAATTGGAAGTCTGATGTATGCCATGGTTTGTACCAGACCAGATATTGCTCATGCAGTGGGAGCTGTTAGCAGGTACATGAATAATCCGGGCAAGGTACACTGGGAAGCAGTCAAATGGATCCTCAAATATCTTCGGGGTACCACAAACAAAGCACTTTGTTTCAAAGGTGGAGATATGATACTGACAGGCTATGTAGATGCTGACTTAGCCGGAAATATCGACATCAGAAGGAGCACTACAGGGTATGTCTATACTCTAGGAGGAACTGCAGTGAGTTGGGTTTCTCAACTACAGAAGATAGTTGCTCTCTCTACAACTGAAGCAGAATATGTCGCTGTTACGGAAGCCAGCAAGGAGATGGTTTGGCTCCAAAGTTTCTTGGAAGAGTTAGGCAAGAAACAAGAAAACAATATCTTGTATTGCGACAGTCAAAGTGCTATCCATCTAGCAAAGAATCCGTCTTTTCATTCCAGGACAAAGCACATACAATTGAGATATCATTTTATCCGGTCTCTTCTGGAAGATGGGATTTTGAAACTTGAAAAGATTAGTGGAGCTCAAAATCCGGCAGACATGTTGACAAAGACGGTGACTACGGACAAACTGAAGTTGTGTTCAACTTCAGTTGGCATGCTAGAATAACAAGACCAGACATGCTGCTGCATTGATCGAGGTGTGAAGACATATTAAAATCAGTCTTCAAGTGGGAGATTGTTAAAAGTTTCAAAGTTTGGCAACCAACTTTGGAAAATGTTTTTTTCAAAGTTTGGTAAATGTTTCTTTGAAAAATGTTTTTCAAAGTTTGGTAAAATTTTGGTAGATGTTTGTTGAAAATAGGAATGGGTAAATTCACTTTAGTCATTGCACTTTAGGGTATTTTCAAAGATTAGTCCCTAAGTTTCTACTATAAATACCCTTACCCATTTAGCTTCAAAATCATCCCAAAACATTTCTTTCTTCCTATACTAGAGAGCTTTCTTGTGAGTAGTGAGTGTTTTGTAAACACCTGTAAATTTTCTCTCTTAGTAAAAGATCTGCAGCAGCCCGGAGACGTAAGCACAATTGGCTGAACTCCGTTATCAATTTTCGGGTATTATTTTTCCGCTTTTATTTCGCATTCTCACTAATCTGGTTATAGGGAAATTACTTGTACTGGGTTTATTTTCCTAACAGTTATGGCAGTTTATCTGCAATTTTGATGTTGGGGTCTTTGCTGAGTAAGCGATGTTCTTATGTAAATGCAGCCAGCACTTATAATCTGGGGAGAACATGTTGACCAAATATTCCCTTTGGAATTGGCTACAGATTGAAAAGGTAACTAATATCGTATTTCGGTTTCCTTTTTCACCGAGTCGTGAAATTTGTTTTCGTTGTAATAGTGATGCTAAGCTGCTCATGCAGGCATCTGGGAGACAATGCAGAACTAGTGATCATAAAGAATGCAGGGCGTGCGATCAATATAGAGAAGCCTAAAGAGTTATACCAGCACTTCAAATCTTTCCTTATTGATTCACTCCCTGCTTCGAAGCCTGGAAACTATAACAATGGCTGTAAAACAGATTGAAAGGTATGCAAAAAGACAGGATAATGTCTTGTAAGATTTTTTGTTCCATGTTTCTGTTAAATTGCAGATAATCATTCCCAGTGTTTCATATTCAGATGAGGCATTTGTCACAGAGATTAAGCATGCTTCAAACATTTGGAATTTATGTATGTATTCTCCGGTCTCAAGCTTAGATTGGCATCAAAGTTGCACAAGATAATTGTTTATCATATTATATATAAGATATCAATGCAATAATCGTCATCAAAAGTCAAAACATTGGTGCAATCTTTGTTATTTACAGTTTTGGTGGGACGATTTCTTATTGCCTTAACGTGGTTATCTAATAAATATATTCTGCTTTAATTACAACTGTTGCAGGTGGGGTGACGTTCTTGTAGTCTGTCGTACACCTTACAACATTCAAACGAAGATCGTGTAGTCAAGGACATCAGACGTTGGGCATAGCCTTTTTTCAAGCAGCAATGCGGAAAATCATAGCAACCCGGAGTCCAAGCCAGCAAAAATAGGGGAGGACAAGTTCAAGGAATTTTAAAATTCTCTCTCATTAGCCATTGTAAATTTTAAAACTCTATAAAAAAAATAAACTCTTACGTCTAAATTTTTTTCGCATTATAAAATTTTCTAGTTATATTTGCATTTATAAATCAAATCATTCTGTATGTTTATCTTTAATATCATTATTTTCTTTTATAAACTATTTTTCATGACATCAAATTTCAATAGACAATTTTGGAATTAAAAATATCAGGTGAAGACTTTGCTGCAAATTTTTGTTGCTTCCTAATAAAAATATGTTTGATTGGTTAGTTCAATCGTTCATCTTTATTTTTTTTATATTTTTTGAAGTCATAAATTCTAAATTTATAAAGAATATTTTTTTAATAAAATATTCTTTTTTTATTAGATTTAAGATTTAATAAAAAAAATTATTGTTCAAACAGAAATGCCCACTCCTTCAAGGCTCCCACAATTTCTTCGGAACGTTTTTTTTTACTTTATTTTTAAATTAAATTATTAACCTACTTCGTACAGTTAACCGATGAGAAATGAATTTAGTTTAGTCACTACAGTAGAGGGATCCAGCATGTAATTTCACCTAGAAAATATAATCGTTTAATTGAGGGGGAAAACATGCCTGTAAATGAACTGAACGTTCAGCGAATCGTTCATGAATCGTGTGGCGGGAAGTTCGTTTATGTGCGTTTATTTATTAAATGAACGAACATGAACAAGATTTTGTGTTCGTTTAATTAAATGAATGAACATGAACATAAGTGTCGTTCATTCATTTACGTTCGTGAACGTTCGGTTATGTTCGTTCGGTTATGTTCGTTCGGTTATGTTCGTTCGGTTATGTTCGTTCATTTATGTTTAACTCAATCTTCTTAAATCAATTTTGGTGACCAATTTGTAAGTATCTTAAAAATATTAATTAATCTGATATTCTGATGACCAACTCCATAATTAACCCAATTTTATTTGGAGATTAAATCTAATATGTTAACCCGTGAGACACCTCGCACCTATATTCATTTTCCCTCTTTTTTTTCCTAAACCCTAGTATTCACTGAAAAGTAGAGACGATCGCTGAAAGCTTCAAAACAAGTTATATTATAGTGCAATATGAAGTTTCAACTCTTACGCTATTTATCGTTGTATATTTGGTTGATTTGTATTGTCGACTATTTTTTATGAAAGAACAATGGAAGGTAGGGTCTCTAACGTTTATGTTCGTGTTTATTTATGTTCGTGTTCGTTTATGTTCTTGTTCGTTTATGTTCGTTTATTTATTAAATGAACGAACATGAACAAGTTATATTCCTTAATAAACGAACATGACAAAAAAATTTATTCATTTATGTTCGTGTTCATTTATGTTTGTTTATTTATTAAATGAACGAACATGAACATACCTCTGTTCGTGTGCATTCGATTCTTTTACAGACCTAGGGGAAGGCGTTGGCAAACGTCATAATCCTTTGTATCAATCCAACGGTGAGAAATGAATAGAGCAACATGACATAAATCTACCAATCAAATCACAGAATAAAATCCCTACATTTAGAGACTCTAACCTCATCCTTCACCCGCCTTTTGTTCTTCTGCAGAAGCGCCTCACTATTTCCTCCTTCTCTCTCCTCCTTCTCAGTGAGAGGAAGCCACTTTGGAGCCAACAAAATTCGACCTTTTCCCCTAAATTTTGAATGAAATGCTATATTTGTAGTTCTATTTGGCTTTGAACCCGGGTTGCCGGGTTGTTTTAGCTGTTGAACTACGGCGTAAGTATTGAGAATTTGAATATTATATCGATTCTATGGCTGATACTCATTTTCATTTATTGTGCTTATTTTATTTTATTCATTCTTTTATCTATAAGGTTTTGTTTGACAGTTTTGGTTTTTCGGTGGTGGATTGTTGACCCTAGTTGATACAAAACTTGCATTAATTTGGTTAGCACTGGATGAGTATTTTGTTTGAAACACCAAATGGGGAGGGGGCCTTTTTGCTACTAAAGGAAGAAAGAAATGGGTTTGGATAGAATGGTTGAGTAGTTGGAATAATTTGGAAAAAAATGTGTTCAACAAGCATTGGTAATATTTAAGGAAATGAACACACACACGCACATACATATAAATGAAAACTAGCTTTTGACGGCACGAATCCAGAAAAGAGAGCAAGTTGGGCTTTAACCTTGAATCAGAATAGGTTTTTCGGTGCTGGGGCCAGAAAATGGTTGGTGAAGTTTTGTTGATGTTGCAGTATTTGAAACTAGTCTTTTTAGTGTCAGCAAAGCACACCATTCGAAATTTGAAGATGTTGCTGCTCATATTTGTTCTGGTCACTTAGGCTTTTCCACTGTTAAGGGTAATTGTGGGCTTATTGAAGTGTTGCCAACTGCTGTGTAGTTTGTTAGTAGGATGTTGGAGTCTTAGTTCCAGCGATATGCGTCAATCCTTTGTAGCCTCAAGTACAAAAATGAAGTGGCTTTATTAATTATTACAGTGTTAAAATTCTTAGTGTGCGTATCATGGCAAGTAATGAAATACATGGCCTTTGCAGTAGAAACTCATATTTTCTATACAACGGCTTCTAATTATGATTTTTGATCTGTTAAAAGCGAGCATTTAGGTTAAGCTTCCATACTAGGATTCTACCAGTTTATTTTGTTTCATCTTATTTAGTCTTGTCGCACATATGATGATTGTTTGAGTTGATGTGAACAATGATCACTAGAATAACCGTTATATCCTCTGCATTAATTTGATTGGAACCCTTCTGGTATTTCCATCAATGATGGATGAAACAGAACTCTTATTGGTTTACTTTTTATTTCATTTTATTTTTCCAAGGATGCATTGAATTGAGCTTACATCTTATAATGGTGCAGTCAACCTATGATTTTTCTTACCTTTCATTTTAGATTACACTAAAATTTAAGTTTTTACCTATTTCAGCCTGCCAAAGGTCATTTGGCGTAAACTTAAGATCAGTTTGTCAATCCTCGTATTGGATGGCAATATTACCTTGTGGAAGTACCTGTGTTGCCCAATGGGGTATTCGTCCTCAGTTTATTGTACGACCATATGTCGCAAATCAAATAATGACAGCCCAATCAGGGTAAGTTTTCTGGTCAACTCTTATTTTTTTTTGTATGGAAGGGACATTACTGAATTTGATTGTTCGACGTCAATTATTTTCTTTCAGAGCTTTATATAAACATGGAATTGCTGAATTTGATATGTCATTACTAGTTATGGTTTTTATTTTTATGGTTTCTGCATCAGTTTGCATTGCATTTGTGAAATTTCCCCCCTTTTTTATTTCTCTTTTGTTAGGCTATAATTGTAGTATTGACTACAGAAAGAAAAAATGGGGGGGGGATGAGTGTGAGTGCCAAAGAGAGACGTGGGGATTTATAATGTGCTATCACCACCCATAATGGCCTAACTTTTGGTATTTATGGAAGAATAATTTAGGTTTTTATTACCCTTTTGTAGAGTAACTTGTACAATGAGGTATCTGGGAGGATCGAGTTCAAGCTTATTTTCACGTGATTCCTTCTCATTATTATCCTATATGGGGCCATCTCAAACATCACATCGTCGTAGGGGAACACGGTTCATTACTAGAGCTGAAACTGTAAGTATAAACCTCTTATTTTACTTCTCTATGTGTGTGTGTGTGAAAGTGGAGGGCTGTAATGGTTTTTTCCATTAATTATATATTTTGAAAATTTAGGGATGAACATTTATTTTTTCTGTAGTTGACATCCTGCTTGCTGTTCCATTCTCAATTTAACATTATCATGCATTATAATAAGCAGGATTATTACACTGTCCTTGGGGTGTCAAGAAATGCAAGTCAATCCGAAATTAAGAGTGGTATGATGACTTACCGTACCTTATTCAGTGACTGTTCTATTTTGTTTCCTATATGATATTGTGGGGTATTTATGCTAGTCTATTTCTTATTTGTGGTTGTGGTATGTAACTTATTGAAATTAAAGTTTATCCAGCTTTAAGGATTTTTGCATTGAAAGTTAACACTATTGCAGAAGCTTCAGTTTTCAGGGAGGGTAGGTGTTAATGATATAAAGGGAAGACCAATTTAGAGAGGATGGATGGATGGATTTGAAAAGAAACTGAAGATACATTCGATGATATAAGTAGGTACACATATCAAGCATGTATAGAAGCTGAAAAACGGTCTGTTTTCTGGGATAACAGTGAGGCATTTTCTTACTCTTCAAGTGGAAGAAAATGAGTATATGCAAGTCTTAGTGAGAAATGCAAGACTAGGTCTAATAGGATGAGTTGGCAAGTGTTGGTATGGTGTTGAAAGCTCCTACTGTTTAAAAGGAAGTATCTTTAGGTGTCCCAACTATAAGAAAAATTTATGCTTCCCTTGCTTTGATTTAACATGACTCAACGGTGTACTTACTTGTATGTACAAATGACTGATAATTATGTAAATTAGATTTCCTTTCTCTTAGGTACTCCAAAACTAAGTAGCTTAGCTGTTTGCTTGTTTCTTTTGTTACTTTTTGCTTTTATCTCTCATGTTATATTATCTCTGTTTTTATTGTTGCAGCTTATCGAAAGCTTGCTCGGAGTCATCATCCCGATGTGAACAAGTCAGTTGTTAACCTTGCACTTCTTAGCCTTTTATTATGGTCGTGTATGGTTCACTTGTGTATATTACATTTAAATGCTTTGACATAATGTGGTAAATGCACGTGTAATGTTCAGTGGCAGGAAACTTGAACTCTAGTTGTATATGTGTAACACCCCAACCCGTACCCGACCCGAATACGAGTCCGAGATGTCACATTAACTTTTTAAAACGATTTCTTTTCAAAATAATCGAGCATTTTAATTTGTATTAAGAAAATACGACCATATATGGTTCACTTGTGCTTGTTATAAAATTTTGAGTTCAAAAATACGTATTCGTGAACAGTAAAAATACGGTATGAATAGTGAACAATGAATAGTGCGATGAACAGTGGGGTATCGATTCCCTGTAGCAGGGAATCGATTCCCCTTTAAGATACTGGAAAATTTTGTTCAAACTCGCGGTTACTGTTCATGCTACAGTAACTGTTACAGTATTTTCCGAAATTTACATATTAACTTATAAAAATTAACCTTTCATCATTATAAAAATTCCCATCTATGTTTCCAAATTTATTTAACAAAATAAATTGAATATTATTAATTACATATACTCATTAAAACATTACAAAACTCATTCGTATGACTTTTCAAAACCGATTAAAACTTATCAGATTTGATCATTTATTTACATGCCAACCACTATCGTTATTACAAAATACACATTATACATTTCTTTTCTGATCTGATCTATGGAAAGGAGAAACTGACCTGTTTTGAGTAACTTTTATCAACCGTCATCTTCTCGTAACCTACGCGTGAAACAATCACACGCTAAGTCGTTGACTTAGTGAGGCATATAAAATATATAAGAAAACCATATAACATTTCATCACTAATTTCTTTATATACTATATCAGCATATAATATAAACTTCAAATCTCACTATTGCATAAATAATTACCAATCTCATATAACAAATACATTTCACTTAGGAATGCACACAATATCACATATGAATCTTGTAAATACTTTCAATGTCTTTTATAGGCCCATGTACATTACTGAGAACTTAAGGTATGCGAGTACTGTGAGGTTGTGCACTATGCTGTCACCACAGCTCATATAAATTTTGCACCGTAGTGCCACCTAGAATTTTGTCCCGAAGGACCGCGTAGAAATGCACCGAAGTGCCACGTAGAATTGCACCGTAGTGCCATATAATATGTCCCTAAGGACCTCATATAAACTCCTTAAGAATCATATATATATGCTAAGGATCAAACATGTGTCTCACAAGACCTCATACATGCTCCAAAGAATACATATACGTCCCGAAGGACCACGTAGAATTTGTCCCGAAGGACCGCGTAGACCCTCTACTCTTGGCATGCCAACTATACCTCTAGATCTCATGACACATATCATGGGCATTATTCTTTATATTATTTCATATATTCACATAAAAACATAATTCACTTACACGTAGAACATTTCCATGTGATTCACATTCACATGTTCATATAATCACGTAGTTTACTTTCATGTAATACATGTCACTTTTCATATGAATTCATATTCATATATCACATAGCTTATACTTTGTTCTTATGTCTTCTCATAGACATATATTATTTCTCACGTAGTCACATATATTCATATCATATTACCTATATTATTTCTCATGTATTCATGTAAACATGCATGTCTTATTTTGTTCACATATGTTCATATATACATCATATAATCCTTTCCTAAAGTTCACACTCTATTTTCCCATATGGCATATCACATAAATCACATAGCACATATAAGCACATATCATTTCATATAATCAAGTATACATACCTTTTATGTCATTCACATCATTATAATCAATAATCCATACACAACAACTATTGAAAATAGACTTATCACAAGTCCAATTCCTTATAATCCTATAAACTAAAATGCACTCATAAGAATCATACCAATCATATAACATTTTAGGAGTCCCTTCTTACCACAGTAACTCCGTCACTGGCTCATCGCGAGCCAATGTTTTCCGATAGCATAAGTACAATTAAATTGCACTCACCTTAGCCTTGCTTGCTTTGATTCAATCCTAATCCTTTGATTATTCCAGAACTTGTTTAGGCTCAATATCTACATAAATATAACATTTCAAAACGACTATCAGAAGCCTAAACCTTAAATTTGATGTTAATAACTTAAGCCGGGTTAATAAACTAAATTTTCATTTTTCATTTAGGGGGAATCGATCCCCCCCAGGGGTATCGGTTCCCTTTGCATAATCTGGAAATTTTCGTTCCAACCCAGAAAATTACTGTTCATTACACGAAAATTCTCTATTTTCACTTCAATTCTTCATATTTCATCCCATTTCATATTCCTACCTCAAGTATACATACTTAAACTAATTTATATCTATTTATTTCATCTTAAACCTTAGAATTCTATTCTCCATATAGAATTCAATAATCATATCAAATTTTCCATGTTATCCAAACTTAATTGTAACACTTCTAACTTCTTATTCTCATAGATGGCAAGTCAAATTCAACCTCCAAAATCATTTAAACATTTCTATTCAAAATTTCACTTCAAACCCCATTTTCTTTAATCTGTCATAACTCTTTTATCTTTTGAATTTAAGATAACTTAAGCTTTCCTTAAGCTTAATTATCATTTAATGATCAAAACCTAACCTTTAATTCAACAAATAATCAACAAAATCGAAAACTCACCTTTGCCTAGTCTTCTATGGTTGGAGAAGAAGAAGAAATGAAGAAGAAGATAAAATGCATTCATCTCACACGTTTTTATCTACTATTAAAGGGGATAAAAATATCTTTAATGTCAATTGACCATTTTTCCCTTTAATTCATTGGATAATTACTAAAAACTTTCAAGAAATATCCTCAAATAAATCATTGAACTATTCAAGTATTCTACTTTTATCATCAAATTCTGAAATTTTACAATTTGGTCACTAACCCGTAGTTTGGGATGTTACAAATCTCCCCTCCTTTTAATAAAATTCGTCCTCGAATTTTCATTGCACACATTGATAAGAACATATCTTCTAATGTTCTTATGTTATTTCCTTTAATTTTTCAACTAGTTTTTTTTTCCATCTACTGTCTTTTATCATATAAACAGTAACTGGTAGCCTCATCCATTTCTGTCTTTTCTTTCCTTCGATTCTGCATTTCCCTTTGATCTCTCTAAAATTCATATAATGTCACTCATCACGTAGGACATGAACAATCCTTTTCATCACTTAGTGTCAAGAATCAATCAAATTCCTTATAAATTTTTTAATTACCTTGCAACAATAACCAAACTTTTATTCCATCATCGTTTAACCAAGAACATAACCTTACATCTTCTTCAATTGTGATTAAACATATACTTTACGGAATCAAACCATCTTTTCACATCACCTTGCACATTTTTCTTACTTCTCCATTAAACTTATAATTTACATTTCCATATAACCTTTATCATATCTGATCCTTTAATCTCCATCTTTCTATAATCAAGATCTCATTATCCACAAATAAATCATATCTTTCACCAATGTTTTCATACTCTATTCATCTCACTTATATTCATCTCTAATTACCGATCTTTATCACATCTTTATATCTTTGTTAAGCAGTTTCACTTATACATAACCTCATTCTTTACCATCTCTTGTACTTTGTATTATTTTTCCTCAAAGCTCCCTTTAAAACTTGTAAATACTCTTCTCTTTGTCTTCATCATATACATATAATCCAAATATCTAACCATATTCAAATCCAGATCATACTTGATTAACTCACTTTATCTTTTCTTCCAATCTTATAACTCTATCACCTTTACTATCACAGTTAGTAAATATCAACTGTTCAATCTAGGGCACGAGCCCTAATTAATTAATCATATATTTTTTTCCCAACCATAATTATCTCAATAATAGTTTACTTAACTTGTCAAATCCATATCCATTCTTAAACTTTTCTATTACTCTTTCTATTCTCTTGAACATTCAAATCCTTATCTCCTTCACTACATCACATCACATAATTAAAATATACATTGTGTTCGAATCCATTTCATATTTGGCTATCATAACCTAACAATATCTTATAACTTCCAATACATTTCCATCACATAATTTGGTCAGCCATTGCTAACTCTTTCCATCTATAATGTAAATCCCTTATCATGTCCACACTCTTGCTTATACACAATACTATTTACACGTCTACTATTCCTTTTTACATATCATCTCTTCAATAAATCTTTCGTGCTATCATAAACTTCACTTCATTACTTTAATTCTTTCATTATATTTTTCCTTATGCTTTTACATTCCTTTCATATCATTTATACTTTTCCTTCTTTATCCTTTTTAACTTTTCTATCAATCCTTAGTTTCCGTCAAACATACAAATCCTTTAACTTAATACCCTCACTATCACACTACTTTATTATTCAACTAATTTCTTTCAATCAAAACATAAACCTTCATCAAACTATCCATATATTTATTCTTCTCAATCAAAATAATTCATTCTCTATTTCTTTCACTTATCAAACCTTAATTCTCATTTGTCTATAATATAATTCCTTTGGTTCGAATTCAACCATTCCATTTACCTTTGTCTTATACATAACTAAACCATATCATGTCCTTCATACTCTCATGCTATTTTATATCACATATATTTATCCTTAACTATCACTCCTTATCACATTTTCATGACTTTGATAGTCAACTTTACTTGCACAAAACCTTATTCTTTATCATTCTTATACTTATGTTTTCTCCACTTGTTTCAACAATCACCAATTTCAATACTCATCTAATCCATTTCAAATACTTTTTCTGCTTCGATTTACATAACTTCTAACAGTACTTTTAACCCAATTCACAAAGGTTGTCTTTAACCCTGACTTATTATCAATTAACTCATTGATTAATCTTCCAATATCATACCCTATTGCTTTAGTCTGACTGACTCTCATCTGATTTGATTCTCTGACAGAGAATACAACTAATTCATATCGGGTTTAAAGTTGAAAATCAGAATCTCTATCTTTCTTTAATGGTGCTTAACTATATAAAGCACTAATTCTCTTAATCATATGAGATTTTTGTTCTCCAATCTTTTCATTCTGAGCTCTTTATAAAACTTTAACGCGATTAATAATTTCTTGAAATAAGAAAAATTTCGAAACCAGTAACACTCTTTTAATTTAAGGCGCAAGCCCTAAACAACCAATCACATGTTCTTACTTATCCTTTCTAATCAAAATCAACTCAACAATAAATCTGTTTAACTTATTAAACTTATACTCATACACATGCACGTATAATTCCCTTGCTTCAAGCTCATATATTCGAGCTTATTTGTTTTATGAACTGATCATTCATGTACTTATTCTTGAACTCTTCTACACATGATAACCACATCACTTGATCTTTTAACATTCTTATGGTGACATTTGTTCACCATACTTTAGCTTGCCCACATAGCAACGAAACTACTCAATTTAACTTCTCTACTTTGGAGAAATGAAAATCTTCTAACATTATCTTCCTACCATTTAATCAATTTTCTTACAACAATGAAACATTTCTCAAATTCACCCTTGAACTCGGGTGTTCTCAACTCTTTTCAATACATTCATTCTATGAATTATTGAAGTATAAAATTAAAATATATCATAATATCATTCCACATCATGAAACATTCTCTAATCTTGTACAGGCACGCCCTGAGGTTTTTTCGCTCTTCTCCCTGCCTGGCCAGGGCAGGTGAATGCTATTACCTGCAGTCTATTGCCTTGTGCTTTACTTTAGAAGCTCTCATATATTCATGTATTAATATCATTTCTTCTATCACATATAACATGTGCATATGATCATCCAATTCATATAATTTAACATATGTCATTTGCATATGTTCACATATCATCTATCATATAAACATATATATCTCATAAATCATCATCATATATTCACTTATCCTATATAACATAACAATTTAACTCTATTTACAAGACAGTATACTCCTTACACTATCAGATCAGAAAATTTTTCACTTTATGTTGGCATGTATACTTTTTAAAGCACTTTTGACTTCGTTTTTAGCCTAGAATCGGCTAAACCGTAGCTCTGATACCATTAAATGTAACACCCCAACCCGTACCCGACCCGAATACGAGTCCGAGATGTCACATTGACTTTTTAAAACGATTTCTTTTCAAAATAATCGAGCATTTTAATTTGTATTAAGAAAATACGACCATATATGGTTCACTTGTGCTTGTTATAAAATTTTGAGTTCAAAAATACATATTCGTGAACAGTAAAAATACGGTATGAATAGTGAACAATGAATAGTGCGATGAACAGTGGGGGTATCGATTCCCTGTAGCAGGGAATCGATTCCCCTTTAAGATACTGGAAAATTTTGTTCAAACTCGCGGTTACTGTTCATGCTACAGTAACTGTTACAGTATTTTCCGAAATTTACATATTAACTTATAAAAATTAACCTTTCATCATTATAAAAATTCCCATCTATGTTTCCAAATTTATTTAACAAAATAAATTGAATATTATTAATTACATATACTCATTAAAACATTACAAAACTCATTCGTATGACTTTTCAAAACCGATTAAAACTTATCAGATTTGATCATTTATTTACATGCCAACCACTATCGTTATTACAAAATACACATTATACATTTCTTTTCTGATCTGATCTATGGAAAGGAGAAACTGACCTGTTTTGAGTAACTTTTATCAACCGTCATCTTCTCGTAACCTACGCGTGAAACAATCACACGCTAAGTCGTTGACTTAGTGAGGCATATAAAATATATAAGAAAACCATATAACATTTCATCACTAATTTCTTTATATACTATATCAGCATATAATATAAACTTCAAATCTCACTATTGCATAAATAATTACCAATCTCATATAACAAATACATTTCACTTAGGAATGCACACAATATCACATATGAATCTTGTAAATACTTTCAATGTCTTTTATAGGCCCATGTACATTACTGAGAACTTAAGGTATGCGAGTACTGTGAGGTTGTGCACTATGCTGTCACCACAGCTCATATAAATTTTGCACCGTAGTGCCACCTAGAATTTTGTCCCGAAGGACCGCGTAGAAATGCACCGAAGTGCCACGTAGAATTGCACCGTAGTGCCATATAATATGTCCCTAAGGACCTCATATAAACTCCTTAAGAATCATATATATGCTAAGGATCAAACATGTGTCTCACAAGACCTCATACATGCTCCAAAGAATACATATACGTCCCGAAGGACCACGTAGAATTTGTCCCGAAGGACCGCGTAGACCCTCTACTCTTGGCATGCCAACTATACCTCTAGATCTCATGACACATATCATGGGCATTATTCTTTATATTATTTCATATATTCACATAAAAACATAATTCACTTACACGTAGAACATTTCCATGTGATTCACATTCACATGTTCATATAATCACGTAGTTTACTTTCATGTAATACATGTCACTTTTCATATGAATTCATATTCATATATCACATAGCTTATACTTTGTTCTTATGTCTTCTCATAGACATATATTATTTCTCACGTAGTCACATATATTCATATCATATTACCTATATTATTTCTCATGTATTCATGTAAACATGCATGTCTTATTTTGTTCACATATGTTCATATACATCATATAATCCTTTCCTAAAGTTCACACTCTATTTTCCCATATGGCATATCACATAAATCACATAGCACATATAAGCACATATCATTTCATATAATCAAGTATACATACCTTTTATGTCATTCACATCATTATAATCAATAATCCATACACAACAACTATTGAAAATAGACTTATCACAAGTCCAATTCCTTATAATCCTATAAACTAAAATGCACTCATAAGAATCATACCAATCATATAACATTTTAGGAGTCCCTTCTTACCATAGTAACTCCGTCACTGGCTCATCGCGAGCCAATGTTTTCCGATAGCATAAGTACAATTAAATTGCACTCACCTTAGCCTTGCTTGCTTTGATTCAATCCTAATCCTTTGATTATTCCAGAACTTGTTTAGGCTCAATATCTACATAAATATAACATTTCAAAACGACTATCAGAAGCCTAAACCTTAAATTTGATGTTAATAACTTAAGCCGGTTTAATAAACTAAATTTTATTTTTCATTTAGGGGGAATCGATCCCCCCCAGGGGGTATCGGTTCCCTTTGCATAATCTGGAAATTTTCGTTCCAACCCAGAAAATTACTGTTCATTACACGAAAATTCTCTATTTTCGCTTCAATTCTTCATATTTCATCCCATTTCATATTCCTACCTCAAGTATACATACTTAAACTAATTTATATCTATTTATTTCATCTTAAACCTTAGAATTCTATTCTCCATATAGAATTCAATAATCATATCAAATTTTCCATGTTATCCAAACTTAATTGTAACACTTCTAACTTCTTATTCTCATAGATGGCAAGTCAAATTCAACCTCCAAAATCATTTAAACATTTCTATTCAAAATTTCACTTCAAAACCCATTTTCTTTAATCTGTCATAACTCCTTTATCTTTTGAATTTAAGATAACTTAAGCTTTCCTCAAGCTTAATTATCATTTAATGATCAAAACCTAACCTTTAATTCAACAAATAATCAACAAAATCGAAAACTCACCTTTGCCTAGTCTTCCATGGTTGGAGAAGAAGAAGAAATGAAGAAGAAGATAAAATGCATTCATCTCACACGTTTTTATCTCCTATTAAAGGGGATAAAAATATCTTTAATGTCAATTGACCATTTTTCCCTTTAATTCATTGGATAATTACTAAAAACTTTCAAGAAATATCCTCAAATAAATCATTGAACTATTCAAGTATTCTACTTTTATCATCAAATTCTGAAATTTTACAATTTGGTCACTAACCCGTAGTTTGGGATGTTACAATATGGTTCCGATAAAATTTGTGAGATGACAGCTAATTGTAATAATGGTTATAAAGTGAATGTGGTTGTTGAAAGAAAGAGAAAATTGAATAGTAATCATAGATTTTCCCAACTTAGATATTTGTTGAATCTGTATCCATATATTTCATATATTTCTAAATTTGATTGATGAAAGGGAGAAAATGTAGAATCCTCTTTCTAGATTTATGCCTTCTGGTCACATATCTCCTCTGAAGTCTTTCAAAACAGTTTGTTGGCGCTAGTTAAAAAAACTTCTTAAATCCATGTTTAAGTTGTTGGTCTGTTTTTCCTTCATTTATTCAATTTCTTATCATCATATGTTATTTTGCAGAGATCCAGGGGCAGAGCAGAAGTTCAAGGAAATTAGCAATGCATACGATGTAAGAGTTCTGTGTTGTGCTTACAATTGACTTCTTTTATACAATTAATTCATGTGACTATGGTCATATGACATCTAATGATCATTGGTGTGCAATGTATTGCTTAGGTCTTGTCTGATGATGAGAAACGATCTCTTTATGATAAATATGGGGAGGCTGGACTTAAAGGTGCTGGAATGGGAATGGGGGTAAGTTAACGGGAACAATCCTGAATAAAGAGAACTTAATTCAAAATTATTTTCTTTGGCTTCTCTCAATGAATCATTTTGTCATTGATGGCTTGTTTATTTTCTCAGGATTTTAGCAATCCTTTTGATCTGTTTGAGTCACTGTTTGAGGGCATGGGCGGCATGGGCATGGGTGGCCGAAGTCCCAGGAGTAGAGCAGTTGATGGGCAGGATGAATATTACAGTCTTGTCTTGAACTTTAAGGAAGCAGTGTTTGGAGTTGAGAAGGAGATTGAGATAACCCGACTAGAAAGCTGTGGAACATGTCGAGGGTCAGGTGCAAAACCTGGTACAACAGCGTCGAAATGTACTACCTGTGGTGGGCAAGGTCAGGTTACCTCATCTGCAAGGACTCCATTAGGTGTTTTCCAGCAGGTAATGACATGCTCTTCTTGTGGTGGGACGGGGGAAATTTCTACCCCGTGCAATACATGTTCTGGTGACGGGCGGGTAAGGAGAACAAAGAGGACCAGTTTGAAAGTTCCGGCTGGTGTGGATTCCGGTAGTCGTTTAAGGGTTCGGTCTGAAGGAAATGCTGGAAAGAAAGGTGGGTCTCCTGGTGATCTCTTTGTTGTTATTGAAGTTATGCCAGACCCTGTCCTAAAACGAGATGATACCAACATATTGTATACCTGCAAAGTGTCTTACATAGATGCAATTCTGGGAACAACAATCAAGGTTCCAACTGTGGATGGTATGGTTGATTTGAAGATACCAGCTGGGACGCAGCCTAACACCACCCTTGTAATGGCAAAGAAAGGTGTCCCAGTTCTAAATAAAAGCAACATGAGGGGTGATCAGTTGGTCCGCGTACAGGTTGAAATACCAAAACGATTGAGCAGTGAAGAGAGGAAGCTTATTGAGGAGCTTGCTGACTTTAACAAGGGTAAGGCAGCAAGCAGTAGGAGATAGTTGCTTTTACCGTATACACCGACAATGTGCGGTTACCTGGGAAAATGTATTCACCATCTGGTATAATCAGCTTCCGAGGTTCGAACTATGAGACTTGCATAGAACATCTTGTAGTTTCAGAAGGTCGTAACTGCACAAGGGGACGGTTGCTGAAATTTGTAGTGATAGGTAAGATTTTATTGTGATAGCTGTGTCCAATATGAAGAATCTTAAAGGAAAGAGGGAGGTGAAAAAGGAGATGAAGAATAAAACACGAACCTCTTTGATTCTTAGCTCAGAATACCTCATTGATTCTGTTTTATATTTTCTTTTTATTAAACTATTCTTTGAGATTGGATTAAAATTTGGGCAAGTGTTCCCCTTAAGTTTTGTGTTAGTTATCTATGAATAAATAACGAATCATATGCATACTAAAAAGCTGACTCTTATTTATCAAGTATGTTTTCCCCCCCTGCCAAATTTCAATTTTACATTAAAAGGAAAGCTCTAGTACGCTGAAATTTAGGTTTCCATTTTTAATTCTAATTCGACTTTACCTTACTTTTATAATGTTATTAAGTAAATTTAAGATCGATAATATTATAAGTTCAAACGGTCAAAAGCATGTGAAAATTAATAAATTATGTCAGATGAATCAAAAGGTGGTGAATTGAAGTGCTCGAAGTAGATATCACTCCACGTAGCAAATGATTATGAAAATAAATTTATTATTTTACTTTATAGTATTTGCTATTTGGTTTTAGCCTAAAATGCTTGATTTTCGACATAAAAGTAAATAACCTTTTCAATAATATGAAGATATGAGTATACGATTTTGCATTTGTTATCAATTATGGTTTTACTTTCTGTTATTCGCTTTTTCTTCATATTATAATATTGGAAAAGAAATGTAAATAAGAAAAAAAGTAATTAGCAACAAAAAGTAACAATCAGATGGATCCATAAGTAGAATGCAATGTTTGATTTTACTTTCATGTTTACTTGATGATTATAGGTTAATGGAGAGATTTATAACCATAAGCAATTGAAAGAAAAGATATGGAGAATACTTTACAATATTTGTTTCAATGGATTGATGGATGTATTTAGCAGATGGTCGATGCTCATTTACATAGCCTTCCACATCAGACAATAGAGATTAGTTTGATCCTACAATCTATATTTTACATCTAAAATTTTCTATATAATTTAAATTAATCCGGACCTAGAGAATTCTCCCTAAGCTTTTAAAATCTTCCATGATCTTTTCTAGTATTACAAAACCTTTTATGAAGTTTTAGAACATTCCATGAAGTTCTAGAACATTTTAGAGTAATTTAGGATGTTCCAAAATATTCTAGAACTTTCCATGATGTTCTAGACATTTTTATTGTGTTTTAGAACTTTCTATTATATTGTAGAACACTCCACTAATATATTAAAAACAAATAAGGTTGAACTACAAAATGCTCTGAAACGATCTCTTCCTTTTCGACTCTCGGCTCACCCTTCACGAGGGAGTGTCATGGCTATCGGCGACGATTATCGCTTCCCGATGCAGGTATTTGTTATGGTCCTTTCTCATTACTAACTTCTTCAAATTTTTAGGCAATCATGTCTAATTATTTACGCTATCATTATAACTTCACTGCTTCATGGGTTCTGATTGACCCCACTTCTTCCTGTCTAAAACCCACCACCTGTCTTGGAGATGGGCGGCAAACTACTACTATGGATTTCCGAAAATCCACTCCGTCGCGAACTCTGATGTTTGGATCGGTGAGTACGCACATGGGACCTACGCAGACAGTTATTGACATGTTCTGTGTTTTCAAATTTCAACTTCCCCGAGAGCCACGTGCTGGTGGTTTCGGAAGTTGTGGAGAATGGGCAGTTGCATGGGGCATGCACCGGTTAAATAAGATTTGTTAAACTGCACCCACACGTTTCTCTCAAAGTTCTTTGCTATTTTTCATCTGGTTTCGGAGTACTCTCTTCTTGATTATACTCACTTTCAGTCCGCTTCTCCGTTTTCTCTCTGCCTTTTATGCCATGGCCGATGAAGTTAACAACCTTCTTGCCCAACTCCACTTTACGGCTGATAAAGTTGGGGATGTTCTCCACCCTGGTTCTACTAACACCTCTCCTCTGCAGACCTCTTAGTTTACCATGATATGTTATCTGTTCTCTTCGACTTTTGTGGATTCTGAAGCTGTTATCCGGGTGTTCCGTAGCATATGGGGACCTTCTCGGGTTTAGATGATTTCTGCACTCAGCGAGAAACACTTCTTGATTGCTTTTATTTCGGCTGAAGCTCGTACCTATGCCATGGACCGCTCCTTAAGGTCTTTTAATGGGGATTTGCTGGCCTTAGTGCCCTATGATCCTAAATGCAGCCTCACAGAGTTCGACTTCAATAAGTTGGCTATTTGGGTAGCTTATGATATCCCTTTGGGCATGATGACAGTGGCAATGGGGACACGTATTGGTAACCGACTGGACACCTCGCTTGTGGTTGATCTGCGTCCGGGGGCAGGGCGCTTGGGATCTTATCTTCGTGTTAGGGTGATCATAAACATCGCACAACTTCTACGTCGTTGCTTGGCTATCGGCCGACGTCAAGATGGAAAACCATGACTATGCTTTCTTAAATATGAAAGGCTACCGAACTTCTGCTTCCATTGTGGTCTTATTGGGCATATCATTTCGGTTCTTCTGCTGCACCTTCTGATCCGACTACAGCTAACAAATTTGGAGATTGGTTGCGGGTTCATCCTCCGCCTGGCTCATTCCCACTTAATCGTCCTCGCCCTGCTATTGTTACTTTAAGCTTAGAGGGTTCTACAGTGACACCATCTTCTGAGGTTATCCCGGTGACTGAATCTCCGGTTCCTACTCCACCAGCTTCAGCACACTCAGATGGATTGGGTAGTTCTACTATTGTTGCTCCTGCCTTGCTCACTTCTGGTCCCTCTGTTGGGGTATGGGTTACAAGTCCACGGTCTTGATTGGTGCGTGCCTTCAAATGTACCAGCTTGTCGACCTCTTCTGGTGATAATCCGGTTCCAGTAAAACGTCCATGTGTTCGTAGACCTGACCTTAATCACTCGGCATCAGCGGTAGTTGTTTCCCCCTCCCATCCGACAGTTCTCCAACAGCGGCTGGCTCCCAGCGAGCCCCACTGATCATTATGAAAATAATAAGTTGGCACTGTCGTGGGCTTGGGAACCCACAAACAATTCAATTTGTAGAGCAAATTATTGCCCGAAAGGACTTAGACTTGGTATTACTGTGTGAAACTCGTTTGCAACGGCCATGTGTTGAAACTATGAAACATCGGCTGGCAATGGAGGG
Source organism: Hibiscus syriacus (assembly GCF_006381635.1). Lineage (NCBI taxonomy): Eukaryota > Viridiplantae > Streptophyta > Magnoliopsida > Malvales > Malvaceae > Hibiscus > Hibiscus syriacus. Next base: position 1,617,090 of record NW_024063127.1, on the reverse strand, counting down.
GTGTTTGTTTGTAGCTAGTAGCTCCACTTACACTGTTTTGGTGTTTCTTTGGCGGTCTCTGATTTCTGTTCAGCTTCTATCTTATTCCGATCTCCACATTGACGTCACACTTGCCGGAAAGTTCAACACTTTTTGGTTCACCGGACTTCATGGTTGTAGTGATCAAAGACGACATCAAGCCACTTGGGCGTTGATTGACAGGCTTTCCCATTCGCCTTTACCATGAGTCGTTGGCGGGAACTTCAACAAAGTCCTTCTTGACTTGGAGAAGGCTAGTGGAAGACAACGATGGCGAGGTGATATGAAAGCTTTCAGGGATGTTTTTGCGTCGAAACGATCTATGGGACATGCATCCTGCCCGAGGATGGTTCACATGGCATAAGGGGACCTCGACTTCATCCGTGATTTGTGAACGGCTCGATCGTTTTGTTTCTTCCTCAAGTTGGCGGTCGCTTTATCCTCTTGGAACAGTCATCAGTGAATTCTCTACAGCCTGTTGGAAGTCAAACTCTCTTGGAATTATGTAGAAACAATCACATGTGGAGCAATATAAGACACAAGTGTATGTAGGAAAATCCAAACTTTGTAATTAAAATATCAATGTCTAAAAAAGTCTTGAAATCCTTGGCAATTAAGGAATTCAATGTAATTTGTAGCAAAGCAACTGTGAGTAGTGAGCGAAAGAAAAAATAGAGAGAATTGGGAGAGAGCTTAGCAAAGCTATAAGGTGACTGTAAACTAGCCATAGCTAGTATTGTAATATTTAAGTAGTGTCGTTGTAACATATTTTGTTTCGTGTCAATAAAAGTTCGAGTGTTATAAATTACCGAGTGCCCATTTACGCTTCCAACAATTTGCCTCAGAGCTTAGTTCGAGTTTAACGTGGTGAAGAAGATGGCCAACATGATTTAACCTTAAATCACGAGATTGACAAAGACGAATTATGACAATTGGAGCATTTAAATGAAGCGTTACTAGGCTCCCAAGATTGTTGGGATATCATCCAGGATGGTTACACCGAGCTTGAAAATGCAGAAGCAACCCTGGCCAATGAAGAAAACAAGGTATTGAAGGAATCCCAGAAAAAAGATAAAATAACATTGTTCTTTATTTTTCAAGGAGTATACGAATCTACATTTGAAAAAATTTCTGATGCAAAGAACGCAAAACAAGCGTGAGAGTTTTTGCAAAAATCTCTACAATGTTCCGAAAAAGCAGAGAAGGTACGCTTACAAACTCTCAAGTGACGTTTAATTCGCTGGAATGTTTGTGAGCGAATTGGAATATGTGAAGGAATTTGAATTTGTAGGAATTGGAATCTGAATCTGAAATCTGTTTGGTTGGCAGAAAATTGAATTGGAATCAAATTCTATATTCTGTTTGGTTCGTAGACATGTCAGGTGAATTTGATTTCAGTAATGTAAAATGACAGAATTGCCCTTTTTGTTTTTTTGCTTAATTTTAGTTTGTTTTATAACTTACATATAGCAATATATTATAAAAATTTAAAAAATATTTTTATTGATTGATTATTCAATTCAATAAATTATAAAAATCATACTAATAAATATCATAAGTTAAAATCATCCCAATTAGGGATGGCTATGGGTCGGGTTTTTGGTCCACCTGACCCGACTCGAGAACAAGGGAACCTCCGTCCGAGACCCGACTCGACCAAAATAAAGTTTCACCAGACCCAACCCGACCCGACCCAACCTGAAATAATAAAAAAATATTTTTATTCAATAAAAACAGTGACTTAATTGAAAAAAATTATATATAGAGGGGTATTATTATAATTATTCCTAAATATATAAGGTAAAATTATATATTTTTTCGGGTCGGGTCGGGTATTTTTAAACCCGAACCCAAAAATACCCGACCCGATTATCACACTTAAAAAACTCGACCCGAACCCGACACTTAAAAAAATCGACTCAACCCGAACCCGAAATTTTTTAAAAAAATCCGACCTGATCTCAATTTTTTTAAAAAATCCGACCCGAAACCGACCCGAATATCACACTTAAAAAACCCGACCCGAACCGGATCCCAATTTTTTTTTAAAAAAATCCGACCTGAATACCAAAAGATTGATGAGGGTATTATGGTCAAATTTTACATTCCCTCCACCAAAGGATTTCAATTCCATCATGCTATGGATGAAATTTACTTTCCCTCCCTTGATGGAATTGGATTCCAATTTCCCCTTTGAAAACTTGAACCAAACATGGGAAAGTGGTGGAATTGGATTCCAATTCCCCCTAATTCCAAGGGATTCCAGCGAACCAAAAGTCACCTCAGAGCTGAGTTTGAGATGTTAAAAATAAAAAATACAGAAACCATTGATGATTATATTAGTCGTGTGAAAGCGGTCGTAATTGAAATGAAAAGAAATGACGAATTACTCGACGATGTTAGAGTAATGGAAAAAATTTTGCAGCCATTAACAAGAAAATTCGATTACGTGGTTGTGGCAACCGAAAAATCGAAAGATTTATCCCAAATATCGATCGATGAGCTTGTGGGTTCACTTCAAGCCCATGAGCAGAAAATAAAACAAAATGAAGATTCTGAAAATTTGGAGCCAGCTCTACAAAGCAAGATGTCAACGAAGGAGAAGCTAGCAACAGCTACACACAAGGTCGAGGAAATCATGATGGTTATCGTGGAAGATACAGAGGAGAACGAGGAACTCGTGGACGTGGTGGTCGATCATATGACACCGATCGAATAAGTGAAAACAATCCAACATCAGGTCGTGGACGAGGATTCAGAGGCCGAGGTAGAGGCAGATATCAGTAAGGAAATAAATCTCAGGTACAATGTTATAATTGCAATAAGTATGGTCATTATAGTTATGAGTGTAGATCTGCTCCTAAACAAGAAGAAAGAAATAACGTAGCAGCAACTGAAGAAGAAAAAATTTGAAAAATCTCATGTATTCCTCACTTATAAAGGAAATGAAGAATTCAATAAAAATATTTGATATCTTGATAATTGTGCCAGTAAACATATGTGTGGACAAAAGGAACTGTTTGTGAAATTAGATGAAAAAATCCATGGGCGAGTAACTTTCGGAGATGACTCGCACGCAGAACTAAAAGGAAAAGGCGAAGTTATGATTACTTAGAGAAATGAAGAAAAGAAATACATTTAAGATGTTTATTATGTACTTGCTTTGAAAAGCAATATCATCAATCTTGGTAAACTCTTGTAAAAAGGATATGATGCGCAGTTTACCTATTGAATAGATGTCCAACAAAAAGTGTGAAGTATATGACGCCAAACAAATCATGGAGTGGTCAGAAACCAGGAGTTAGACACTTCAAGATTTTTGGATGCATCACATATGCCCACATTCCTGAATAGACCAGAAAGAAGCTTGATGACAGAGGAGAAAAATGTATTTTTATTGGCTATGATGAAAGAAACAAAGCTTACAGATTATATAATCCTCTTACCAAGAAAGTAATAATTTCAAGAGATGTCGAGTTCGATGAAGCAAACTATTGGAGATGGAGCAAAGAGGAAAAGAAAGTTGAAGGACTATTTTTTAATGAAGATAAAGATGATGATCTTATCAATCAAAATGAACAAGATGAAGATCAAGGTCCTCAACAAAATGTACCATCGTCGTCAAGCAGCAGCAGCGATGGTAGCAACATAATTGAAGATTTTGAAGCACCTCCCACAAAAGTTCGAATATCCACAAGAGAGAGAAGAATGCCAAAAATATACAATGATTATGAATTAAATAATGTTTCACTTTTTTGTTTACTTGTGAATAGTGATCCAATAACATATGAAGAAGCGGTTGAAGATGAAAAATGGAGGAATACAATGGATGAAGAAATTGCATCAATAGAAAGAAATGATACATGAGAGCTAACAAAACAACCAGAAGGTCATAATCCAATTGGAGTAAAATGGGTTTACAAGACAAAAACCAATAAAGAAGGAAAGGTCGAGAAACACAAAGCGAGGCTAGTTGTCAAAGGCTATAAGCAAAGGCAAGGAATAGACTATGATGAAGTATTTGCTCTAGTAGCAAGGATCGAGACCATCAGACTTCTCACAGCAGTTGCAGCACAAAAAGGATGGAAAATTTATCAGATGGATGTGAATTCAACATTTCTTAATGGCTACCTAGAAGAAGAAGTTTATATTGAGCAACCACCTGGGTACATTAAAAAGGGACATGAAGACAAAGTTTACAGATTGAAGAAAGCTCTATATGGTCTGAAGCAAGCCCCGAGAGCATGATACACGAGAATTGATGAATATTTCCATAGAAATGTGTTCATGAAGAGTCCATACGAGCATGCCTTATACACAAAGAAAAATGAAGACAACAATATCATGATCGTATGCTTATATGTGGACGACATGATTTTCACATGAAATAATCCAGGTATGTTCAATGATTTTAAGAAAGTTATGACTAAAGAATTTGAAATGACAGATATTGGAGAAATGTCATACTTCCTTGGAGTTGAAGTGAAGCAAATGCAAGAAGGAATATTTATATCACAAAAGAAGTATGCAGAAGAAATTTTAAGAAAATTCAGAATGAAAGATTGCAAGCCGGTAGCCACTCTAGTAGAACCAGGAATCAAATTAAGCATGAATTCAACAAGAAAGTAAGTGAATCCGACGTTGTTTAAAAACATCGTTGGAAGTCTAACATATCTGACTATCACACGACCAAACATAACATACGCTGTGGGATTTGTAAGCAGATTCATGAAACATCCGAAACTAAATCATTGAATTGCAGTAAAAAGAATCCTTATATATGTCAAAGGTACAACAGATCATGATTTGTTCTACAAGCGTTAAGAAAATTCGAAGCTGGTTGGTTATTCTGATAGTGATTATGGGGGAGACTTAGATGATCGGAAAAGCACAACTGGATATCTATTTCATATCGGCTCTGCAGTATTTTCATGATCATTAAAGAAGCAACAAACGGTAACTCTTTCAACATGTGAAGCAGAATACATAGCCGCAACATCGTGCATTTGCCAAGCAATGTGGTTAAAGAATATTTTGAACGAGCTAAATTTGGCACAAGAAGAACCAACTACAATTTATGTCGACAACAAGTCTATAATTTTCCTTGCCAAGAATCCAGTCTCCCATAGTCGAAGCAAGCATATCGATACAAACTATCACTTTATACGAGAGCAGGTGAAGAACAAAAATGTGGAGCTAATTTACTGTAAAACTGAAGAACAACTAGCATATATTTTCACAAAACCATTGAGAGCAGATATATTCAACCGACTCAAAGAAAAGCTCGGAATGGAAAGTCGAGTTTGAGGGGGAGTGTTGGAAGTCAAACTCTCTTGGAATTATGTAGAAACAATCACATGTGGAGCAATATAAGACACAAGTGCATGTTGGCAAGAAGATCTAAACTTTGCAATTAAAATATCAATGTCTAGAAAAGTCTTGAAATCCTTGGCAATTAAGGAATTTAATCACGCGACTAGAAGAATTTAGAAGCAAGTTAAGGCGGTTTATTACATATATATGTGTGTGTAATTTGTAGCAAAGCAAGTGTGAGTAGTGAGCGAAAGAAAAAATAAGAGTGAAGAAAAAATAGAGAGAATTGAGAGAGAGCTTAGCAAAGCTATAAGGGGATTGTAAACTAGCCGCAGCTAGTATTGTAATATTAAGGTAGTGTCGTTGTAACGTATTTTGTTTCGTATCAATAAAAGTTTGAGTGTTATAAATTACCGAGTGCCCATCTACGCTTCCAACACAACCCGGATCATTGCTTTGTTATGCTGGATATTTCACATATACTACCACTGTCTCTCATATTTACCAAGACTACTTCAGGTTTGATGAATGTTGGAGTGAAAACCCAGAGAGTGTGGCACGTGTACTTGATTGCTGCAAACAAGGACAAAGTTATAACGCTCAGGAACATATTAATAGGCTACTCCGAGGTGCGGACTTGGTGCAATTTGCTAATCTCAAACGATACCTCCACCATCGTCTCCATATTGTGGAAGTTTATTGGAAGCAACGCTCACGTGTTCAGTGGCTAGCCCATAGAGATCAAAATACGTGTATTTCCACGGTCTGTCTTTAAATCGTCGTCGACGTAATAAAATTAAGGGGCTATATTCGGCTAATGGTGTATGGGTTGACCAATTGGAGGATATTCATGCTACAGCTTGTAAGTACTTTTAATCATTGTTTACGACTTCCAATCTTCCTCCTCCGGATAAGGTTCATGTGGCTTTCCTGCAGATCCATCCCCAAAAAGCACCAGGAATTGATGGATTACCAGGGAGTTTTTATAGATCATTTTGGCTACTTATTAGTGATGATGTACTTAATTATTGTTTAGATCTTCTAAATGGTCGAGAATCCATGGCTGATGTAAACCGTAACGTGTTGGTGCTAAATCAGAAAGTAATTGAACCAGAATCAATTTCTCAATTTCGGCTAATTGCTTTGTGCACTGTTATTTACTCATTTTCTGAAAAATGGCCAAGCAGACTCATCCCGTGGTGCAATTCTAAAACTCGATATGGAAAAGGCGTATAACCGTGTAGAGTGGTCTTTTCTCCGAGCAATGTTACACCGTCTTGAATTTGCCAAACAATGGGTCTCGTTGGTGATGCCGTGTGTTACTTCGGTTACATACCAAATCCGCATCAATGGTAATTTAACTGATAGCTTCCGACCGTCTCGTGGTCTTTGCCAAGGTGACCCTTTATCACCATTTTTATTTATTCTTTGTTCTCAAGGGTTCGCTTCTACATTGGGAGCAACGCAACAACCGCATACAGGGCCTACGAGTGAGTCGCTCTGGTCCTCGGGTCACTCATCTTCTTTACGCAGACGATTGTTTGTTCTTCTTGCCCAACACCGAGGCTGAATTTACACGAGTTCGTGATGTTCTTGCTATGTATGAGAGCTATCATGGTCAAAAAGTGAATTTTGCAAAGTCCACTATCTATTTCTCTCCATCTACCCCGATGTGGTTGCAAACAAGTCTTAGCTCTATTGCGGGAGTTTTTTCAGTTCTGAATCCGGGTATTTATCTTGGGATGCCGCTCCTAATTGGTTGAAACAAAACTCAAGCCTTTGGCTTTCTTCCTGATAAAGTGGCTTCCAGAGTTCGGGGCTGGACGAAGAATGTGCTCTCTTACGGAGGTCGTGCAGTTTATATTAAATCTATGGGACAGGCGTTACCTACATATGTCATGGGTTGCTATTTAATTCCGGATGGTGCTTTATCTGATATCACTGCCTCTTTACGTACATATTAGTTGACCATTTAGTTTAATGTTGAGAAAAGGAATGTTATGTCCATCCATCCATCCATACCGGAATAAACTAGACAAGCCTTTTTTTTCTCAGCATGTTATCATTCCTGATTTTACTAATCCATTTACGGGGATAACATTTCACATCGTAGGGGTGACATCAATTTCCACTCTAGAATGCAATATATGTTCTGGCTTTTGATGCTTTCATCTGGTGTATAAGGTGGTAGTCAGTTTTCTAGGTTCTTGTATTAGATAATGAGATGATGCAAATGATACGGGGTGTCAGTTACTTGACCACTAGTAGTTTCTATCACATGTTGGTCAAAGGAGGAATCTTAGAATTTAGTTACATATTTTGACCCCGTTTTTTTCTGCTAAGGAATGTACGGTTATGGTTAGTGCCATACAAATTTGTTGCAGATAAGGCCCGATCTTGGGAGGATTGAGAAGTGGGTCTTACGTAATGCATTTGATGATGATCAGAAGCCATATCTGCCTAATGTTGCTGTATCTTTTGAAATATTCCTGCAATCTAAAAAATTTAATGGGGTGTTATCATTTTATCTGCTCCTTTGGTTATATTTATTCAGTGTATTATATCTTATGGAAAACTACCGGGAAGACTGAAACTTCATTTTCCCTCTGTTATAGCACATTTTATACAGGCAAAAAGAGCAGTTCAGTGATGGAGTTGGATATAGTTGGATTGATGGTTTGAAGGACCATGCCAATAAACAGGTAGGCATATTCGTCTGTGGTTCTTCTGGGAGACATTTTAAATTAGGCTGCATAGTAACTGTAACAACCTTTTGTTTCCAAACTTAACAGGTCACTGATGCAATTACAACCTTTTGTTTCCAAACGTAACGAGTCACTGATGCAATGTTGATGAATGCGAGCTTTATATACCCTGAGAATACCCCAACCACAAAGGAGGGATACTTTTACAGAACTATCTTCGAGAAGTTTTTCCCCAAGGTATTATGCTGTTCACCTCTCTGTTTTTCCATCTGTCTTTTCTGTTTCTCTAGTTTATTTTAATTATTATTATCCAATTGCAAGCAGAATGCTGCAAGGTCAACAGCTCCAGGAGGTCCGAGTGTGGCGTGCAGCACAGCAAAAGCAATAGCATGGGATGCAGCATGGTCAAAATTCCTGACCCCTCCGGCCATGCCGCTCTCGGTATTCATGCTTCTGCTTATTAGGAAGCAGTGGATGCCGATGCCGATGCCATGAATTTGATCAATTATCCTTCCCGTAAGATACAGAAAGGAATCGAAGAAAATATTGCAACAGCATAAAAAATAGACTTCTCTTTATTTGACTGCTGTCCGTCTGGCGCGTAGACCAAGTTCATTGCTGAACTGAGAAGGCATTCACTTCTTGAATGTTCTTAAAAGTCGTATCAATCCAAATGTTGCTGCCTCCTTTCACGTATTTGATTTCCCATCGCTTTCCCTTTCTTCAAGTAGTGCGTGTTTATTTTCCGTTGGAACGAGCTTCTTGTTTTGTGTTGCTTTCCCTCTCTTCAATGGTTTAAATTTAAAATATGGTGCGACTTATTTTCTTTCCATGGCATCTCGTTTGTCATGGCCGTGCCAGTTAAGGTCGAAATTGCAAGATAACAATAGTTATTTAAATGTCATTGGTTAAAAGCTTATCTTCGTTTCTCATTTCCCATTACAAAAATTCACAGGGAATATGGATAGGTCATCTATTATAGTTTTTGACATCAATCCTCATTCAAACATCCATTTTATCCAAACATCAATCCTTTTAAAAAGAGGAAACCCCTATATGAAGGCCAAAAGTTATTACATTTGCTAAGAATATGGTAACAAATTAATAATTCTGATATGACTAATGAAATATAAGAGAAATGGATTACAGTGATAATCACTCTTCCATATATTGTCAGTAACATTTAGTCCACTATTCAGCTTGATGCCAGATGCATGTACAGGCATAAGTAAACAGTAAAGACATTTACACTGAAAGATTCTGATTCCAGCTGGTTACGTCGACACACTTGAAAAGGTTATTGTAACGAATGATCAAAACCATGCGGTAGTTGATTGCAGGAAGAAACAAGATAGCTTCATGCTCTCAAAGGATGTTTTACCATCGGCAAATTCCAGGCATCTCTGTTTTACTTAGAGCAAGTATTTCCTCATATTTTGATCCATACACAAAGCCCCACAACTGTGATTCAAGGATAAGTTTAACGAAACATGTTCTGTTAAGATGGCATCTACATGATCATATTCCAAACAAGGAAAATATGAATTCATGAAGCAAATAGAACAGTGATGATTGTTGAATGGAGAGAGAGAAAGAGAGAGAGAAAGAGAGAGAGAATGGCAAAGTGCAAACCTCAATCTCCTTCACTTCAAAATCTTCAGAGAACGCAAGACAGGGGTTTCCATACGTTTCCGAGAACAAGCTAGATCCATTCAAGCTTAAATAAAAAAAATGAACATATCAGAAAGCAGTGTTTCCTAGTGCTGCTAATTTGGAGACAGAGGCACTAGCTAAGTCAGGAATTGGTTGACTATAGGGTATCTATTGTATGGGCGGAGTGTTTGTCCTGGTCTCTTTAAGCCTGTGTCTCAGGGGTAGACCCATTGTATTCAAGCATCTTGCTGTTTCTCTATACTTCAATAAAACTTGAGGTACTCTTTTCCTCCTTCCGCTTTTTGCTGAAATATCCTTGGGTATTTCAGCAATTATGAAGGGGATTTTAACGAGGCCTCCAATTCTTATTAAAAAAAGTGTTTCATTTAAAAAATTGTTGTGATTAACACGAATTCTATTTAAAAGAAGGGAAAGAGAAAAGTGAGAACGGGGGAAACTAGGAAAGGGGTCGATATTTTCAAAAAATAAAAATGAACAAAAGGGACATATATCTCACAGATCACTATCCAGATAGAGTGCAAAATGGCCACCACCACCAACAGCTATAAATTCAGTGGAACACAGAGTGAAATATCGATTTGCACCTGTTCCATATTTGCAGTTAGATGTACCGAGTTTACTCAGAAACTGTTGTAAATATCAAAGGACACTGGAAGAACAAAAAAAACCCTCTCAAACCAGTTAATCATGCATGAGGGTTACATGCCATTTCTATACCATGTTGTGAAACACATGCATATCTTCATTGGATAATAACTTTTTCAGCATCATATACTCTGACGTTTAAACAGAGAGGAATTAATAGTCTCAAATTCTGAAACAGTAGACATAGATGGGAATACCTGTGGGACGAAATATAACTGTGTCACCAGGTCGATTGGTGAAAACAAAGGTACTGTTTGTTCCCTGTTCAAATGTATTGCGAACAAGATATTCAGGAAAAAAAAACCCTGCTGGATACAAAAAAGAACGAAAAAGGGTATTTTCTAGCATCACCTGATATTTCTTATTAGTTGGTTTTAGGGGTGCTTCAACCAGACCACCAAACACTGCGCCTTTACGATCTCCAACAACCTAAGATAGAATCAATTCCATCAGCCCTTGACATTAGTGCACATAAAATTAAATAGACAACCTCGTCAAAGGACTTGCACTGGGAAAATAACCTCAATAAAGAATCCGATATTTTGCATGTTTATAGTTTATGAACTTCATTATCAAGCACAGATAAAAAAGAACTGGATTTGAAATCTAAATGTCACTGATATAAAAGATGAAATGCAAGAACTAAATCACATTTGAATTGGGACAAGAGTTCAGGAATAAATAAATCAAAGTTAAGAAACGTCAAACTAATATCCTGCATTGGGCCATGGAAATGGTACTCCTATCACCATTAAATGATTTGTTGCTTCACATTTATGAGTTATAACATCATGGCTACATCGGAGATGTAAAATATACAATTAACAGATAAAAGTAAAAAGAGAGGAGAAAGTCATTTAACCATACCAGCAAACTGAGGCCAGGCCAGAGCATGCTTCTCCGGTACAATGTTGACAGTGATATACCATGCCTCCATGTACTATGAAAGGAAATAGAGATATATCAAAGAAAAAATAACCGTTTCTCTATACAAGCAAAACTAAATATCCAGATGAAAGACCAAAGTCAGTCCATCAAACCAAAAATCAGTGGCATTCACCTGTAGAGCAATAACCACTTTCTCCCATGAACAATAGCAGGAAGTGATTCATAAAGAGCATTTCTTGTCTTCTCTGTAAGCAGCAATGATGGTTCAGAAGTTTCGGGAAGACCTCCCTGAGCCAAAGGCTCCTTAACATTTTGGATATGTCTCATCTCAAGCCCATCAAATTTGGCCTCATTGTCACTTTTGACATCAGAACCATCACCCTTGTCTTGATTTTTGTTTTCAAAGACCCTAGTAGCTTGGTAAAGAGCTCTAAGTGATTGCTTACCCCTAGAAAGCAAGTTTTTCCTTCTACCATTCTCTTTCATTCTGTTGTCTGATGAATCACCAGCTTCTTCTTGATTATCATTTTGCTCATCCTGATTCAAATTGTGACCTGATTCCGAAGAAGACAAGAGTGAATACAGGAACGCAGTAAATGAAGACGTATCAGGGCCATCAATTAGATCTCGATCATCCTCCTTGCTGATTGACTCAGTCTCTGATTGATTTGTTTTTGAGATATTCACATTTTCCTACCAGAAAGAAAATCAGAACAGTTAAATCAAGAACGTTCGCAGGCTGTCAAGAGAGTGAAACGGTAATCTCCAGAACAAATTAATCAGTCAATAGTCATTTGCTCTTTTTACAAGGTTGCAATTCTTAAGCAAGTTATTTCATTCCAGATAAGTTTCAAATGACAATACAAAAAACCCTGCACTTTTAAACCAAAACTGAAGTTTAGTCAATGAATTTCGACAATCAGTGGAATAATTCTAATGTCAAGGGAGGATCAACCAAGGCAAACGAGGGGAAAAGGAAAATAAAACAAACAAAAATGATAATTAGAAAGGAATAGAAAAGGATACAACCTTGCAAAGCCCAATCAGATACCTTAAAAACATGAAAACGCAGAACAATCAAAAGTATACAAAAAGCCAATATCTCAACTACCCAAAATCAAACATTATTTGGGATGTTGACCAAACATCAGAACAAGGGAAAACATCACCGTGATCATCAAAACTATGATAATCTTAAGCATTCAAAACCTTAAAAAAGGGGGGAAATGAAGCTTTTTTCAAGATATGTAAACGAAGGCGGAGAGAGAGAAACTTACATGAGGAGGATGGGAAGGCGTGGAGGTTTTATCAGAGATGGGGTTAAGAAGGCCAGTGGTGAGATCAGCTACGAAGTGAACAGCTTTGCTCCTCAGTGATTTTTTCTTTCCCATCTCCTTGATTTTATTATCACAAAAAGAGATGATATTTTTACACCACAAATTCCTACCTTTTTTTTGTCGATTTGAGTGGTGTCTGATTCAGAATTCCATTTATATGTTTTAAAAAAGCTTCTTCTGGTTATGATCGATTCTGCCAAATTCAGCTACAAAAGCAGCATAATTGAAATAATAAGATAATATCTCGTCTATATTATCCAGTCTCCTTTCCCTTGGAAGCCACCGCAAAGGAAACTAAACGAGAAAGAGTACGCTCAGTTCGTTTGGTTCATGAAAATAAAAGATTACTAAGAAGTAGAATTATTAAGAATATTGTATTTTATATTTGACTGGTTTAATAGAAATATAAGATTATCGTGTTTAATTAAAGGAATAAAAGATTATTAGAATGTATATTTGATCAAATTATCTTTATTATATATTTATTTTTTAACAAGTTGAATTCTACTATAATATTACTATAATTAATTTATATTTTTTAAAAAAATTTAAATTCATAAAATTTATATAATTTTTTTACAAAATTAATAAATATGTTTAATAGAATGATAAAATTTTATTTTAATTTCTAAACTTCATATAAAATTTTAATTATAAATTTTTTTGTAAATCTAAAATAGTTTAAGGATAAATTTGTAATTTAATCTTCTTAGAATTTTTATTATTCAATGACAGAATAATGATATTTTTGAAAAAAAAATTAAGAGTATTTTAATTTAAAACGTCGATAATTGAACAATACATAAATGAAGGGGTAATCACATTTCTAATAATAAACCCCAAAAAATTTATTGTTAATAATAAAAAATTACCAAAAATAAAATTACTGGACAACCAAACAGAGAAATGAAGATTCTATTCCCCAATAATACAACATTCCTTAAACCAAATAAGCCTTTGCCGCTTGGGATCCGTATGGTTAAATTTAAAACAAACTACACCATCAGACTTGCTACAAGCGACTCCATGACCCAACGGATAAGGCGCTGGTCTACGGAACCAGAGATTCTGGGTTCGATTCCCAGTGGAGCCGAAAGTCTCTTTTGTATTTTACCCAAATTTATTTTTTAGGTTTTGTTTCTCTCAGGAAAACCGAGAGTTCCCTTGGCTATCCTTCAGTCCCATTGTGGATAATAACTCAACAGAAACATGTTAATCAATGGCCAGTAAGTCACATTCAACAATCCCTTGAGACCATTTCCCTGATGGGTTTCATTGGGAAATAAAGTTGAAGCTCCCACAGAGGTCGAAATAGGGATGGCAACGGGCCGGGTTCAGGCCGGGTATTGGTCTCCCGTCTCCGTCTCCGTTTAAAAAATCTGTACCCGTTCCCGCTTAAAAAACTATGGGGATTTAAACGGGGATCCCCATCGGGTAATCGGAGAAAATCGCGGTGAAACGAGTATCTCCGTTTAGCATAAACGGTTATTTAAACGGGTATCGGGCCGGGTATATATATTTAAATTAAATATATAAATATTATATATATATTTTTAATTTAAATTAAATTTATTAATATTATATATATATACATAAAATAATTCTTTTTAATATTTATCGGGCCGGGTAATCGGGACGGGGATTACTAAACCCGTCCCGTCCCCGTTTAACATAAACGATTTTTTCCCGTCCCTGTCCCCGTCCCCGTTTAGCATAAACGGTTTTTCCCCGTTCCCGTTTAATTCGATTTTCGATTTTCCCCGTCGAATTCGAGATTTTTTGCCTCCCTAGGTCGAAATCACTGCATAATGTCTGTTTTTGTGCCTAATTAGTAATGTTAAAACTATAAAATTAGTGCGAAAGAGTGAGCTAATCGACTTGGACTGATAAAATAGCAAAGACTTACCGTAAAGTGTAAACAACAATCCAAGGTAGCAATTGCTAAGATACCATGGCCACTCCCATGAGAATCGAGATTTCCATATCAAACAACTCTTTGAGTTGATCTCAATCAACCCTCCAACCTTATTTAGAACTCAGCTATGAACTTCTTTTCACATTCCTCTTCTTCTTCTTCTTCTTCTGTTAAGTAAAAGCTTCCTCGGCTGCGTAATCGTAACCAAATTTGACTGCCTATGAAGAAAAGTGGAGAACGGATTTGGTGAATGGGGATTAGAAGCTTTGTTCACACCACCAAGCCCTTTGAGTTTGACCTTAGCTTTGCTGGTTCATAACAATGTTAAACGCTACAGATTCCCTGATCCATTATCTGCAAAAACACCACTCTTTTTCATTGGCACATCTGAGCTCAACTCTACCACTATGCTTTCCTATAAAAAAGAAACTAGTTGAGACAACGAGATAACGAAAGAAAACGAAGATGGAGTTTTATGGATTTGTATGTGTTGCTGAAAATGACCTCTCACCCGACTGCCATTCCACTACTACACCTATGGCATACACTTGTCCTAAACAATTGCCCATTTTTTTTAAAAAAAGATAATATATAATTTTGAGAAAATAATCTCAGTGACCAAAAATCCCATATAATATACGATTTTAACTAACTTTTTCCGGATTTGCCAAAATAACCAACAAAATCGCAATGCGATCGCTAATTCGCAATGCGATCTCCATTATCGCAAATTCGCGTTGCATTTTCGCAATGCGATAGTTGAAAATCACGTTGCGATGGTCTACAGTATCGTTGCGATTTTCCCAATTCACAATGCGAATAAGTAAATCGCAACGCGAATTGGGAAAATCGCAATGCGAATAAGTAAATCGCAACGCGAATTGGGAAAATCGCAATGCGATACTGACTATCGCAATGCGATAATAAAAAATCGCAACGAGATACTTACTTTCGCAACGCGATACTGACTTTCGCAACGCGATTTACATAGCGCCATTCGTATTAACGCGTATTTTTTTTTTCAAATTCCAAACACGTATTTTTTCTTAATAAATCGGAAAATGAACCGTCCACAGTAATCGCAACTCATAACCTCAAACCCAAAAACACAACACTCAGTCCCATCTCCATCTCTCACTCTCTACGGCGAAATCCGTCCCCATCTCCGAAGATTTCCGTCCCCATCGCCGGCGAAATCCCTCACAACCATTCACAGTCAAAAATCCCTCACAATCATTCAGAAATGGAAAATCAACCTCCGAGGGTTAGTTTTTTATTTTTATTTTGAAATTTTTGCATTATTTTAGGTTTTTCATATTGAGATTGATGATAAGTTTACTGGTAATTTCAATAATAGATTAACCATTTCACTTAGATTTCTTATTAAATTCATTCGATTGCTGCCAATACTGCTAAACTGTTTAGCCTGTGAAGTTAGTATTTGTCTTTGCTTTGTCTTTTGGTTGAAGTAATGCAGAAGAAGAATAGTTTCGAGAATGAAAATCGCAACGCGGAAATAACTATCGCAACGCGAAATAAAAATCGCAACGCGAAACCAAAATCGCATTGCGATTTTCATTTCGCGTTGCGATTTTCATTTCGCGTTGCGATTTTTATTTCGCGGTTGCGATTGTCTGGTCGCGATAGTCATTTCGCGTTGCGATTCTCTCGTTGCGATAGTCATTTCCGCGTTGCGATTCTCATTATCTCGTTGCGATTTTCATTTCAACCAAAAGACAAAAACAGTGTTGCAAATTTTAGTTTCAAGAATAAACTACTATTTATGTTTATTGTTTTGTTTTTGGTATATCTTGACAGTGTAATTTTTGGTATATCTAACTTGGTATGTTTATTGTTTTTTTGTAGACATTTTTTTCGGCTTCATTGACATTAAGGAATAAAGTTAGCCTAGCCACTACAATTGCTTCGAAACTTTCACCTGCACAAAGAAATTGTTTGAAGAAACCTGCTTCGGGCCATGGCTGAGAGTACAGCATCCGGGTGGAGATGCTAGTTTGACCCATTTGTGGCTTCAGACCATGACTAGCGATCTACCCGACAGTATACAACGTGGTGAGGAAGAGATATGGTTTCATTTTCCACTGGCGTATACTTGTTTTGGGCGGAAGGAGTTCTGCTTAATCACTGGTCTACGATTCAGACACGATGATATAGGCCGGTACACTCGTCATATCACCCGCCCATCATGGTTATCCAGGGTTTTTCCTGATGAGTCAATAGAGAAGCCGAACTTACACGTCGACGACATGAAGAAATTGTTTAATAAGAAAGATGGTTTTACTCGGATGAATGACGTCGATGTTGTCCGAGTATGCCTTCTACTACTTTTGTATGCCGGCTTTCTAGGCAGAGAGGCCAGACAACCTATTCCTCAGGAGCTAATATTATTGGTAGAGGACCTAAATGCATGGAATCTGTTTCCGTGGGGTTCGTATATATGGAAAGCTACCTGGACTAAGTTGTCGTCTGCCTTTGATGACCGCAAAAGTTTGCGGGGCGATGGGTCGAAATACACTTTGTCAGGCTTTGTTTGGGCCTTTAAGGTAAGAATTTCTATATAATGTTTTCAAAATTATAATTAATTATTTAACAATTACTAATGTTTGTTATTATATTGTTTGTAGATTTGGATATTCGAGGCTTTCCCCAGCATGCGGACATATGCATTAAAATCCTCAGATGATATTCCTAGGGCTATTTCCTGGAAGAGGAAACGTATGTTGGATTGGGAAGACTTAATACCATATGCGACAATAAATCATGTAAGTTAACACAAATACTATCATATATAAACAAGTTATTAATAGTAGACGTTTAACTTTGTTTTAGTTTTTATATTTTTAGGAGGCCAACACTCCATTAATGAGACTGACACCCACGGAGGTTGAGCTTGCCACTGATTGGTGGCAAGCTAGTCAGCGTTTTTTTGATGGCACGAATGATGAGCAGCCTCCACTTCCTCCACTTCGAGAGCCATCACCTCACCCAGAGCCATCACCTGATCGACCCGACTATACACCTCTACAACGAGAGCCATCACCTATCCCGTCACATCATCGAGTCTCTTCTCCACCATCACCTCATCAATGCCTTGCGTGAGGAGATCGGTACTCTACGCGATAACGATGGTGCATGGCGTGTGGAGGTGTCTACTTTACGTGGTGAGGTTGCCGCTCTACGTGAGATGGTAGTATCGTTGCAGAATGAGGTTCATACTCTACGCAACGAGGTAAGTTTAAGATTTTCCATATTGAACTTGATGATAAATTTACTCGTAATTTCACTTAAATTAACCATTTCACTTAGATTGCTTAGTAAATTTATTCGGTTGCTGCCAAAACTGCTAAACTTTTTACACTGTGAAGTTAGTTTTTGTCTTTGTTTTGTCTTTTGGTTGAAAGTTTGAAATATATTTATCTTTGTTTTCACTGTTTAAATATCATGTCTGTTTATTTACTGATATTTGTATTTTTATTTAGCGGACCGATAAGGTGGATGCTTTACGTCGGGTTTTTCTTGCACGACAGAGTTCACGCATCAGACGGCATGCACGTGCTATTAAGTCTCCGTATACCCCAATAGTGCGAAGACACCGTAAGAAGAAGCCCGACTCGCCTATCATCCCTCAAGAGTCCACTCCTATCGTTGAAGAGGCCCCTATCATTCCTCGAGAGTCACCTCCCACCGTTCAAGAGGCCACTGTCATCGTTGAAGAGGTCCCTCCCACCATTCAAGAGCCCGATTCACATGGCGTCATATGTAGGATTCTTGAGAAACCCTCTGACGTGCCGGACATGATGGATTCAAGTTGGCTCTCGTATGAGTTACCGACCAGTACCATACAGGTATCTGAAGAGGAGAGGAAACAACTACCGGACACAATTCTGGATAACACCCTTTGGGCTAAGACCGCAGTTGATTTTTATCTACATGAGCGAAGCCAGGGGTGTTTCACTAACATATGCAAGCTCAATGATGATATTTATTTGTTGCTTGATCGGTCTTGGTGGGGCGTATTATTAGGGGTCGAAGACAATGGCTATTTCGATGGAGGGGTAAGTCTTATATTTTTCTTATATTTTCATTTGATTAATTTGTTTAAAAATTAATGTAATTCACTAATATATGTATTTTTTTGTAAAACAGCATATCGATGCGTGGGTGTCACGTCTACTAATAATTAGGAAACTTAAGGAAAATAAAAGAAATACACGGTATACAATAATGCCGACGGCTTTTAACGCAGTTCACTTGAAGAATCAACGAGATGAATCATTTGCGTTGGGCAATGGACAAGCTAAACTTTATCCTGCATGGTGGGAGGTCGAGAAGCCAGTGATGACGTTCCAAAACAGGGATAAACACCTGCGATCATAAGTAATAATTCATTTATTTGCGCACTTATTTATTAACACCTTTAAAAAATTTAAAAATAAACACTAACCTTATCGACCTCCCACCATGCAGGATAAAGTTTAGCTTGTCCATTGCCCAACAAAAATGATTCATCTCGTTGATTCTTCAAGTGAACTGCGTGAAAAGCCGTCGGCATTATTGTATATAGCGAATTTTTTTTATTTTTCCTAAGCTTCCTTATTATTAGTAGACGTGACACTCACGCATCGATATGCTGTTTTACAAAAAAATACATATATTAGTGAATTACATTAATTTTTAAACAAATTAATCAAAATCATATATAAGACAAATATAGTCTTACCTCCCCATCCAAATAGCCACTGTCTTCAACCCCTAATAGCACACCCCACCAAGACCGATCAAGCAACAAAAACATTTCATCGTTGAGTTTGCTGATGTCAGTGTAACACCCTTGGCTCCGCTCATGTAGATAAAAATCAACTGCGGTCTTAGCCCAAAGGGTATTATCCATAATTGTTTCCGGTAGTTGTCTCCTCTCCACTTCAGATACCGGAAGGGTACTAGTCGGTAACTCATACGAGAGCCAACTCTCATCCATCATGTCCGGAACCGGTGGGGGTTTCTCAATACTTCGATATATTACCCCATGTGAATCGGGCTCTGGAATGGTGGGAGGGACCTCTTCAACGATGACAGTGGCCTCTTGAACGGTGGGGTGGAATCTTGAGGGAGAATAGGGGCCTCTTGAACGATTGGAGGGGACTCTTGAGGGATGACCGGTGAGTCGGGCTTCTTCTTGCGGAGTCTTCGCACCATTGGGGTGAACGGAGACGTAATAGCACGTCCACGCCGTCTGATGCGTGAACTCCGTCGTGCAAGGAAAACCCGACGTAAAGCATCCACCTTATCGGGCCGCTAAAAAAAATTAATACATAAATCAGTAAATAAACAGACATGATATTAAACAAAGACAAATATGTTTCGAACTAGCATTGTATTCACCCAAATCATTATTCTATCATAGTTCACAAAATGCTCAGATAACATTCCAGAAGTAAGCACTTATATAAACATTTAAAAGGACAACATATATAAACATTCCAGAAGAAGAATAGTTTACTTTCGCAACACGAAACTTAAAATCGCAACGCGAAATGACTATCGCAACGCGGAAATGGCTATCGCAATGCGAAATGAAAATCGCAACGACAAAATCGCAACGCGAAATGAAATCGCAACGACAAAATCGCAACGCGAAACACAAATCGCATTGCGATTTTGTCGTTGCGATTTCATTTCGCATTGCGATTTCATTTCGCATTGCGATTTTGTCGTTGCGATTTTCATTTCGCATTGCGATAGCCATTTCCGCGTTGCGATAGTCATTTTCGTGTTGCGAAAGTAAATTATTCTTCTTCTGCAAATTGAAACTTGAATGGATTGCATTACTTCAACCAAAAGACAAAAACAAAACCAAAAACAAATACTAACAAAAACAGATTGGCAGCAACCGAATGAATTACGAGTATGAAAAATCTTAAACTTACCTGGTTGCGTAGAGTATGAACCTCATTCTGCAACGATGCTACCATCTCACGTAGAGCGGCTACCTCACCGCGTAATGTAGACACCTCAACACGCCATGCACCATCGTCTTTGCGTAAAGTACCGACCTCCTCACGCAAGGCATTGACCTCATCACGTAACTCCCCTAACTCATCCCGTTGAGGTGGAGAACAGGGAGATAAACGTTGTGGCATCTTTGCCGGTCGCCTATCTTGTGGTGATGGTGGAGAAGAGGCTCGATGATGTGATAGAATAGGTGATGGCTGTCGTTGTGGAGGTGTATAGCCGGGTCGATCAGATGATGGCTCTGGGTGAGGTGATAGCTCTGGGCGAGGTGATGGCTCCTGAAGTGGAGGCTGCTCATCAACCGTTCCATCAAAAAAACGCTTACTAGCTTGCCACCAATCAGTGGCAAGCTCAGCTTCTGTGGGTGTCAGCCTCTGTAGAGGAGTGTTGGCCTCCTAACAATATAAAAGCTCAAACAAAGTTAAATGTGTACTAGTAATAACTTGTTTATAAACATATGGTAGTATTTATGTTAACTTACATTATTTATTGTCGTATACCGTAGTAAATCTTCCCATTGCAAGGTTCGTTTCCTCTTCCAGGAAATAGCCCTGGGAATATTATTTGAAGTTTTTATTGCATATGTCTTCATGGCGGGAAAGGCCTCAAATATCCAAATCTACAAACAATATAATAACAAACATTAGTAATTGTTAAATAATTACTTATAATTTTGGAAACATTATATAAAAATTCTTACCTTAAAGGCCCAAATAAAGCCTGTCAAAGTGTATTTGGAACCATCGTCATGCAAACTTTTTCGATCATCCAAGGCAGACGATAACTTATTCCATGTAGCTTTCCATAAATACGAGCCCCACGGAAACAGGTTCCACGCATTTAGGTCTTCTACCAATTTGATTAGATCATTTGGAATAGGTTGTCTGGCCTCTCTGCCTAAAAAGCCGGCATGCAAAAGAATTAGAAGGCATACTCGGACAACGTCGACGTCATCCATCCGAGTAAAACCATCTTTATTATTCAAAAATCTTATCAGGTCTTCTACGTGTAGACTCGGCCTCTCCAGCTCAGGAAAAACCCGGGATAGCCATGATGGGCGGGTAATGTGTCTAGTGTACCGACCTACATCATCGTGTCCGAAGCGTAGACCGGTGATTAAGCAAAACTCCTCCCGCCCAAAACACGTATACGCCGGTGAAAAATCAAACCATATCTCTTCATCACGACGTTGTATAGTCTCTGGTAGATCTCTAGTCATGGTTTAAAGAAACAGGTGTGTCAACATCGCATCTCCACCGGGATGTTGTACTTTCAGCCATGGCCCGAAGCATGTATCCTCAAATATTTTTCTTTGTGCAGGTGAAAGCTTCGACGCAATTGTTTTGGCCAGGCTGACTTTATTTCTCAAGGTCAATTGAGCCGAATAAAAGTTCTACAAAAACAATAAACATACTAAATTAGATATACCAAAAACTACACTGTGAAGATATACCAAAAACAATAATAAACATAAATAATAGTAGTTTATTCTTCAAACTTAAATATGCAACACTGTGAATTTCGTATTTGTCTTTGTTTTTTGGTTGAAGTAATGCAATTCATTCAAGTTTCAATTTGCAGAAGAAGAATAGTTTCTGAAAATGAAAATCGCAACACGAAAATGACTATCGCAACGAGAGAATCACAACGCGAAACTAAAATCGCGTTGCGATTTGCATTTCGCGTTGCGATTCTTGGTTGATTTAATAAGCAATCTAAGTGAAATGGTTAATCTATTATTGAAATTACCAGTAAACTTATCATCAATTTCAATATGAAAAACCTAATAATAATGCAAAAATTTCAAAAAGAAAATAATTAAAAAAACTAACCCTCGTTGGTTGATTTGGTTGATTTTCCATTTCTGATTGTGAGGGTGGCTCTGAGAGATTTAGATAGACGGATTTCGCCGGAGATGGGGACGGATTTCGTCGGAGATGGGTGAGAGAGTGAGAGATGGAGATGGGACTGAGTTGTGATTTTAGGTTTTAGGTTATGAGTTGCGATTACGGGATATACTGTGGACAGTTCAGTGTTCCAATATATTAATATTCATGTTTGGAATTTAAAAATAAAATACTTGGCCAGGATACTAATGGCGCTTTGAAAATCGCATTGCGATTATGTATTATCGCGTTGCGAAAGTCAGTATCGCGTTGCGAAAGTAAGTATCTCGTTGCGATTTTTTATTATCGCATTGCGATAGTCAGTATCGCATTGCGATTTTCCCAATTCGCGTTGCGATTTACTTATTCGCATTGCGATTTTCCCAATTCGCGATTTACTTATTCGCATTGCGAATTGGGAAAATCGCAACGATACTGTAGACCATCGCAACGCGATTTTCAACTATCGCATTGCGAAAATGCAACGCGAATTTGCGATAATGGAGATCGCGTTGCGAATTAGCGATCGCATTGCGATTTTGTTGGTCATTTTGGCAAATCCGGAAAAAGTTGGTTAAAATCGTATATTATATGGGATTTTTGGTCACTGAGGTTATTTTCTCTATAATTTTTATCATAAAATTTTATATGAATAATTAAATATAAAATTAAGAAAACATTGATATCATTTTAATTGACATCATAATTTTCTCCAACATGGACATATATTGATCTGTATATCTTCATGCTAAGTGAATTGTAATTTTTTTAGTCATATATATAGAGAGAGAGAAGGGAGTTAAGATACAATTACACAATGTAAAATTTTATACAAATTTAGGATCGAGTGAAAATAGATAGCTGAGATTAATTCATTGTTTTTTTCCAGTGGATATCTTCACAATTTTTACTATTGATCTTAATCATCTATTTTCACTCCTCCGATCCTAAATTTGTGTAAAACTACTAACAATTTAATTAAAAATTAAATAAGCTCCAAACTATTAGTAATTCAGCTTTTTTAAAAATTAGTTTGATTAACTAAGAATTTGTTCCTTTTCTTTAACCTAATTTTTCTCTCAACATTTTTATGTTACATTCATCTTTTCTTTTGATTTTTGTTTAGTCGTCGATGGCACCAATCTTAATATTGGTTGCCGGTCGTCGACGATTATTAGTTTTTTTATTTATTTTTTTCATACTATGTTCTTTGTGTTTTTTTTTCTTGAAGCTTTTTTAATGTTGAATAAAAAGCTATGTCCGTGTGACAAGCTTTTATATGCTCTTGTGACACACGTTTTCTCTGCTCTTAGTAAAATCTTTGTGACTTTTAGTATGTTTTCCGCATACATTTACGATCGCTTTGGTATTCGCACAAAAAAAATCACATGTCATGTATAGTCATATCCCCTCTTTAGTAAAAGAAAATTTGTCGATATAATCAAAATTATGTAACGAAGTAGCTTGTCAGATAGTTTAGTTCACTTATCACTCCTTTATCACTTCGTAAAACGTCTTGTTCAACAGAGACACTGAGTTTTTATGAAATTTATTGAATTCTTTTAATGCTAGTAGTCATTTTTAATAGAATATTTTCGTTTTTCTTCGTATCTACGAGATTTTCATGACTATCGTATCTAATTTTCTCACTATATTTGGTTGCGTTATAATTCTGATTTCTTTCATTGTTTTTATTAATGAAATTTAGTTGTCATTGTTTAAGAAGAAGAGGGTTGTTTATCATTTTCTTTTTCAATAAACGGATGCTAATAAATTAGAAGACAAAACCATTTTTTGGTCTGGTAAATAAACGGCATTTATCCATTGGTCAGGGGTGTGATAGGGATCACTCAAACTAGTAGATATTATTAATTGGAGTAAATCTTAAGTAAAATTTTCATACAATATTTCTCTTAAAAATCATAACAATAATCATAAGGGATAAAAAATGTAATAACCTTCGAATTTATTCATTGGGCATCTGTCAATTCTTACAACACATGGATTTTTATCCCATAAAAGAAAGGGTAAAAATAATAGGGGTAGAAACCTGTACACGAATGCTTTCATTATGCTTACATACATTATAGTTTTGATTATACTTTAATTCTTCTCATCTAATCATTGCCTAACTAGCAGTATTTGCAACAATCTGTTCTAATGAAAGGTAAATTATAATTCTCATTAGCACCTAGCTACCATCAGTTCTGAGCATCACTAAGAGTTTATCCTTCTCCATGATCATGTCAACTGATTCTTGAAACAGCGAAGTCCGCTTCAAGTTCCCACTTACCCTCGCCATCAACAAGTCGTAACTCCAAAGCATGGAACGGTATTAGAGCAGGCCGGGAAAACACAATAGATAGAAAAAGGAAGAGTTTAAATACAAAGGAACTAATTTTGTTGCAATGTTCGTGTTAGGAATCATGATGAGTATCATAAATGTTCTATATTATCCATCGAATTTAAAAATAAATGTTCTGAAAACAACCCTTGCATGTTTGTCGAATCAAATTACTTGCCTGTGATGATGTAATAACGGTAATACCCAAATCTTTTGCCAGTCTATAAAGTTGTTCCTCAACATCGACACTTGTAGCACTGCCATGAGAAGAATACCCAGGTAAATTAGACAGCTAGTTACCAGTTTTTAAGCAAAATACATAGGTGATTAGTTGCATACTTTGTGCACTCATCAAGGATACCAAATTTAGGCTTGTGGAAGAACAACCGTGCCTGGTAAAACAGAAAGTTCGTTATCAAAAAACATAATTCCGCCTGCGATAAATAGTAGAATCTTGTTCTCCAAAAGGTGTTGAATTTAGCTTAACTCACCATGCCTAATCTCTGCTGTTCTCCAAGTGAGAGCATGTCTTCCCAATTGAGATTAGCATCCCAACCACCTTCCTCCCGTTCCAAAAGATAATTCAATCGAACATTTTCAAGAATGGACTTCAAACGTGCATCAAGAATGCTGGTGGTATCCGCTGGGTTTTTACCTGAAAAAAGACGTTCACAATTTTCAAAAGCAAAGAGGCAACTTCAGTACATTGTGACATCAAATTAGAAATTAAAAAGATAAGGAAAGCAATGCAACTTATACAAGTAGGTTACCTTGTCCATACAACTTCAATTCTCTCAACTCTGCTTCCTCACGAGAGAGAGGATATATGATTTGATCCCTAAGCATGTATACAGACCTCGAAGCACTCTGAAAACATAACTTTTTCCACTCCCATTTGGACCTTAAGAGATTAAAGGCAAGTCAGATACAAATCTCCTATCAAGGAAAACAATAAAAATCCCTATACTAACCAGTAACTAGAAGGCTTTTTCCTTGGACTACATCACATGTCAACTGCCTAGCCAAAAGCTTCTGTGCTGGAGTAATTATATCCACCTCGGAAAATGAAATAACATCTTTAGCGGAGAAAGCAGTCCTCTGAGACTGCAACAAATTATTGGCACTCAAATCCCCTGGTTAGATGACAATCTTGTTAGATTAATTTGCAACATTTAAGCAACTAAGTCAGTCTGAAAATAAATAAATTGAACAACAAAAGATGACTAAGAAAAGAAGTTGATCCTAGTCACATAGATACGGAGCAGTAGCTGATCAGCAAAAATATTTACGAAGGGCAAAACAGATGTGTCATACAGAAGCAAATCCATCATGAGAAAGATTTATCAAGTGATAGATATTATGAGAAGTATGTTCAATTGAAACACAACAAACATTACGAATCCCATGTTTTCGTGAGGCTCAATATGTTATGCATGGCTTTTTGTTGAAATGTCCCGAGGAACAATGAATGCAGTGACATACTGTAAGCAGCTTACATGCAAATGGACCCAACTGTTAAATTGTTATAATTTATGAATTGCTCCCTGAACATACCAACAGAAAACGTATACCTCCAAACATATGATATTTGAACTCTCTAAAGTTTTTTCACACTCAGAATAATGGCAGAAACTACGAGATTTAATGAAATTCCTTTTATACTATTGTTTCAACAAAATAAATGAGAACACACATGAAAAAGAAATGGAAACAACCATTAGGATAGAGTAAATTTGGTATACCAGACTGAGCAGCATCAAGAAGCTCTTCAAGCTCAAAAACCCGGTTGATACTTCCAGATAGCTCTAGAAACTTTCTATGCAGTTCTAGGATGTCACCAAAAGCTAAAAAGCTTTGAGATACAACAGATTCCAGGAACCTCAATGCATGTGCCAGCTCACCTAAAAAATAGAGGGAGGTGGAAAAACCAGAAAGTACTTCAAAGTCGAGTTAGATATCTAACCTTGAGTAGAAACCAAGGCTCGGTCCCCCTTGTGCTCTAAGGCATATAATAAGCTCAAAAACCAAGTAACATTATGCGGAAGCTGTTTTGTGACAAAATCATCAAGTATACCAAACAGCCATTTCTTCTTCAAAAGAAGCAAAGAGTGGTCAAGAAGCTCCTTAAATCTAGAGTCGACAATCTGTTAGATTTAAGAAACATATAATTAGAGACAGGAAACGGAAGTTCTGGAGAAATATTAATGTTGCATAATGCATGCTCAGCTGCAAACCATGCAAAAAGGGGGCCGGGGGGGGATAGTAGACCATGATCCGTAAAATATTCCAGAACTCACGTCATTTCACGGTAAAATATTCTTCTATATATAAAAACAAGAGAGGGAAGGCATCAATCAAACAATATATTCCTTTGGATTGTAGGAACAATACAATAAAGAGCTTATCTTTTGGTTTCAGTCTATCATGCTAACTGTAAACTATAGTTGTGCAATATAAACATAAGGTGTATCAAACTTCCAGCTTATAGAAAGAATCAAACTACTCCTGCTTTCCATCTAATTTTCCACAAGGAAATGACTACATCAGTGTAAAAAAAAGATGAAAACAATGGTAGGCATTCAATTGTATCAGATACAACAATGAGTTAAATATCTTACTGCTTTTTCCCGAGCACCGCCTCCAAAGAAAGCAACAGATTCAGCATGAGTGCGCAGTCTTTCATGCATGAACCTAATTAAAATGTAGTGCAAGTTATTAGAATGATATATGCAGAAAAACATCCAGATATCCATAAAATTACACAAAAGTACCCAAGTGGATACATGTGTTTTTCATATTCACATTTATCCATGAATGCATTAAGAACTTAACAGGTAATGCACAGTAAGAGTATGAGAAGACCTAAAGTTGAAAAGTTAAACCAAGGCAAAAATTGTCGAGAGAAATAAACCTAGATGTAATTAATTTAATGTTAAAACATAAATGTAAAAAGGAGATAACAATATAACTTTCATCTTAATTTAATTTTAAAACATAAATGTAAAAAGGAGATAACAATATAACTTTCATCTCATTTTAGAGATTTTAATTGTTCTAATCAATCCACTGCATCATGTGAGCAAGTTTGCTCAAAACAAACTCATCTTTGCAGTTTTTAAACATACCATTCTTACCTCGTATCTTCACATTTTAACTTCCAGAGCTTCTCTTACTAAACTACCAGACCAGTTTAGATTGGCACTTTGCACATGCATGTTCATGCAAGTATTTCCGTGTGTAAGTACGTTTAGCATTCTTAGTATTAGTAACATGGATACTAGAATTACCTAAAAGTCCCCTCAAGCTGTTGTTCTCGACTTGTCAAATCACCAAAATCAGGAGCAACAGTCCTTAGAAAACCCAGACCGAGTAGCATATATGCATACAAAATGGCAACACCCCTTCTCCCAGTTAACAGCTGCATTCTCCAGGTGAACCTAAAATTTTCAGCATTGGTTAAGAATCTTTCTTAGAAGGGTAGATAAATGAGGGAGGAAAGGGGCATATGCTTTCAAGGTCAAGATTCAAGATTAGACAGAAAACCAATCCTATGACCAAAATAAATCAAGACAATGTACTCACCATAAAATGTCAACAGATGGCTTTACCATTCCGGTAACCAGTCCTGATAAATCAGTTGTTAACTTCTCAAGATCATGAGTTATTCTTTGATCTGCATCAATATTTTTGTTTGCCATATGAAAAACCTACAATGAGATGTATGTGATGTGAATTTACCATTGCAGAATTCTTGGTAACAGTAGAGAAAATTATAAACACTGTGCAATGTCAACCAAGTACACAGGCATCAATGTATCTTAGCTGATCAAACTACCTGGTAAAATGCATTATTTCGCATGGTTTTCAAAACCGGACCGGTCAGTGAACCGGTAGTGCTACCGGTTCGACTGGTTGAACCAGTGAACCGGTCAGATCGATCGGAAGAATCAGACGACGTCATAATTATTTAAGAAATTAAATAAAAATACCAAAAACATTTAATAAAAAACTAAAAACATCCCCACACCAAAATTCCATCATTCATTACTTGATTTACTTCTAATAAAAAATCTTCAAACATTACACATTAAAACCAAAACAAAAGTTGATTAACCTTCAAAATAAAAATTTTAACTTTTTTAATTTTTTATTGATGGCCGGTTCTTAAAGGTTCCAGTCCGGTCCGATTCGAACGGTTCACAACTGATTTAGTGGTTCTTTACGGTTCACTAGTAACGATTTAACCGGATTAGAATGAATCGGACCTGACAGCGGTTCCAAGTTGAACCGGTCCGATTTTCAAAACATTGATATTTCGTAAGTAGTTCTTAAGCAAATTTTGGGTCAATCTAATCCTCCATCCAAGGGCCAACCTAGCTGTCAAGTGCCTGCAAACCAAGAAAAAAGGCTATTTAAAAAATAATTTTTCACTGCGAAGCCATGAACCTAGATGTTGAAAAAAGCTAGGAATGAGAAAGAAACTTATGCAGGAAGATATCAATTTTTTATTGGGGTTCTACACTAGCATTAAATCATTAATATAACACAAACCTACAGTAGTTAGGACGATAAAATTATACATACACGTATGCTTATATTGCAGATAGTATTATATTAGCGTAGATTTAATACATTGTTACACAGATCTTTTTCTCAATTAGTAACTCCCTCTTTTAGTTTATTTATTTCATATGGAGGTCAATAGTTGCTCTTTAGGAAAGGAGGGTGCAATGAAAGAAGATGCACCACTTTGAAGAACACTTACACCAATTAAACGGATAAAGGCAGTCTTATTCTGCTCCAAAAAGTACTTCACAGTGGTTCCTGGAAGTTTATGGATGTAAAATAGCAATATTATATTTTTAAATCGTATAAATAGCATAATAATAGATTTGTAATACCATTCAATGATGCAATTCGATCTGATATCCATGTTCTCGAGACAACGAGAAATGCAACTGCAAGTAGTTGAGCCCCTTGTTTGTCAAATACCGTGGGTACCTAAAATACAAGAATTTAAGGTTGAATATAAAGAAGTAAAAAACTAGTGTTGGTGGATAAAAGCAACATTTTCTCATTACTTACATTAAGGACTTTGCATGAAATTTGCTCAAATTCAAATATTGAAGATAAGTAAAATATCAACAACAATAAAAAATTAATCATCCATATGCTCAAGAAATGTTATATAACAGTGTTTAAGCTACTTGTATCAGCTATGGTACGGTTATATAGGAATATTAGAGACATGTGGCAATGTGGTTGACTCCATCTTTGCTAATCATAATGACACTTTCAGATAACACAAGGATATAACTTTAAGCATTTGCTCTCTAGGATTCAAACTCCATACTAAAGGCCAATTAATCAAAGATAACATTCATAGAGATTTTTTTTCCAGGAGCTAAAAAAATCCATTGAAAGTCACTTTAGGAATAAGCAATACCAACTACATAAAGCGAGGCATAATAATCTACATTTTCGGGAAACTCATCATTGAGTTTTCCAGTAAAATTTAGAACTTCACAAGGTCAATTACTCGTACCTACTTTGGGCACAATAATGAGAATCATCTTAAGTTAATGAGTTTAGTTTAAGAGAATAAAGAAAACTTGCCCAAAACATACCAATACTTTAAACATGGCAGCTACTCTCAATGGGAGTACTCTTGGAACCTTGTGGAGTTGAGGAACAATAGGCAATTCAGCATCGTGATTGACAGAGGGCGATGCTGCTATTACCTCTGACACATATGATAGAGTCCTAGAAAAAATCAGTCCACAGTTTGCGGTGAGATAAAACAGATCCCAAAAAATACACAGAAACCAAGCTTCAGAATTTTTAAGACCTTTTTAGCAGCAGTGAATGCCCGTTGAACTGCAATCGCATCAGTTTGGCGGTCTGTCTCAGAAACTGTCATATCAATTTCGCCTTCACTTTGTACTGAAGAATTCTCATTGCAGATTTTGAAGAAACTTGATTAATACACCATAACTACCATTTATATATGCAATACCTGCAACTTAATGCTTGGTACATTTTGTAATGAACTTTCCATCCTCCTTCCCCATCCAAGGACAAAACAACGTCATGAAATGCAACCAGTGCTGGACGATGTGATATGGCTCCTCCATATCAGTTGTCACAGCACTAGTGCACTCATCAAGAATTGCAAATTTAGGCTTATGGTAGAACAGTCTAGCCATCCCCAGTCTCTGATGCTCCCCAAGACTCAGTTCATCACTCCAATTCACCTCTTTCTCAAGTGGATAACGATCCAAGAGGTAGTCAAGGTCAACCTAA
The DNA here is from genome assembly GCF_006381635.1 of Hibiscus syriacus. Taxonomy (NCBI): domain Eukaryota; kingdom Viridiplantae; phylum Streptophyta; class Magnoliopsida; order Malvales; family Malvaceae; genus Hibiscus; species Hibiscus syriacus. The sequence goes on along the minus strand of NW_024063127.1, from coordinate 1,586,029 downwards.
AGGAACAAAAAAGTGAAGAATTATTTTAAAGGTAGCCTATAAAACTCAAAAAGACAGAAAGAGGGGTTTCAAATTAAAGTTTTACTATGATTTAAGTTGATCATTGCACTAATTAATTATTCATATAGTTAGATACATATATATTATTTTTAATTATGTATATATATCATTTTAAAAAATAATTAACAATTATTTGGAACATCAATTATAAAATTAATTAATTAATTAATTAAATCATACCGATATATAAACTCATATAAAAAATTGTTCATCATTAAATATATTAAGTTTATATCACAAATAAATATTTAAAATATATAATCTTTTCGTTTAAGTATTTAAAATATCCTTTTATTGAAGTAAACATCTAAATTTATCTTCTTGGTCAAAATTGGTATCTACAATATTTTTCAGTAAAAAAACCTAAAATATTCAATATTTTTTTATCTAAATACGTAAAATATTCTTTAATTAATGTTATGTGTCAATTTTTTTAGAACTTATGTTGAAAAGATGTGTACCTTATGTATCTATTTTTTTTATCAATATGATAAGTTTAAATACTTATGTTGTTAATCAAAAACACTGCAGATACTTAAATTAGACAAAAATATACTTTAAGTACTTATTTATAATATAAACTAATATATTATACATTCAAGTTTTAATAATAAAAAATAGTTTATTTAATATTAGAGAATCCGAATTTCATAATATTTTTTTACTATTTCATGAACCGAGCAATTAGACAAATAAAGAATCAAATAGAATGAAAAATAAGAAACTTCATCAACAACCTCCAAATGAATTTTGTAACATGACGATTCATTGGTCCTTGTCATGAAATTTATGCATCTTAAGAGAATAACACCATCTTTATCCATCAAGACCACTTAACGTGATTTTTTCTATAATTATCGATATCTGATCTATTGATCAATCAATTTAGATCGGGTACTACAAAGGTAAGAGCGACCCTCCTAACCCAGTTTACTTCATTTATAACCAGAATTTAAACTCATAACCTTACTTAAAAGATCTAATACCTCATCACACTATACCGATCAATTGTTGGCTACCACTCAACTCAACGTGTTTTAACATAAAAATAAGTTATATTTATACAAGGAATATATGCTTTATTGTCATTATTAATTAATTTTAGCATATGTATTGTCATGGTATATTCTTTTTTCTGTTTCTTGTTTGCCACATTGATAGCGTGTGGGCTGAGGCTATCTATGATTGCTACATGGGCCACCGTGATATGGTGAAACAAATGTCACATTTTTCTCTTCTCCCAAAAGGGCTGGCCCCTTTTATCTCCAATTATCTCATGGCTAATCATTTCTCTTTTATTCCTATCATCACAACAATGAATAAAACATACAATTTCTTTATAAAAGTTCCCCAATATCTTATGCTTGTTCCATTATTATTTTTGTATTCTCCCATCTTTTTATACGCTATAAATGTATTTATATATAAAAAACATAGTAATAATGTATAATCTTCAGGTTTTGATAACATTTATTATGTTTATTTATTTACTTTTATTATTTTTTAATAATGTAAAATAATTACAAGAGAGTATATGTTCAAAATTTTCTTAGTTTTTATTGTCCAAAGTTCCCATATAATGCTACAGGGAATTTTTAATTCCCAAACTAAAGTGCTCATCCAATTAATTCTTCAAATGGGGTATTTTCTACAGTAAATTTGGGATCTCTCGGCGTCTTCAGGATTAATCAGATTTTTGGATTGTTTATTGGGATCTCTAGGCGTCTTTAGTGGAATCCATGAAACAATTTGGCTTTTTTACACAAATATCACCTTAACATAAATTAATTACTTGTTAAGCACTGTTTAAGAATATTTTACGGATCTAGCAAATTTTTAAATATTTTCTATAAATTTAATCATATTTTGTATTAATTATTTTATTATTTTATTATTTTATTATTTTATTTAATTATTTTATTTTTTTACAGTTATAAAATGGAAAGTGGTCCTTGAATAATTATATTCGTATTTCTCGACTTTTAAACTTTTCTCTCGGCTGTAAATACGCTCTCAACCTGTAAACATTCACATCAATCCTCTAAACTAGAAGAATGTCGTCGCTTCAGTATAGATATCCACGTGTTGAGAGTGTATTTATAGCCGAGAGAAAAGTTTAAAAGCCGAAAAATTCGAATATAATTATTCAATGACCACTTTCCATTTTATAACTGCAAAAAAACAAAATAATTAAATAAAATAATTAAATAATTAAATAATTAAATAATTAAATAAAATACTAACAAAATATGATTAATTTTATAGAAAGTATTTAAAAATTTGCTTGATCTGTAAAAAAGCCAAATTTTTTCATGGATTTCAACTAAAGACGCCTAGAGATCCAAGCAAGAGTAAAAAAAATCTGGTTCACCCTGAAGAATCCGAGAAATCCTAAATCTACCGTAGAAAACACAAACAATCCAACACCCTGAAGACGCCGGGAGATCCCACCAAAAAATCTGATTAACCCTGAAGATGCCGAAAGATCCTAAATTTACTATAGAAAACACCCCATTTGAAGAATTAATCGGATGAGCACTTTAGTTTGGGAATTAAAAATTCCCTGTAGCATTATATGAGAACTTTTGCCAGTTTTGGCCATCATATACATACTTATTCAAACCCGTATATCTAAAAAACAATAAACTATTTTTGAATTATTGAGACTAAGTTCATTTGTTTATATTATATTAAAATAAAAGATGAAAGTTTATATTATATTAAAATAAAAGAGATGATCTACCAATCGATGAAAATTGATCAATATAATATCCCCACACTTTGTCACACATTGATAACCCCAAATACATGCTTTTACATAATAATAATAATAATAATAATAATAATAATAATAATAATAATAATAATAATAATAATAATAATAATAATAATAATAATAATAATAATAATAGGACAATTAATCAACTATTTGATTCATATTTAATGTTGTACAGTTTTATAAAATTATGCGCATCTTTCCATCTACGTTACAAAAGAGTAAATTCAGAAACAATCATCAAAATGTTAAATATGTAAAGAAAATGTAGAACTCCACCGAAGCACAAATTCCCACAGGTAATAGACCCTAGCCATTATATACATGAAATCTACGTGTTCCATAATCATACAAATTACAACTATATTTAAAACTGAATTAGATAAATTTTTAAATGAAGAATAAAAGATTTTAACACTTTTTCATCCATAATATTATTTAAAATAAATTAGAAACTTTTTAAATAATATTAAACTATTCAATCCTCAACCCAAATAAAATAAAATTATTCAAAGCAATTTGTTTTCTTTTAAATTCAGAGGTAATAACATAGAAAGAACCAGACAAAACTGTAGGCCATTTGCTTTCTTACAGTAAATTATTAGGGTTTCTTTTGTTGTTGCGATTTCTTAGCATTAATTTCTCATGGTTTTGCGTTATCTGATTTTACTTTTATATTTTGATACTTGCACTACAATCAAACAAAAACCAAATGACTATGCACGATGAACATAATAATACTATGTTAAAATGTGATATATAGATCAGGCTATACTATCATTTAAAATATAATTTATAAATCAAAAAGGAGTTTAAACTTTTAAGAAAGTGGAGGGTTGGGGGGGCAGTACTGTTTTGATTTACATATACGTTTGAAAATCATGGTTAAAATGTGAACAAGAAAGATTCCATCTCTTTCATGCATCATGATGATATATATATTCACCATCATTTCCCTGATATTCTTTGTGAAGATTTTTATCATTTTGTTGATAATATGTTAAGATAATTCTAATCAGATGAACATATCCATGATCCCGCCATACCTTCACTTCTTGTAGCTACATTATCTGACCCTTTATCGCCATGAAAATCTCCATTTGTAACTACTTTTTGCGTGTTACTGTTGTAGCTGCCATTGATTGACCTCAAAAGACTTAGATCATGTTGTCGAGCCCCGGTTGATTCTCCCCAGATCGAAGGAATAGCACTATATTCGTTGCTTGGCAATAGTCCAATATCTGATGAAGGAACCATGTTTTGAACCCCGCTGAGGTTGGTATTTCCATGGCCCTGGCTCAAACCCAACTCTTCAAAAACACCCATTTTGAGAGCAGACTCGTTCGATGGAAAACCCAAGGACCCTGTAGAATCGGAAAGCGGGTATTTCGGAGGCGTTTGAAAGAGATTAAGCATTGGGTTTTGCATGTTGATGTTGTTGTTGAGTGGATTTTGAGGTAGCTGCTTTGAAAGGCCCAACTCGGATGGTAGTTGGTAGTTAATGGAAGTTGTACTAAAAGTATAATTAGTACTAGGTGTAGAAGCTATAGCATCGACCATGGAAGAGGAAGGTGTAGAAGAAGAGATAAATGGGGAAGGATACTGCAGTTTTTGGGCAAATGGTCTTAAAAGATAATGAGGAGAACAAGGGTCTAAATGAGTCGTACCAAATAGATCAAGTCTGGTTCTTGGGAAAGGTGAGGAAGTAAAGGGCGGTGCAGGGATCCCGGTGAACTCTTGAACCATGGCTCGGAAATTGGTCGTGTCTGTCGTCAAACGGTCGTCGGTGCACGCCGAGAAGCTCTGGTTCTCTTCTTTGAGTTACGCACCATATTGGTGTTGGTGGGTTGGTTAGTTGTGCCTGAAACTGAAGCTTTTGTACCACTTTCTGGTCCTTGAGGGATCTGCACGGAAGAAAACGTGGCTCTGCTTTGTGCTTGTTGTGAGGCCATAAACCCACCCCCAAGATCATTGCAATTGGGCTCAGATCTTATATTTCTAGACCAAACAAAGTCGAGGTTGAGCTGTGAATTTGGGTTCGTCGCACTTGACAAAGGACGATCTAAGCAGTTGGATAAAGGGTCAAACAACATAGACGATGGAGAGTGACTTTGGTGTTGCATCAGCGGCGGCGGTTGGATATCGGAAGGACCATGACAAATATGGGTCGATGGGTTACTGTTAAAAAAGCTGAGATTGAGTCAGCGCGTGAATCAAACTCTTCACTACCGCAACTCGAAGATTGCACGCTACCACTGTTACCAGAATCCATGAGAAGAGATACACAGACCAGAGATAGCAAAAACAAGGAAAGACGTAAAAGGCAGACAAAAGATGTGAGATTTGTAATTTTTTTTTGCCCTTTTTGCAGAGAAGATATTGAAGAAAAAAGATACAACAAAACAAGCATTAAAAGGCAATATAAACGAAGAAAAAGCAGATGAAAGAGGAAGATCTTTGGAAGAAGAGTTATCGGAAAGTACCCATGTTGTCTTTAAAGCTCTGATCTGCAAAGAAAAAAAAACACAAGACAGTGTTTTGGTTTGCTTTTTGACTCTGCCTTTCCAACAAAAGGGCATGTAATAAATTAAACAATGGAACTTAAAACTAAATGGTTTGCAGAATATAGATAAAACGAAACTAGAGTTTCTTTGAAGAGGGAAAGGCCTTTCTTAGTTAATCTCCCCCCCTCCCCTTGCTTTTTGCTTTTTAGAGAGGAAAACTTTTGGTTTGTAGAATTTTTTTTACTACTATAAAAATTTAATATAATATATAAAATATAATTTGATAAAATATTAGCAAGAAAACAATACAATTAATTTAAAATTTGTGATAAATTTTATATTTATTTAAATTTATTTTTTAAAATATTTTAAATGAACAGAAAAAAGGAAATATGAAGATTTCATAGCTACAGTCTTTGACCTAGTCATAATCTGGGTGGTTTAATATTTGTATAATTGATTCAGTGCAACATTAGAGAATCATTTCACACAGTTTTCTTCTTGTTGAACTGAAATCATAATGTTTTCCTGTTATCTCCTGCTTTATTAATTACAGCATAAAAAATTCTTCCAGGAAGAAGAATAAAGATCCATTAAACTCTGGAAATAGATAGATCAGATGAACAACAAAATTTGAAGTTGGGTCTGCAACTATCAAAAACAAAATGTAGTTATATTTATTGAAGTAGCTGAACAATTGTATTAACTTTTAAACTATATTTAACGTATATTATTATTGTATCTTATGAGCTATAAAATATATTTTAAGTTATTATTTAATACATTTTTATAATCTGACTATTTTGAACCTTAAATCTTAATTTATACTGTTTCTATATCAAATAATGTTCTTATATTTTAATTATAAAAGTCATTGTCCACATGCATAGACTGTATTTGACCCTACAAAACCAAACCCCAACCCTAAAATTCCAAAACGTCACGTATTCCATGTTTGCACGTAAGGACGTCCTTGCAGACAAGGGCTTGAATTTTTAACATGGGTTCTAAAAAGGTAAATGAAAAATGTCCTATATAGGGAAAATATCATTTAATTATAAATAATAGTAGAAAGTGTGAAAAATAGAGTGACGTGGCATTTAATTTAAGGCTCACAAAATCAGTTACCTAATTATTATGTCTGATATGAGTTGCTTGAGCCTGTATTACCAGTCGTTTTTTGGTGATATCAAAGGCAAGGAAGGGGATGGATTGGACATGGCATCGTTTTCAATCAACCTGTGGCTCACATAACTATGCATCACTGTCGCTTTTGCTTGACCTTGATGTGGATATTCCTTCCTCTTCGATCTTCCCTTTCTCACTTCTCCTTCTTATCTAATAATTTACTACTTTTTTAATTATACATATTTTTCCCATCCATCCACGAATATATATTAGTACTATATACGATGGCATTCTTGTTTATAATTTGTGAGGTTTTGTTTTGGCAGAAAACCAAGCAGATAAAACCTAACGTATGTGTTACAACAATCTTTTATTGTTATTGACGGTCCAACCATCTCAAGCAGCTGTACCAAATTCGGCTTCATGTTGAGATGCGGATATATTTGCCATGGGATTGGGTTGTCGTCCAACTTGACCTACCCCTCTCTTCCGGCTTCACCTTTAATTATAGGAAAATGGCAAATTTGTATATATATATGTGAACTGAGAGATGTACCAGATTTTTTAAGATTGACACATTTTTTATATTACTAGTTTATTTCAACGATGATATCACTCTAAAATTTTATTTTTGTATGTACCGTCTGAAGAGATTTTATTATTAAAGTATATGTGCTCACCATAAAATATACTTTTAGATTCGTCATTGTATTTGATTTTAAAGTATTATGGTTAAAGAACTTAAAAAATATATGATTTTAAAGTTCACAGTGAAAAACAGGTTTATTTATTTTTTGTATTAAAGAGATTCCTCGTTAAAATAGGTGTCGTAAGCTATAAATATTTTGTAAATTTAGGTTTTTTTTGGCACGTGAAGTTATTAGTTAGAATTTATGTGATAAAACAAGGTAGTGAGAAAAATAAATAAAATTATCATTCTGTAATGCATATATATATTCTCCAAATCAGTATTGGTTGGATTGCTGTTGTATAAGAATATTTTTCTTTTTTTTTTTCTCTCTTTTTATTGGTGGGTTCCTCTCTGCTATTATTCTTGGCCGCCCATCTATATGAACAAGTGGCCGATCTAAAACTTATTTAATTTTTTTATTCTAAAAATAGTAGGCATGCAAGAAATTTTATTGTTTTCTTTTTTCTTAACATATTAAGTTAAATTTAACCATTTTTCAAATTAAATTTAATTATTTTTTTTAAAATAATGAGATGTACTTGACCCCTATAAGACATATTGCATCCACCCTGATATGAACTAACGTCCAGAACAGCTGTATATCTCCATGCTATACGCCAATCATATTAATATTCATTTTAAACAAAAAGTAAATAAATAAACCACTTTGGGTTTGAGATATAAGATTTTTTTTATCGTTATTTTAAATTAATATTTCAAATACAATTAGATAAAAGCATTTTAAACAAGATAAATAGATAAATGAAGAAGATTTTGGTAATCCAGGGTTACCTAACGCCATTAAGTTTGTTGAAGTTTTACGCTGTTTATTCACATGATTAGACACCACTTGTGCTTCTCTCAGTTGGTTTTTTATTGTTCTTATTTATTATTATTTTGTGTGAATTTTTCACTTAAAAAAATTAAAGTAACTTATGTTAGTCAACTGCCTCACAAGTGGCAACACCTCTAATTGATTAATGTATTTTAATATTAGTAAACTGTAAAAGCCAAGTAAAAATACTATATATATATATTACTGAATGCAACTATCACGAATCATTTTTTTTTTATAAAATTGGGATTTATCTTAGACCATTTCATTTTATATTAAAAAACATTATTAATATTTATCTGGAAACATTAATGCTGGGTTCATTATAGTATAAGTCCAAAAACACCATCCATAACGTATACGGATAAAAATGGACGCAAAAAGAAAAGGTTGAACATGTAGTATTTTCCATATTTGTTGAGTTCAAATTTGATTAAAAACCAAGAAGGAAAGACAAATATTAGTTCTCAAATCCCAAAGCTGCAAGCCCACTCAATCATGTTCGAAAAACCATGGACCATGCATTGAAATTTGTGCATCATTTTGCAGGCACAAGACATGTCTGCAAAACTGTTGCAGAGGAAACAAATTCAAAGAAGCTGCCAAATTCGTGAAAGTGGGGTCTTCTGGTGTTTTTGATTTGTTAAGTGGATTGGGCGGGTTTTAAGTTGACTGTCTCCTGATGTTTCCGCACCGGATCCAACACTCTGACTAACTCACCCACCCATTTTGAATACAGTGTTGCCAGCCACGTTTCATTTCACTGTTATGTATAATCTGTATTATTAAATATTATATGATAAACTATTTCGTCAATCAAGTCTAATAAATTAAAATTCTTTATAATTACACTCGTATGTAATAATTAGAGTTTGATATAGTTACAATATATGTTTAAATACAAAATTATTGGTGGCTTTAAAGACCGATATATATTCGAATAAAAGTCTATACATAGTGAAAGTTTAAAAAACATATTCTCATCTGATTTATATTTGCTTTGAATTAAATTGAAAACTTTAAATTCCCATATTTTCAACCTTTCCTATTATTGTCAAGTCCTCGTCAAGAGGGCCGACAGTTTTAAAACTTTTAGATAGAAATATGTTAATTTTTATTAAGGTAGGAGACTACGGTAAAAGTGTCCACATAATATTATAGGGAGTGTTTAATTTTTAAACTAACGTGCTTCCGATATTATTTTCTCATCTAACATATTTTTTTATAGTAATTACCTCAAGACTCCAAGATATCTCGGCGTCTTTGGGCTAAAATTTTTATACATGGATTACTCGGTATCTTTAGTTAAATTTTTTTCTACTTACTGTACATTTTTGGAGATTTTACCAAAAAATCACATTTTCCTTAAATATTTACGTTTCAGACACCTTTTGAGATAATATTCTCGATCTAACACCCTTTGCAGAAAGGCGCGGCCCATGCACCACGCCTTACGCTGATGTGGCGTCACGTGGGTCGCGTCTTACTGTCGTCTGACATACGCACCAGATAGGCGCGATGCATGGGTCGCGCCATGAATAGTTATATCTGTATTTCTCGGCTTTTAAACTTTTCTCTCGGCTATAAATACGCTCTCAACCCGTAAACATTCACAACAATCATCTCAACTAGAAGAATGTCGTCGCTTCAGTACAGATATCCAACATCATTTTTTCCGTTAACTTATACAGATTTCCATCCAAACGAAGCAGGCCACTTTCCATTTTATAACTGCAAAAAAAAAAACATATTTAAATAAAATAATAATAAAAAATTAAATAATTAAATAAAATACTAACAAAATATTAAATATAATAAAATATACATTATAAATAAAATTTAAACGAGGTTTGGTTTTTGAGAGGATTTGAGAGAATTTGAGAGGATTTGGTGTGGTGAAAATAGTTGAGAGTGGGGTATTTATAGGATGGGATGGATGGTGTGAACAGTTAGTTGGGTCAGTGGGATGGAAGGTGTATGGGCTGCGCCTTCGGTATTTATTCTGTCCTAACGTGGGCCACACCTTATCCCACGTGGCGTCACATCAGCGTAAGGAGCGGTGCATGGGCCGCGTCTTTCTGCAAAGGGTGTTAGATCGGGAATATTATCTCAAGGGTGTCTGAAACGTAAATATTTAAGGAAAATGTGATTTTTTGGTAAAATCTCCAAAAATGCACAGTAAACAGGAAAAAATTAACTAAAGACGATGAGTAATCCATGTATGAAAATTTTAGCCAAAAGACGTCGAGATATCCTAGGATCTTTAGGTGATTACTGTAGAAAATACGTTAGATGAGAAAATAATGTCGGAAGCACGTTATTTTGGAAATTAAACACTTCATGTAGCATTATTTGGGCACTTTTGCCAAGAGACTACATATTGGAATCAGGCGTTGGCTTCGAACAATTGGTGCATGATTTTTTTATTTTTTATTTTTAGATGAATGACTAAAATTTCATTAACCCAAAGAAAGCAACACTATGATACAATAAAACCAAAGCAACGGCTGACGATAACAAGTGTCCTCCCTTATCCTGCAAATTATCTCCTCCACACTACCCTCAGTCCCACCAGACACCTTACGGTTCTTTTCACTCTACGCCCAGTAGATATAAATATTCCAAGCAAGTTTAAACAAAGTAGGAAGAAAAGACATACCCTTTATGTTATATTTTGACACAAACTATAATTGATAATTAAATTAAATTTTATTATAATTCTAATGGTTTAAAATTACTTGGTAGTTAAGTTTATTTAATAAAATAATATTTGTTTTAGCCAAGAATTCTTATAAAATTCATATGGAATAAGAATTATTGATGACCAAGTATTTGACTCTATAAATATAGATAATGTCTTAGCCTTTACGATAATGTGAGAGAATTATTTTGGAGAGATGTAATCTTTTTTGGATCTTTGTAACTTTTGGGGCTTATGCTGCAGAGATAGTTTTGTAGGGATGTTAGAAGAGTATTTTGGGATATACTGGGTTTTGATATCTATATTGGGTTTTGGGATACATGTGATATCATGTATTTTTGCTCTTCATGTTCTCTATGTTTATAGTGGATTGTTGTTCATCTCGCCCATAGAGTCAGGCAAGATCGAACCACATTTTGTCTCTTGTGCATATTTTATTTTAAGTTGATATCACTTTAGTTATTTTCTTACTCTCACATTTTTAACAAGTGGTATCAATTATATGGTTCTGAATGTGAAGTTTTGAAGGAATTTATTGTTGTGGATTTTTGTTAGCGATTTTAGAGGCATGTAAGATGAATTTGCTGCAATAAGTTTTCAGTTGTAGTGAATTAATTTTATATTGATTCAATGATACTTCAATGGATATTAAGTAAGAATTGAAGTTGTTGAATACTTGACAGCGGTGCTTCACTAAAATCTTCTTGTATTTTCTTCATTCATATTAGTAAAATTCTTCTCCTCTACCTGTGATTTTTCTCTTTTGGGTTTTCCACGTAAATCTTGATATTCATTTTTTTATCATGTTTATTTGTTTACCGATAATCGTTATGATATTATAAAAAATTGGTATCAGAGCTTCAGGTTCAAGATTATGGAAATAATAAAATATTATATTCTGTTGTTGGATCGAAACACTAGGTTCTCTTTGTGGCGGGTGAAGATTCGGAATGTCCTTGGACAATTGGACTTAGATGAGGCATTGGAAGAGTTTGATAAAAAACCATTGTCAGATTGGACAAATGAAGAAAAGCGTAAGGATTGTAAAGTCCTATCTCATATCCATTTACACTTATCAAATCAAATATTGCAGGATGTGTTGAAAAAATGATTGCTTCTTTGTGGGAAAACTGGAACAACTATGCATGCTTAAATCATTTACCAATAAGTTACACTTAAAACAATGTCTTTATTCACTCAAGTTGATAGAAGATTTATCTCTTGAAGAGAACCTGACCACATTCAAGGAAATTGTTTGTGACCTAGAGACTTTAGAAGTGAAGTATGATAAAAAAAGATTTAGGATTGATCTTCTTGTGTTCACTGCCTCCTTTCTACTCATATTTCAGAGACACAATTTTGTACAAATGTGAAAAATTCACTCTTGAAGAGGTGAACAATGGCTTGCACTCGTTGCACAAGATGAAAAATCTTGTATCTGGTTTCGAGCCCCAGGTAGAGGGCTTCGTGATGCATGGATCAACTAGCTCAGACCATGAAAGAAAATGTGAGTGTTCTTCTAGTAATGAAGAAAGGGGGAGATCAAAATTTTCTAACTGATATTAAATTTGTCACTTTTGTAAAAAGAAAGGTCATGTTAAATCGGAGTGTTACAAGTTAAAATAAGAAAATTAAGAGAGAAGTTGAAGAGCAAAACTCTGAAAAATCTAGTGAGGTCGGTGTAGTAGAGGAGTGCGATGACGGAAAACTACTACTTGTGACTGACGATAAATATATAACAAGTTAAGAGTAGATACTTGACTATGGTAGCAGTTTTCATATGAGTCCTAATCACGACTTGTTTGTGACGTATAAAGTTGTATCTATAGGTGATATATTTTTTAGAAATAATATCTCTTGTAAAGTCACAGGTATTGACATAATAAAGATTAAAATGTTCGATGGGATTGTTCAGACACTTGGTAATGTGAGACATGTTCGAGATTTGAGTAGAACCCTAGATTCAAATGGTAAAAAATATATAGTGAAGGTGGAGCTATGAAGATTTGCAAGGGTTATCTTCTTGTGATGAAAGGGCAGAGAAAGACTGTCAAGTTTTATGTTATACAAGGTTTAATAGTTTTAGATAAAACAACTTATGTTTCTTATCTCGTGTCAAATAACGTTGTTATTGGTACATCTTGACTAAATCTAGCAAAACATGATTTTTTGTTGAACAAGATAATTGTGGGTAGAATGATTATGTGAAGTAGAAAAGAGTTCAATTTCATGGGCATAACCAATTTGAAGATAGAATTATCATTGATGATCGGGATTGTGTTGTGCATGTTATTGATCGTGGTGTTATATTTGTGAACAAAGTTGATACTTATGATAACCATGTCGAAGTGAAGACTAAATTCAAACTTATAAACTTGGATTCGATCGATATCCATTATTGAAGATTACCCCTTTGAGGGGTGTTGTGGAAGAGGTGGACGATTTGTTCGTTGAATTAAATAATTGTTTTTTGTCTCAAAACCTTTGCACTTTTAGAATTAACATCAAGATGGAGAATTGTTAGAGTTTGACTCAAATTCAAAGAGGTACAAATTAATTAATATTTAAATTTGAGAAAGTAAGAATCTTAGTTTGATTAAAAGTGGATTACTTTATTAAAGTATATTACTACTTTATTTAGTTTTCCTTTGTAATCAAGTATTTATCTTTATAAATAGATATTAAGGGTAAATGGTTAGATATTAAGTTTTTCTTTCACCAAAATCCTTTTGTATTTTCTTCTTTTATATTAGTGAAATTCTTCTCATCTACTCGTGGTTTTTTCCCTTTTGGGTTTTTCACATAAATTTAGGTGTTCTTTATTTTTTTTTCGATCGTGTTTATTTGTTTGCGATAATCGTTCCGATATTATAACAATTAAGTTCTGTCACAACCCAATTATAATGTACACATTTATTACAATTCAAAGATCTACCTCTAACATCTTGTTTAATTTGCAGAAGAAGATATTTGCATATGTCTTAAAGCTTGCCGTGGTTTCTCCCATAGCTTTATTCTTCTCAAATATAATAGTTAATCACCTTTGAAGGAAGAACAAAAATTATACTCTATAAATTCAATACATTGAAAATAAAAAAATTTCCAACCAAACTATTAAGGTCATTGTAATTGAAATTCTTTGTAACTGAAGCTACTTAACAGGTAAAGACTCAACCCTAAGTTTTATCTGACCTTCATGATGCATTTTTACATGTTTGCGACCTCGATAATTGTATCGAAGAAATGGCATAATAGTTTTCTAGAGACCATATCCGAATCTATTCTAAATTTCACTCCAAAAATCAAAAACCCCGGAACATTCTCCCTACCTTCCTCCTTCTGAAAAAAAAGCTGATGAAAGAGATTCTTCATAAGGAAGTTATGAGAGACCCCTTCTTCCTCAGGAACCCCATGCAAAGGAGGCTATGAATCTAAAGGTGGCTAAAATATTCACAATCAAATATATATACCATAGATACAATAATAATAAATTTGGAGCTTGTTCCATCCATTTGGGACCTTCATAAAGAACTTTGAAGAAACAATATCTTCCTCAACCTCCAATACTGCAATCTGGTCTTGGCTTTAGTAGTGTCTCTCTAGCAGTGAAGTGAAAACGGTTAAAGTTCCTTTTTTAATAGTCTCTGATAATTACAAGGTAGTATCTATTTAAAGCTTTCTAAATAACGCACACACTTTATGGACGTGGCTACTTGAATACAGGACCTCTAGGAAGAACAATCTTCCCTTTATCCACTTAGGCCACTTAATGGGTTCAAAAAAATGGTTAAAGTTCTTAAATATCTATATATCATCTATATACATGTATGGGTCTAAGTATCTGTTTTTAAATCTGCAGATGGATATGCAGACTAGTTGAAGTTTAGTTACAAACACAAGCTTAATGGTATGGCAAGCATTTTAAAAGTAGTAGTAGATGCATTGATAACTTTGAATAACTAGATAAATAATTGAGGAACAAATGTAACTTAAAACATTGTTTTTCTGACGTGAAAATCAAACTTTCAGTATGGCAAATTCTAGATTGAAATACTATTTTTGGAGACAGACAAGGTGCCAAAGCTACAAGTCTTTTACCCTTGTAATTAGGTAGTTACAAGATGTACAAGGCTTTCATGCCAAAAATCAAGACATAATTCGTATAATCATATGTTTTTCCCTTCTCGTTCATTCTTTCCTTAATTATCTTGAACAATAATTTTACTACGTAATCTAATCCCCACCCTTTTATAGTCGTATCTTCTTGTCTTTTACATTCTGGATTGCGTTTGTAAAGATAACCGTTTCCATTCAACCATGCGCCGTAAAAAATCCATCACCTGCAAAAGAAGCATGTATATTACTACTTCTGTTATGAAGTTACATCGTTGTTTTCTGGTCCAATATTTATGTCTGGTTCGGAACTTACTTCATCGTGTTCTTGTAATGAATACGATGCACTTGTTTCCTTAGGAAACTTGGAGACAAGAATGCCAAAACCTTGTCCTCTGTCTCTCAATATCTAAAACCCAATGACTTAGCAAGACCCACTAGTGTTTATAAATTAAAGAGATGTATCGGCTTTTGTTTCAAGCATTGGATACCTTGAATTCATCTTCATCCGTTCGATCATCTCCGATGTAGACCGGAAAAACGTCGCTACAGTTAGCGTATCCAATGGGAAAAAAACACATTTTGTAATAATGGTTAGTGATAAGAGAATATCATGTCATGATTTTGCTAGCATTAAACAATGAAATAAAGTAATCAAGTGGTGGAGGTGGCTGCTGCTGTTTAAACTCTTTATGGATTATATATATAAAATATATACACTTGCAGACACGAAGTGGAGATGTTCGAGAATCAAACAAAATATAACAAAGAAGTAAAACTTACCAAGAGATTCTAACAAGAATTCAAGGGCTTTCCCTTTGTCCCATTTATATAGTAGGACGAATTTCTAGAACCTTTCTGCCTTGAGTTAACCGGAGTTTTGGGTATTCCTTCAGAACTGATCTAAACCTGCTGTGCCAGTTCACTCCATTTCTGCATTTTTAATAAGAAATTATAAGTAAGCAAACATGATTTCTGGTAATAAGATGAGATATTCGTCGACGTCGATTACCTTTTCATCGACACACTGGAAGTGTACTGAAACACAAAACTTGTTCTCGACTTTAGCTCCTGGAGTTGATTTTGTTGTGTCGACCAGTTGTTTGTAAAGCTCATTTATCATGGGAAGGAATTCACTAGCTGGTTGGTAGAGAACAGGTTGACTATTCTGAAGTGTAAAAGAAAAGAATCAGAAAAACATACTATCAACTGTTAAGTCAGTTATTTGGCAAAACTTTCGAGATAATGTTCTGAAAGAAATTAATTCACGAGCTAATTCACTCCCAAAATTAATTACTCAAATAGGGTGAAATCCACAGTGTTGGCCGTAGGTCGCCATGCACTCCGGGCGACCTACCCTTGCTCAAACAGAGAGAATGAACGTGTTGCATGGCACATGCACGTCCCAACACATAGGTCGCCATGCCCTCCGGGCGACCTTGTAGGTCGCCATGCCCTCCGGGCGACCTTGTAGGTCGCCATGCACTCCGGGCGACCTACCCTCGCTCGGCTTCCCTCGGATTCTCTCGCATAGCTCGCTCGGTTGCCCTCGGATGCCCTCGCATAGCTCGTTCGGATGGCCTCGGATGGCCTCGGATGCTCTCGGATGGCCTCGGTCGAATGACCTCGATCGAATGGCCTCGGTCGGATGCCCAGCGTGTGTGGGACGTGCATGGCACATGCAATCTCTTGTAGCTCGCCGGGAAGACATGGCGATCTAGTAGGTCGCCCGGAAGGCATGGCGACCTACGCTGTGGATTTCATCTTATTTGAGCAAATAACTCACCTTCTTATACGTGAAAGCTCGATCCGGATCCTCGATGATTGGTGAAAGGGTTCCGTCGTAATCAAGAAACATTATTTGTTTGCCTTTCGACGCATCGATTATCTGCTCAAACATCTCAAGGGCATATGGATGGTGTAGCTGAAAATGTTCATCAACCATTAAAAATAAAATCAGAATCTTTTTGTTTGTTGGAAATATGAAAGACACGAGCCAGATAAGGTTGTGACTTACATTCCAGGAACCTTGGTTATTGGCAAGGGAAGGTGTTGATTTGATATGAGTAGGAGAAGAAGCTCTCATGGAATCGACCCATCCATTAAGTCTTGCCCCAGCACTGATTTCAAGATTCTGCAGCAACTTCTTCCTGGAAATGGAGATATATCCGTGAGGTGCCGGTGGCTTTTGCGACGACACGGTCACCGTGATTGCCATGTTGGCCATATTCTTTGTTCTTTCTTCAATGAAACTCACTACCAAAGCCAAAAAGAACGTTTTTAGTAAAGCTTTTATAGTTAAATACAAGGACCCAACTAAAATTAAATATTGTCAGGAGTCGAAATATTAAATAATTTAAGAAAAATATAAAGATTTATTACGTATTTAAATTCGAATTTCAGCATGAACAAGCGACATTAGTGATTAAGGAGATTGTTGTTATCCTTGAAATCCCGAGTTCAAGCACTGCGTGTGTAAGGGTATGAGCGTTTATTGTCAAATAGTTAAAAGTTTTTGTATATATACTACCTTGTATTGACCTTAAATTTATAATAAAAAAACTCAAAATTCGCAAGACAACTTCTAAGTTGTCTAATATTTAAACTTATAATAACCTAAATTGTAATCAGACTAAAAATTTGAGAATATGTACTTATCATTCTTTAGTTCGATCACTACTTGATTAAATATTTAATAATTTTTTATATTTTTAAAATTTAAATATTTAATTTTACATAAATCAAAATACTATTAAACTAAAATTATATAGAATATACAAATTTTAATAGGGATCGGACCCTTTGGGCCCTAAGGAAGCTTCATCCCTGTTAAAGACCACAACTGTCTTTTGTCTTTTGAGTATCCCCACTCCCTGCAAAATCCTTGTAGAAAGAACATAGCTTACCCATTGGGGTTGTTAAAAGAAGAGGTGGAATTGAAGCGGTGTTGAGGATGTTAATGTTAAGGTTAAAGTTTCAAACTTGAAACATAGTACTATGTTTCGTTTTCTGAATAAGCTTATAAATTTTGAAGCGGTGTTGAGATGTTAATGTTAAGTTTAATATATTGTATATATTATTTAACTTGAGAGTGATTAAACTTCGATTTTAACTGAATTAATCGAATAAATAAAAAATATTAAATATACCAACCAATTTACCAAACTTAATTCAGTTTGGTTAATTTTTTTTAAAAACATTCGGTTCGATTAACGATTAAAGGGGAAAATTCAATTAATGAAATTTGGGTAATTCAGTTCGATTAGTTAACCGAATTAACCGTTTGAATACCCTACTTAAAACCTTTGGGTTTCTTACCCACTGTTCATGGATATTGATACTAAGCCCCTCAATATCAATACTGACCCTTAGGTATCGATACTCCCATTAGTACTGATACAAAAAATGGCTACTGGAATCTACTAATTGAATTTGGTATCGTTACCATCCTACAAGTATCGATATCTTACCTACAGTATTGATACTTATTGAATGAGTATTGATACTTCTAGCTTAAAACCCTTTTGTTTTTAGCATTTGAAGAGCAATTTCGATATCGTTCTTCCAATATCGATACTTACACCCACAAATACCCTATTTTAGGCACGAAAATGACCCTCTAACTCATCCAAAAGTCCTATTGAGGTCTCCAAACGTTATTAGAATGTTATGTCTGACAGTAGGGTCATAAAAGCTCTATAAACATGTTGAAAACACCAAACACTAAAATCTACCATGAACATGCTTCATGACTCATGCAAGCTAACAAACACACCTAGTGATCTACATTGTAGTAGAGATAGTTAAAAGTGAGTTACCTTGATGTCCTAAGCTATTGGGAACACCCAAGCTCAACCAAGTGCTAGCTTTTCATTTTCTTTAACCTTGGAGCCTTCTCCAACTTCTCTCATTAGACAAGAATCAACCACAAATATTACTAACATTGTTAGGAAGTTTAGAAAAGAATTTAGAACGTTTCTTGAGGCTTGAATATCTAAAAACGAGTTGGTTTCACTTAGGTTTCTGAACACTCCCACATTAAACCCATATTTGGCCACCATAACCAAAACTTGCAAGAGAGAGCTTGAATTGAAGCTTGGAAAGAGGAGATTAATGTTCTTACCTTGAGGTTGTTGGATAAGGTATGGAATCCTATAACGTTTATGCCTTTTCCTTAAGAGGCTAGGGAAATAATAGAGTTTGAATGAAGAAGAAGAAGACAATATAGTTTTAAAGGAGAAGAAGAATACAAAAGAAATGAGATATGAGAAAGAGAGAATTCAGAGGTGATATGATCAAATTTTAATGGAAATCAACCTTCCAAACTAAAGAAGATATAATTTCCTTTTTGGTTCTTCAAACTTTGATCATAATATAAAAATACTTTTTTATCAGGTTTTTTGTCCCAATACCCCAGGCGGGTCAATTATTTAGAGTATTGGGCCAACATGAACATTATTTTGGGAATTATGACATTTTCTACATTGCACACCGAACTTGTCATCTCGACGTGATAAGTTTTATTAAATATAAATTTTTAATGGGCCCAAATGAGTGGGTCCCACATGATCCATTAAAATATTGGTCTTATTAGGACTCGTCACCTAGATGTGACGAGTCCATTAAAGAAATGTTTTTTTGTTAAAAATTAATTTAGAAAATAAAAAGGGACTAGTTCATCTGAATTAAAAAAAATAGTTTTTTCTAGCAATTTGTCAAAAGTCAAATTAAACGGACAAATTCAACGATCTCATGGAACTTTTCACCTCGAGGTGACGAGTTTCACTGACTAAAAAAATTCTAGCAGTTGGAATTTGGGTATAAATAGGGGTTTGGGGTTTTGATTTCCCATCAAACCTTGAATCCAAAAACAATTGAGAAAAATTCGACTTTATGTGCAAAATCCCAAAAAAATGGCTTCTCAAGCAAAGATGTTGCACTTCAACAACGTTCATGTTTCATCGACTGAAGTCCCACTGGAAGGAGAAAGGAGTATTCATCAGCACGTGATGACTTCGGAAGATTCACATAAATGAATGTTGATATATCTTCAACAATCCAGTCTTTATTCAACCATATTTATGTGTGGCTTTAAGGTGTACCCAACGTGGATCGAGGCTCTAATCGAACGAGGCGGCTCGAGATGTAACATCCTCAATACCGGGTTAGTGACTAAATTGTAAAATTTCATACTTTGGTGATAAAAGTAGAATAGTTGAATAGTTCAATGATTTATATAGAGATATTTCCTAAAAGTTGTTAGTAATTATTAAAAGAATTAAAGGACAAAATGGTCATTTGACATGAAAGATTTTTATTTCCCTTATAAGATAAGGGAAACCCACGTGGAATCCATTGTGATTCCACACAATTCTCTCATCTTCTTTATCTTCTTCTCTTCTCCACCGTGGAGCATACAAGCAAAGGTGAGTTTATTAATTAGTTGATTATTTGTTGAATTAAAGGTTGGGTTTTGATCATTAGATGATAACCAAGCTTAAGGAAAGCTTAAGTTATCTTAAAATCAAAAGATAAAAGAGTTATGACAGATTTAAGAAAATGGGGTTTTAAGCGAAATTTTGAATAAGAAGGTTTAAATGAATTTGGAGGATGAATTTGACTTGTCATTTATGAGAATAAGAAGTTAAAAGTGTTAGAATTAAGTTTGGATAACATGGAAATTTTGATATGATTCTTAGCCTTAAGAATTTGGATGAAATATGGAAGATTATAAGGTGTTGGAATGATAGGATTTGATTAAAGTTGTTATAGATTAATTTAGTAGCATATTAAGGATTTTATACATGAAAATTTGGGTGAAGTGCTGATGATTTTCGGATGAAATAGCTATTCTGGCCAGGTGCATCGATGCACTATGAGTGTGTACCGATGCACTAAGACAATTTTGAAGGTGCATCGATGCATGAAAATTTCGAAGCTATTTTGGGTACCGATGCATCCATAGTGCATCGATACACCCCTAAAGGAAAAATGGAATTTTGGTTCATTAAACTAGATTAAGTTATTAACATCAAGTTATAAGGTTTAGGCTTCTGATAATTGTCTTGGAAATTATGTTTATGTAGATATTGAGCCTAAACAAGTTCCAGAATAATCAAAGAATTAGGATCGAATCAAAGCAAGGCTAAGGTGAGTGCAATTTAATTTGTGCTTATGTTATAGAACGAACATTGGCTTGCGATGAGTCAATGATGGAGTTACTACGGTAAGAACTAACTCTTAAAATGTTATGATATGTTTGACATGTTGTTCTATGTGTTGTGTGATATATGTTACATGATATGACATGCGAGTTTACATGAACAAATGAGAAATGATATAAGCCATATGAAACGATCTACTTGAATACATGCACTTGTGATATATGTGATATGATATGATATGAGATATATGGTTACACATACATGTAGTATGTGACAGAAGAGAAAGTACAAGTGATATAAAATGTATAAATGATAATGCCCATGTGATATGATATGATAGCTAGTGGTATAGTTGGCATGCCAAGAGTCGAGGGTTACCTATGTTCTACGGAACATATGGACAGTTTACCTATGTTCTTCGAAACATATGGACAGTTACATAGGTCCTTTGGGACAAATTTCATATGCCCCTAGTGGGACCCCATACCAGCTGTGGTGACAGCATTAGTGCACAACCTCAATGTACTCACATACCTTAAGTTCTCAGTAATGTACATGGCTTATAAAAGGTTATCAAAGGTAATTGCATAATTATATGATGTTATGTGTGTTTCTTTGTGATAGGATAAATGTATTATATGATATACAGAAATGATAAATACAAGATCATATGATAAATAGAGATTTCGATAATGATGGTATATGTGCATGTATGTATTTTGATATATGAAATGTTTTCTGATTTTTATTATATGTTTATATGCCTCACTAAGTCATAGACTTAACGTGATTGTTTCACACGTAGGTTTCGAGAAGAGGAAGATTGATAAAAGTTATGCAGGACAGGTCAGTTTCTCCTTTCCAAAGATCAAATCAGAAAAGAATTGAATAACATGTATTTTGTAATACTTATAGTGGTTAGCATGTAAATAAAGGTTTGAATACGATTTGTTTTAATCGATTTTGTTAAAATCATATGATAGAGTTTAGTAATGTTTTAAACGTATTTATGTAAAAGGTAATTTTATACGGATGAAAACTTATATTTTTATGAATTTATATATATTTTACGAAAGTACTGTAGCAGTGCATCGATACACAATTTATATTCGAAAATTTTCACTGTTCATGGTAATGTTCATTACAGTTCACGGTACTGTTCATACCATATAGTACTGTTCACAAATATGTATTGTTTTCAAATTTTTATAATGAAGCATAATTTAATAGTATTTTATCATATTTTCTTAATATAAGTTCAAATGTTCGATTATTTTGTGAGGAAATTGTTTTAAAAAGTCAATATGACATCTCATACTCGTATCCGGGCCGGGTACGGGTTGGGGTGTTACACGAGATGCCCACTTTCCATTTCCTGAGTGGTGAAACGATGATTACTTTGGAAGACGTCGCTTACCAACTCAATGTTCCTATCAATGGAGACCTGGTGGTGAAGCAGAACATGTACAACCCCTCGACGTTGGTGTATCAAGTTTTGGGAAAGTGACCGCCATCAAGTGTCGTGGAGGGCTATAGGGTAAAAATGACATGGTTGGAGTCCAAATTCAAAGTAACGAGGGACTCTACTGAGAATGATGTTATTTTTGCGTCTTGGGCATATCTTCTCCAGCTTACCGAATGGTTATTATTACCGGATAAATATGGTAATTTGGTGTACACACAATATTTACAAATATTAGATGACTTCGACAAGTGTTGCAGAACCAGTTGGAGCTCGACGATTTTAGCACTTCTATATCAAGAGCTTTGCAAGGCATCTATTGTCGAGCATGGTCAAAAAGTTGACATATGAGGTTGTCTGATACTGTTACACTCTTGGGCATGGTATCAGTTATCGTTTTTTTATGCCGATTACAATAGCCCCCTCGAGTTTATTCTTGCTGAAAGGTAAATTTCTAACATTATATTTTAAATTTGATAAACTTAATTAATTTTTTACTATAGTTTTTAATTTTTTAATTTTTAAATATTTTATATGGCACCATAAAATAATTGAGATGAAGTTCTCAGGAGCCACATCAAAAGATGTACGGATGAGGATTGACATCACCGGCTGACATGAGGTATACAAATTTTCTTTTATTATTTTTTAAAAATTTGAAACTTTATATATATTAACTTTGATATTTCATATTTACAGTTTTCTTTCCTTCCGTACATTGATGACGAGATCCATCGGTTATTGCCGCATGATTTTTTTAGGGATTTGAGTTATGGTGTGTCGTGATGCTGTTACTATATTTTGCGATTGTGGAGTGGCACGCCATTGATAGAGTGTTGCGACGGTTTGCATCACATCAGTTGATTCCTACGAATATCGTTGAAATGGATGCACACATAGAATCGATATGCGTGGGAAACATTCTAAAGATTGACCGACGCGAGAAGAATGTGATGCATCTATGGTACACAAAGATGCGGGTCAGAGTGAATGAGATCACTTTGTATATTGTCAACGAAGTCACCAAGTCGAATCAGTAACGACTATGATGGCCTTCAAACACCATAAACTCATCCTCGTATTTCGAAGGTGCGTCTGGGAGCGTGTTGAGTACGCCTCAATTTTTTGAGCAACCAACCCATGATGCAGCCCATGAAGGCGACGACGATGATAATCAAGGCGGATGACCCCGATGTACTCGACGAGCCCCGCGACATTATAATTCGACAACTCCTCGACATTGACAAAAACTTAGGAAATATAAATAAATTTTATTATATTGTAATGTTTTACTTTGTAAATAATTTTATCTTTATAAAATCTTTTAATTTTTTATTTTTTATCTGTGATGAGTTCCATATGACCGTTGACAAACGGCTAGAAACATATATTTTTTTAATTCAAATTCCCCCCTTTTTTAATTTTCTAAATTATTTTTTTAACAGAAATTTTTAATGGACTCGTCACGTCGAGATGATGAATTCCAATAAAATTAATATTTTAATGGCCTACGTGAGACCACACATCTGGTCCCATTATAAAATTATATTTAATGAAACTTGTCACATTGAAGTGACGAGTTTAATGTGCACTGTAGAAAATGTTGTAGTTCTTAAAATAATGTTCATATTAGCTTAATACCCTAAATAATTGGCCCGCCTGGGGTATTGGGCCAAAAAAAACTTTTTATCATCCATTGGGCTCGAATCAAGCCTAAACCAATGTTCATTTAGCCAAGAATCTAAAACACTCTCGGGTGAACCCGAAATTATTATTATATATCGAATCTTGAATATAGAACTTTAAAAATTTCACTAAACCAAAGTCTTTTGACTCTAATACATCTTTTTTACTAGGTAATAATAATGAATCAAATTAATCAAAGGGATTGACAAAACCGACCTTTCAACCTCACCAAAGTTAAATTGACTCCACTCTTGTTCCCCTACAGTTTCAGCCCTTGGCATAGGGGAAAACAAGTGAAGGGTTTATATTTATTCTTAATTTTTAGGTTTATCAGTATTTTATTTTATTTTGATAAATATTTCTTTTGGTTCACGTATATTTTAATTTGAACTGATTTTTATTATTTAATCTTTATCTACTGTATTTTACTTTAAATATATTATGATTAAATAATGTAATAATTAATTTTGATTTAGATGGATGCACTATTGCAATTATATTTTTGACTCTAGAATAGGTATTTAATTTAAATATATTAGTGTGAAATTAAATTAGTTTTTTTATAAAATAAATTTATATTTGTATAATTTAATTATTCGTATTAAATAAATAATTTATTCATATTAGAAAATCAATTTCCAACTATAGAAGTTGGTGGGTACATTTCCTAATAAGCTCCACGTCTCCAGGGTGACTTCAACGTGGCTATTAGCAATGGTATATGCAATTGAACAACTATGAGTGAAGATCACATTGTCAATTAATCCATCTTTAAATAAGAAACTCAAATCGCATTGCTGAATTATCTTAATTATTATTGTATTTCGCATCGCATCGCATCGCATCACATTTCATTTTGTTATTATCGGACTATGACATGGACATTTGGTAAATAAATCGTTTAGGATAAGATATTAATATGTTTATTTTGACAATTACGAACATTAAAATTCTTAAATAATAATAGGATGTTCATGTCATTAAACCATTTGAATTTTAACGATTAGCGATTATATTGAAATAAAATAAAGTTTTAATATTGTATTTAAATAAAAATGATACATACCATAAAGTTTAATGATACCCAGTGCAGTTTACCGAAAGAAAAACAATTTCAAACACTTCCTCTATCATAATAAATTTGTTGCAACCTGTTCAGAGCTTAAAATTTAATCCACATATAATTAAAAACCAAGTAAATTATATATTTAATTAATCATCTATCATTTTATTTCTATTTTGATTATTAAATTATTATTATCCTTAAATTATATTAATGTTATATTTTATTTCTGTTTTGATTGCATATTATTAACCAGTGCAGTTTTTTATTTCTTTCTAATTATTTTTTTTATTTTTTTGACCATATAGATACGACTGAAATCAAACTATGACTTCTCTAAGAAATATCATGTTTATTTTGTATGAGTAATTGGGTGTTTAATAAATTTTTAAAAATTTTCTATTTGAAATTTAATGCATTTATTAAATTTATTTTTCTTACTCTTACGATTTATTTATTTTTAAATGCTTATCGTTAGAGACTCAATTTTTATATTCACCCTCATGTCAAACCAAGATAAACTTGGTTAGCTTGAGACGGGATAGACGAATGATTTAAAGTTAATACAGAAAGAATTCTTTTATTTAAGATTCAATTTTTATTTAAAATTTATCTGAGATGTTAATATTATAATTAAAAAACCTTTTTTATTAATTGTAAAAACTAAATTTATAAAATTTATTTAGAATCGAAGACAAATTAAGATTTCAAAAATATATCAAGTCGGATGAATAATCCAATCTTTGAGTGGGTATATTTTAACTTAATTGATGCCTATTATTCTCTCATTAATTATCTTTGAAACGATTTATGACTCCATAGTAGCTATAATATCACATATACTGCACTGCCGGCGGGCAATTATCCATGGGTCCCATTCACCCCGAATAAATGGATGAAAATCCGCTGTGAAACGGATGATTGACGGGTGATGAATGGATCGGGTGATAGGTCGGGTCGGATATGGATAAATTTTTTTTGACCCATCACTCGCATCATCCATCCATCCATTAATATATCCATCCATCTATCTATCTATATATATATATATATATATATATATATTATCCCATTGAAAATATGTCTATTAATATGGGTCCAAAAAACATAATTTTTTCACCATTTCTTCCCCTATTGCGTAAATACATCTAAACCTTCCACTAATTCTGCACAAATTTTGCTCAAATCTAGTTCAGTTTACCAACTTTTGGACTTTATTTTTTAGAACACAACTTCCTCAAGCTGCAGGCATTGCTTATTCTCTTAAAATGGATAACAAGAAAGCATGTGTTGTCTCGTACACTACAGCAAAATGGGTCTATAGCGGCATTTCTAGTGGCGTTTTTTGAACAAACGCCGCTAAATACTAATACTTTTGTGGCGCTTTTATACAAACGCCGCTAAAGACTGTACTTTAGTGGCGTTTTTCTACAAACGCCGCCAAAATACAATCTTTAGTGGCGTTTTCAAAACAAACGCCGCTATATATTAGTACTTTAGTGGCGTTTTTTGAACAAACGCCGCTATAGACTAGTACTTTTGTTACGTTTTTATACAAACGCCGCTAAAGTACTGTACTTTAGTGGCGTTTTTAAACAAACGCCTTTATAGACTAGTACTTTCGTGGCATTTTTATACAAACGCCGCTAAAGTACTGTACTTTAGTGGCATTTTTTGAACAAACACTGCTATAGACTAGGAATGACAGAACGACCCGAACCCGACGGGGAAACCCGAAACCCGACTAAGTTCGGGTTTGAAAAATTTTGGGTCGGGTCGGGTATCGGGTTTTTTCGAGGATTTTTTCAGGTTCGGGTTCGGTATCGGGGCAAGGTATCCTCGTCCCACCCCGACCCGATTATATATATATATATAATATTTTATTATTTTATATTTTTTATATTTAAGTGATTTAACCTATCATATCAGTTCTATCTTTCCAAGATAAAAACCTTCATTTTTTTAAGGCTTTCTTTGGTGGATGGTTTTCCTACTTACTGTTTGCTTACAATATAACTCCAATTCAAACATGACGAATAGCCATGGACACAGTTTTCTTAATTTTAAAAAATGCTTCTAAATTCAAACATTAAGAAGCTTTTAGCTTCAAATGGGAAACGAACATTATTTCCCTAAATGTTTAACAATATCTTCTTATTATAATAAACTACAAATTAGGGGGTGGATCAGTGGAGAATTGCACCTCTTGAAGAAGGCAAGCAGCAGCAGGCAACCAACGCCATGGAATTCGAAGAGATAATTTCAGGGGAATCTTCTCTTTCACATTTCCGGCGTAATCCGTTTCGAAAAGCAGCTTATCCCTTACATCCATCAAAACTTCCTGCAATGAAGAGGGAAAGAAGGAAATAGGTTTTTTTTTTAAATCCAAAAAAAGGTACAAAAAACGACCTCTTCGATCACCTGTCGAGAAACAACAACATCACTAGTGTAACCATCATCAACCTCGGTACCCTTCAAATTCATCACCGACTTCACAATCTCATCTTTCTCGGCTTGACTCGAAACGCCGATCAGCTGGTAACAATTAACCGGGATATCAACAACGGCGTTTCCTGCGACGGTTGATCCACGCAAGTTAGAAGGAGAAGACGATGAAACCGGTGCGTTGTTCTCGATAATGTCGGCGACGCATTGTTAATTTTGATCAGCCTTAAAAAATGAAGGTTTTTTGATTTTTTGTTAATTTTGGTTGTGTATATTTTGGTTCTGAATCTAGTACTCAGTTTCCTTTAATTATATTTTGAGGGGCTTTTAAATCGGATTTAATCTCTGGGACTTTGAAAATATGCTCGTCGTTCTAATTTCCATCGGGACTTTGAAGGAACAGATTCTCAGAAGCTTATATATGGCGAACTCGGAAGTCAAGGTTTGAAGGGGTATATCAGTGAGAAGATTAGTCTTCTTTCAAACTTGATAAGCCTGTAAGTATTAGTTATGCTACCCTTCTACGTCCTCAACTCAACATCATGTATACACAGTGAAGATATGAGGAATCAATGATTTACTAAGCATGATTACCTTTCTAACTTGTCGCACTTGGAGCATTTAACACAAATTATAGTCTTTCATTGCTGCTTCCTTGGGAATGACTTATCTTGTTAGTGAAAGTTACATGTTTTCTTTACAGAAATGGGTTCTCTTGGGGTTTGTGTTCCTTTTCCCAATTATCTGGGGAGCCCTCTTTTACATTTTGATTTGTGTTAAAGGAGAGAATTACTATGAACTTTGTGGCTGTGCCTAATGAATGTGAATCTTGAGTGGCTTTGTTAAGAGTAAAATTTGAGCCTTTGCATTAAAAAATGGGTCTTTTCTTTCTTATTATGCCACCAATGTCTGCTATGTGTTAGACCTACATGAACCAATTATTCTTAGATGTTCATAGTTATTTGAATTTTGTTTGTGCAAAGGAGGTTAATATGTTTGCATTTGAACTCCGAAATTACTAAATATATGAACAAACTAAATTAAGCTCCGGGGTCATAGTTACTTGCACGAATGAAGTTGCTATCTTCTTGTCTTGTTTTCAATTCATAGATGAAGAATTATCCTTTTTTTGTGGACCTATGGTGGATCTTAACCCAATAGAATTGATTACTGCAGACTTGCATGTTTGTCATGCAATTTTATCACTTAAAAGCTCTTGCTTTCCGAGTTACTTTAAGAATTTAACATTGAAATTTGCTACAGATGCCCATTTCAGGAAAACTGGATTACAAAGTAGGACATAGAAAAGTTACATGTATTTTTTAAATTGTTCAGGAACCTGAGTACTAATTCCTTGCACGATTGTAAGTGTTAATTCTTCCATTAAACTGAAGTGCACTGCAGACTCTTATAACAGTCTTTCTTCCATTTTTTCTGGCATTTGTTTCCTTCTGCTAGGTGTTCTTTTTACTCTTAACGAGCAAAAATATTGTTTGATCACAGTTTGTGTTGTAAATTTCTGTAACAGCCTTTTTCTGTTAATTTTCTATATCCTACTTTACTTTTCGATGTTTCTGCAAGATGATGATTTGATCAGTAGCTCCATGATTCAACTTTTTATAGAACCTTCTTGGACTATTGTGTTTCTTTTCTTGAAGTCGATTACTCTTATAAATTCCCAGGGAACATGCTCCAGTATAGAATATTATAGAGAGTAAATAGTCGGCTATTTGTTTCTTGTGGTTGCACACTTTATGTTCAAGTTTTTTGGGATTTTTCTGTTTTTATGTTGGATGTAAAAACTATTTCTACTGGATGTGCATGAGAATGACATTGTAGCAATCATATAAGTTACGTCTATAATCCTTTATTACTTGATAACTTGTGTCATTTGGATGTTTAGGTACCTTTTGCCGTTGTTGCTTCAGTATGATTCAACTGTAGAGGAATGAGGAATCTGATACAGCAGAGTCCCATGGTGTTGGTGCTAGCATTCGAAAGAAGATTGGGAATGATGTTTGGAACTGTTGGAAATTGTGATGTTTGGAAATGTTGGATGAGGTAAATTGTGATATGGAAATTGTGATGTTTGGAACTGTTGGTTGAGGAATCACTATATTTCTTTGTCAACATTACTACTTTGACGTGAATGATTGCTATTATGATTTGATGTGGTCTTTTAATCTTATTGAATTTAATAGCTAGTCGTCTAATGATTATAAATTTTACTTCATTTTTTATGGTTTTTTTGTCGGAGTCGGTGACTAACGTTTGTACTTCCAACGGTAATCGACACGACTACGAAAGCTCCAATACATTTTTGAAACTAGGGTAAATTCAATTGCGCAAACAAATACCAAATTTACTGTTAAAAAGCATCGGTCGACTCCCTTTTTATTCTTCCTCGGATGTTTTGTAGGTTACCGTATGTTACAAATAATGTTGGGTAATGCTAATAGTCTCTGCTCTGCAACATGCCATTGGATAGAATTGTATATTTCTCACTTGTTATACATCAGGCCATTCACAGTGGTATGTACTTTCCTTGTATTACATATCTCGTTTATTTATTTTCTTCTGTTAGGGGTTAGAAAGCATGTACAGTTTGGTACAGAAAAACATTCAATTGAAACCAATGGCCTCTGCACATAAGTTGATGGGGCTTATAATTGAAATTCTTGGGGAAAATACTGAGGTGACAAATGGGGATAAAATATTAATTTACAATCTCCGTTAAATTCTCTTTTTGCTTCCTTATCTTTAAGTTAGATTGTGCTTTTTTCTGTTCTCAGGTTGTTTTAGCAGAATGCTTGAAAGGATTTGGTCCTTGGTAAGCTGTCATATTTCCATATTTATATATTTCAGTTTGTTAGGAATGCAGTTTTAGAGCCTTTTTCTGGGTGCTATTGATTTAAAATATGTTTGGTTCGATAAGCTGTTAGAAGTTATCATGAAATTCAAGCTTGGATGTTTCTGCACAATTATTAAGATATGTCTCTATATTTTGCTTATCATCATGATGGTTGCCCATGCCATAGAGTTGTTGACTGCTGGGACTGACCATGCAGAAATGTGTTGTTAACTTTTTTAACGTAAGATATAATGGATTTTCATATAAACTGATGATTTATTTGGATATGAAACTAGAGATCGGGTTTGCATTGCCATGGATGGGGCCTTTTCAAGTGGCATGCCAATTGGAGTAAGACCTCATGAAGCAAAATATCTGTGCAAGAAATGACAGGACGATACTAGCTCTGCATCATTGTTTTCCCATATAAACTGGATTATCTCTTTGAATTTAAGCGCCTCATTGTGACGAAGAATTTTGAAGAATGTGTAAGATTAGAAGCAAAATATCTTAGATATTATTGTTTATTATAGTTAATAATGTTGAACAACATTATATTTTACGTTAATGTAAACTTTGATTTATTATTATGGATTTCATTTTTCTTGTTATGGATTTTAAGTTTGTTGTTATGGATGTAAAGTTTATTGGAAAATGCTACAGGTTAAATTTAGGTAATAAAAGAGTAGAAAACAACATTTGACAAATTAGTTCTAATTTGCAAAATCAATTTCTTTTAGCTATAGAGAGGTAATTAGCGGCGTTTGTATCTTAAAACGCCGCTATAGATATGACCTTTTGCAGCGTTTGTTCTAAAAAACGCCGCTATATACTAGATCTTTTGCGGTGTTTGTGGGAAAAACGCCGTTAAATCTCAAGACCTATTGCGGCGTTTGTGGAAAAAACGCCGCTAAATCTCAACACCTATTGCGGCGTTTGTGGGAAAAACGCCGCTAAATCTCAACACCTATTACGGCGTTTGTGGGAAAAACGCCGCTAAATCTCAACACCTATTGCGGCGTTTGTGGGAAAAACGTCGCTAAATCTCAACACCTATTGCAGCGTTTTTTGTTACCAAACGCCGCGAACTTTAGCGACGCTATTTTCAGCGGCATTTTTTGCGACGTTTGTCATAGTGCCACAGGTGTTTTTTGCGGCGCTTAAAAACGCCGCTATAGGTAAAAAAAAATGCCGCAAATGTAAAGTTTTGCTGTAGTGGTATATTGGAGATGGTGGCACCAGTGAAGTACACATTAACAATCTCCTACTTTATTTGCTTGTTACAATTTGCTCATGGTTATCCAAATTGTTTTTTGCAGGGTGAGTTTCATGCCGGTTTAAACTTTGCAGCAGGGTGGATGGAAATGATGCGCTTGCTGTTTACACTGCTATTTCTGCAGCTCGTGAAATGGTTGTAAATGAACAGAGACCAATCCTTATTGAGGTGAGTGCACATTAACAATCCTTATTGCTGTTTACACTGCTATTTCTACAGTTCGAGTCGAGTTTTAATATTATTTTTCGAGTTCGAGTTGAGCTTGAAAATTTTAGGCTCGCGAGTTTTTGAGTCGAGTTTACATTTAATTGTATCATTCATTTCTCATCCGCTCCACCTGCGGATGGTGAATGGAGTGGATATGGATGAAACTTTTGACGGGTGATGGATGGTGTGGATGGAGATTTAGACCGCGAGTGATGGAGCGGATGAAGCTTCAACCGATCCATCTCCGATCCATTGCCAGCCCTACTGCCATCGCCATTTAAATCCATTACACAATAGCGTGTTGCCGGTACCAATATTTACAATGAGTTGGAAAGGTTGGGCAAGTTGGCATAGGCATAGCATGTAGCCTAGTACAAATAGATGTTTTTCACACTTTTTTTTACCCAGATCTATGACATAATATCACTGTCACAATTAATTAGTTGAGTTCCAACTACCAACTGCCACACAGTAAAGACCAAAGACATGGTTGGTTGGTTGGTCGCTTCAACTTGAGCCAAAAAATTTGCAGTTCAGCACATGCAGTGCACCACACTTTGTTTCCTCTCTAAGCATAATTTACTCCTCATTTTCATCTTCTTATTCTTCTTTTCTATTCGGCTAACATGGAATGCTTTGGTTGGTCTCTGTTACTTTTTCCTTTTTTTGTTCCTCTCCAACTGGTTGTAAGTACCTTACAACCATCCAAATTCTTGGGTTAAAGACCTTGCAAACTCTTCTTTAGATCATGTTAGTTTATCTTGAAGCTTTGAAAGCACCCTTAAATATGATGGATCGAGGGATTAGTGGGGTGGATCGAGGGATTAGTGGGGTGGATCGAAGGAGATTGGCGGGGTGATCATCTCTTTGAAAGTTTTAAATTCTTATAGATTTCGATTCATATAATTAAACTTTTCTTCAGCCTCTGAGGAATCTTGAATAACTCTAAGAGGGAAGCCAAGTTTCATTCATTCACACTACTTTTCCCCTTCCTATTCGATGCTTTGGACAGAATTTTAAGGTAAAGTGATGAACGACCCAAAAACAAAATTAATATGATATTAAATTATATGGTATTGTAAAAAGAACAAAATAAATTTATTTTAAAAATGTGGGGTATGGGCTATGGGAAGATATCCTTCATATGCTTTGGAAGGATTCGGAATGGCCGGAGGAGAGACTCTTTTCTTTCCAATTTGTGTGAACTTATCTTTACAAAGAATATGAATATTGTAAAGCCTGATTTTTTTCCCTAGAGTGGTGGCCTCTAAATTCTCTTATCTTAGGCTTGAGCCTCAAAAGATAAAAAGATATTATAAACTTGATTGTAATTTAAAATAATTTTTTGGAATATTATAAAAATAAATTTAAAATGATATTTTTATTATAAAAATAAACTTAAGTGTAAAACCTGATATCTATAATGTTTGAATTTGAATCCTCAAAAAATAATAAAGACAATATTTTTTAAAATATACTATAACGTTATCATGTGTATGGTCTAGTATAATGTGCCAATGATGGGCAGAGAAAATGGACTAATGGTATTTGTATCCCCACATGCCAGTCCCTGCAGATAAGAAAAGGAAATCATAAGAACCTCCTAAAGTGGTTAGGGTGAACCAGATGCTTCCATTTCAATTATTCAGCACTTGCCCCATCCAAGTACACATTGGTATGCAATTTGTTTATTCAAAAGCTTCTCTAAAACTTCGCAGCTGCTATAGATTGCAATACTGAAATTTATGGTCGTTGTTGGAGCATGTAATTGGTTTTAGTATTTAGCTAAATTAATGTAAAATGATACTATTCACGAATAAAGATGTGTTCAGTTTATAAACAAATTTGTTTATTAGCTCATACATAAGCTAATTTATCAACTTATTTTTTGACTACTTTATAAGCTCATTTACTCGGTTTTCATTTTCTTTTAATTTTTAACATTTTAAATATTTATAAAGATATGAATTAAATCAAACATAAGATGAATTTTGGCTTGCAAATAAAAGGATAAAAAGAGGTGTTTGTTGTCTAACATTAAATAAATATGTTCGTGAACGTTAAGCGAACATATTTATGAAGAATGAATACAAACCCTTCGAAAATAAAATAAATGAATTGAACATGAGATTAAAAATTTAAATGAACACAAATTGACCATGAATATCTTTAAAAATAATCAAACGAATACAAATGTAATTTTATTTATTCAAATTCGACTCATTTACACTCATGATAATGTATACTCGATAATTAGATCTGCAAATTCTAGATTATTGGAACCCCAATGGTCAACCTCAAACTAGGTCCAGAGCTACTAGAATTATGTCAAAGCTTGTATGATAATAAATTATGAATTTCTACATTAATAATTATCTTTATTTAAGTAAAAGAAACGTACAATTTCTGCAAAAGACTTATTAATGTACAATTTTTTGACAACGTCTGAGGTTCACGTTCACAAGGAATCTTTGTTTGCTAATCACTATTTACGATGCGAAGAGTGATATCTCAACGGACAGATTAGGGCAAAAACATGTGGAGGAGGAGAATCAAGCACCAACACATGCAAACCATATACATAAAAGATAAAAAATATTTTAAATAGTCATGTGATAATAATTTTCTAAACATTACAATGGACTTATAATAATGACACCAAACATAAACTTGAAAGGACTCCAATGGCCGTTGCTAGGATAAAAAGTAACAGCAAGACCAGTCTACAAGGCAGATACCTCTCCTACAACATATTAACATGACACCTAAATAAAACTCTGCAGCAGCTCTACAAATGTCAAAAAAATTCACTGTAGAGGCTACCGGATAAAATAGTAGTAGGAAACCCTAAATGAAACTGGAAAAAGATTACATGAACGTAGTTGTGATTTTGTTTTCAAGACTCAAGAAAGTTCCCTGATGGCTTCCCAATCGATTTCCACTGAAGGGAACTTTTCCAAACTGAAGTTTTCAGTGTCTTCCCACTTTGAATCAGAGAAATCCAAGAAAGTGATATCGGATTCTGGGGAAGAAGATCCCGCCAATGATTCATGGGATAACCTTGGAGACTGATCCAACTCCTCCGTCTTCACCTTGGGTTTTGAGTCGGGAACGGGAGAGGTCTTCCCCAAGCTCTGACTGATGGCTTGTAGCTTTGCATCAACCGAGGAATGGAGAGGCTTGAAACCACCGTATTCATCAGAAACATGAGATCCTTGGTGCTTGAGGTGGGGGAAGTTGAGCCTGGCGAATTCTCCTCGGAGCATGTAAGCAGCCTTGTCATATGCCAAAGCTGCTTCTTCCGCTGTATCGAAAGTACCGAGCCAAAGTCTGGTTCGGTTCTTTGGGAGTCTGATTTCAGCAACCCATTTCCCCCAGTGCCTCTGCCTCACTCCCCTGTAGAGTTTTGCAGGCTTGGGAGGAGATGAGGACACATGTTTCATAGGAACAGCTTTCGGGGAAAGAAAGTTGAGCCTCTTGTTTTGAACAGGTGTTGTTGAAACCATGGAATCAAGCTGCTGTTGATAAATTTGAGCTTGAATTTGAAGGATTTGGGAAGGGTTGAGTTGGTTAAGCCCGATTGAACCCGTTTGCTCCAAACTAACCAGATTGTTATAGTTAAAGAACCCATGATCCATGTTAGGCTGTGGAGGAAGTTGAGAATATGAGAAAGAGGATGAAGAAGAAGATAAATGAAGAGTAGATGAAGCACTTTTCATAAAAGGTTCAAGTGCTTTCATTAACTCTTCTCTAAAAGGATCTGAAAAAACCGAGTTACTGCTGCTATTATACATATCTATAGCTGCTGCCATATCCAAAAACTAAAACAGCAATAGTTTGATAGAAGGAAAAAAAAAACAACCTTGAGGGAACAAAAACAAACCCTCTTAACTGATGAAGATGGAGATTAAAACTTTGCAATTGATTTAAAGGAAAAAGAAAAAGAAACCTGGATCTCTATTCTGGATCACCTGGCTTTCAAAAAACCAACCTCGTATAGGCTTGTTTAAAGCTTAGTTTTTTACACTAATTTGTTCAGCTTGAAAGACAGACGATTACAGAAAGGAATTCAGAGAAGCGGGGAATTGCAGAACAAAAGGGGGGAATTATGGAGAAAACTGAAATGATCGAACACTGTTGACAAATCTGAAATTTCTCTCAGTTTTTTTTTGGGTGGCCTCACTTTGGTGTTTTCTCTCTTGCATTTGGAGGGTCACCTTATGTCTTCTTAAATAAAACTCTGGACTCTGTCCCCCATGTGCTCTCTCTCAAAAACTCAACAGATTTTTCATAATTTTTACTTAATTACAGAATTAATTTAAATTTAATTTATCACCCTCTTTCTCGTCAACTTCGAAGATGCGATGATTCGGTGAGGATGGGTATTTCGCCACTTAATTCGAACTGTTTAACCGGCAGGTGTCGGTTTGAAAAGGTTGTCCCTACACGTTTTGGACTGCGATTTAAACAAGTGATGGACTATTTTGTTCATTAACTTTTGGAATTTAATGCAAAATTTGGTCCTATCACAGTATCACTTGGTCATTATTCATTATTCATCCTTTGAATAACAAAATTAGTCCAGTCATTCATCTTTAATGAAACTATCAATAATAACACTCAAGACTGAAACGAATTCAATTAAATTTTAGTTTTATGCATATACAGCATTCAGAATATAATTATGAAAAAAAGACACTAAAAACAAAAAGCAAAACCGTGGGTTAAGGTTGTAATGAGATAAAGTAACAATTAAAGGCATGTGCCCACTAAACGTCAATTGCGGCGCCAGATTGAGGGCTGAAACATACAACCAAGAGACGATTGGGCAATGAGTCTCTTGAGATCTGTGAAACATCACGCATTTCAATAACAACAGATACCTTCAAGTCTAAAATAACCTTTGCTAAATTAATTAACGTTCAAATGTTTGAAATTTCCTACAATTTTATTATTTTCCCTGCAATTTCGGACACTAATCTAGAAAACCCTATTAACAAAAGTAATCCCAAAAGCAACAAATAAACTAAAGTTTAGGAATGGCTTGGAGTAGGAGGAAAAGATCAAAGAAAAACACATCTATTTTTGCTTTGTATGTTGCTATCAACTTTTCACCCTTCGAAGCTCTTTGGCACCATTTACGTACGAAACCTAACTACTCTTTCAGAGAAACCTATGGTCATTCACTCGCTTTCCTTTTATTCATTCATGTTATACATACTTCAATATATTTAATTTTAGCTTAATCATTTCATTTCGATTGATCATATAACCCTTGATTACTAATGATTTTATAAAATTTAATTTTAAATAAATATATAATGTGTTAGAGATGCAACCAATTTCTATTTAGACCAACCCATAAAGTTATAATCAAAGTAATATAATCTGTTTGATCCTTATTAATAAATAGTGAGGATTAAGGTTTTGAGATGTAACATTTATAACAAATTTTGTGATTTTTGAAACTGTAAAAGCTTATTCTTTTTTGTCAGTGATTTTTGGGGTTTTTCACATAAATCTTGATTTTTTTTATTTTTTGTTCGATCCTTTTTGTTTACTATTGATCGTTCCGATAATTATAACATATTGATAAATGTAATTTTTAAAATTTATATATTTTCAAGTTTGATCCTAATATGTTCTAATTGAATGGAATATTCAGCAATTGTTTTTAGTCAAACCGTTGTTAATTCAATGAAAAATGATGGTTAAACAAATCTTATCTTATATAAAATAAGGCTAAACTTAATCGTATTTTCGCATCAATTTACCCTCGAAGTTACTCAATTACGTCATTCTATATCCTATCCTAAATTATAAAGCCTAATCCCTAAATCACAAGCTTATAACTTCTAAACCATAAATCCTTAATCATAAACCATAACTTAGTATTTTAAGTTAGGGATAAGATATAAAATGATGTAATTGAGAGGGTTAAATTAATGCGAAAACATGATAAGATCAAAAGTGATAAATTGAGGGACAAAGGAGAACCTTAAGCCATAAAATAATTTCAAGTAAGATTCATATATAATAAGGTTTAAATCAAATATATATTCAAATATAACTTAAAACTAAAATTTAAACGCTTAGAATATTTTGATGTAGTATTAACAGGCGGCTTATTGGATTTTGAGAGGGCAGAGAGCACGTGGCTTCTCAAGTTATTGTTTAGCGTTTACAACTCCATGTGCCTTTCGAGTTAATCTTTAATCTCCCAAAACGTTTTCCTTTTGTTTTCAGCTCAACTACCCTATTAGTCGTTGAAGTTTGATTAAATTTCTTTTTTTACCATAAAAGTTTGAAAATTATAAAATAATTATTAATATTATTATTTTATAACACAATCTATGAGCCTTGTCTTTTTACATACCCACAACCCAGCATTTTACTTCAATTCTATGATCAAAGGTTACTCCTTTAATGGCCCCTTCGAAGAAGCTATTACCTTGGTTTCTTTAATGAAAACACACTGGATTTTTCCCGACGAGTACGCATTTTTTGCTATTGTTTAAGGCATGTTCGAGTCCTTATGATCCGGTTTGAGTTTTTTTGACTTGATTCGACTTCAAATTTTGGAACTATATAATTTTAATATGAGAGTGTTTGATGGAATGTTGATATTAGGGTTGGACGTGGTTGTTTTTCATTGTATCGTGGAATAAATCTTTGTGGTACTGTTTTATTGTCGGATACTTTGTATTGTTTTAATCTAAATTGGATTTTATCTCAGTTGGATTTTATCGATTGGAATGATACTTGTGTGGATTGCATTAAGGGTAAGCAAACCAAACATGTATCAAAACAGGCTGCCACAAGGAGTAGTGGATTACTTGATTTAATACACAGATATTTGTGGTCCTTTCGATGTACCGTCTTGGGACGGTGAGAGGTATTTTGTCACCTTTATTGATGACTACTTTTGGTACTATTACCTATATTTACTGTATGAAAGAACTCAGTCGATGTCCTTGAGACATTCAATACGGAGGTTGAGAGGAAATTAAATAGAAAGGTTAAGATAATACGTTGTAATACCCCAAAATTTTGGTTAGTGACCAAAATATAAATTATGAAAGTTTGGTGGCCAAAGTAAAAAATCAGGAAAAGTTTAGGGACATAAGTGGTAATTTTCCCAAAAAGAATTTGTATTCCATAAATGGATAGTTTATTCTTGAGAGTGAGGTTTTATTGGAATCAGATTCTTGATTTGGAAAATGTGTTAAAAACTAGAAAGTGTTAAAGTCATATAAAAATTCGCTAAATCAGATCGAATAGAAAATTTGAGAAAATTTGAATGATGATAAATTAAGCTTAGAAATATTATTTTCACATGTTAAAATGATGGGAAATAATATGAACTATTGAATTTGAGAATTTATTTCTATATTCAATTTGGACCGTTGGATGAAAAATGACAAGATTGAAATTTTGGAAAGATTGCACGGACAAAGTTGTAAAGGGTGAATTATTTTGTTCATATTTGACTTTATAAAGATGACAAGGGTTATGTGGCTTGGTATGAATGTAATTATAAGGATTCATTAATGGTAAATTAGTCATTTCTCAATTAAATGAATTTTAAAATTTATTTAAGCTTAAATAAAGGATAAATTAACATGAAATTAACTAAACTTTCATGAGACCAAACCATTTTTCTGCTCCATTTCGTGCTACCCATGACCTAGGTAAGAGATATTTTATTTGTCATTTTTGAGCAATTTCCTTTGGTTTTTGGATTAAGCTGTGAAATATAAAACTGTTATATTCAAAAAACAC
Source organism: Hibiscus syriacus (assembly GCF_006381635.1). Classification (NCBI taxonomy): domain Eukaryota; kingdom Viridiplantae; phylum Streptophyta; class Magnoliopsida; order Malvales; family Malvaceae; genus Hibiscus; species Hibiscus syriacus. Next base: position 1,546,285 of record NW_024063127.1, on the reverse strand, counting down.
TATCATTTGATATCATTATTGCATGCTAATCTTGCTTGAGTTTAAAGATCCTAAATTTTAGGGTTTATTTTCATATTAGGGTTTATTGAATTGATGATGAATTTTGATATTATTGAGGTTATAGAATCATTTACAAGCTTGTTTGTCGATTAAAATCACCTATACATGTCTATACATGCTTATGTTGATTTCGACCTAACCCTATATTTGGGGAAAGATACTGATTTGATGAAATTAAGTTAGAGTTTTGATTTTATAGATTTTATAATGTTGAATAGATGTTGATTTCATACTTGAATCAGATCAAAATTTAGTAAAATCATGAAAACTCTAATCTTGAACATACAAAACATTTAACCTTGACAATAGAGGATGAGAAAAATTATATAAAAATTATGTAGGGCATGGAAATGATGTAGGAAGTATTCTAAAAGCCTTAGAAAAATTTGGGGACCACTTTGTCATTTTATAAAAGTTGGGGGACCTAATCGATAATTATAGAAAAATTGTGGGTTGTTATGTAATGGTTAAATAGTTGAGGTACTATGCTGGAAATTAATGTTTGAGAGTTTAAAATGATGTTAGAATGTGAAATTGGATTATTTTGGGAGATTGGTAAAAGTTGAGGCTTAAATCACAAATATGGAAAAGTTGGGAACTTAAGTGAAAATGTTATGTAAAATTTGGATAAAAGGGACTTGAATGGCCAATTTTAAAGTGTTATGGTTAACAATTATGTTGTGATATGTAATTAGTATCGAATGAGGATCGAAAGAATTTTTAGGAAATTATTTTATATTTTTTTTGATAAGTAAGATTTTATTATCCAGAAAAACAGAACTACAAATCGTCCCAATGGGAGAATAAACAATTTACAACAAAATAATGGTTAGTATATACCCCAATTATAGCAGATAGTATAGTTACAAAAATCGTTTCTATTGATCTTCTTCCCACTAAGTTGAATCCGAACAATGACCTTGATAAGAGACAGAAGATGAGCAGCTTCTCTAGTTTTATGTTTGAAGATTCTTCTATTCCTCTCCTCCCAAATCATATAGATGTAGGAAGTCCATGTAATTTTCAGCAAGGTAGAGATTAAAGATTTTCCCTTCCATTCAACACAAGCCCATTCGATCATTTCTTCCCAAGGTAAATGAGGTTTGTGCACATGTGCCAAATTTAAGATAGAATTCCACAATAATTTGGCAAAGTTACAGTCAGTAAAAAGATGGTTCCTAGATTCGATAGCTTCGTTGCAAAGAACACATTGAGTATCAATGGCAATACCCATCCTTGACAGTCTATCCCTAGTTGGAAGTCTGTCAAGGATGGCCATCCAAGAGATCATACTAAACTTAGGGATATACATTGGAAACCAAATGATTTTATGCCATGACACATTACTTCTACTATCTCTAACGGCTTCCCAAATATCTCTAGTGTAAATCGTACCAGCATTCAGGATGAGAAGAGCAATATGTCTCAGTTTCAGCAGTTTTTTAATACTCCAGCTGTGAGCATTACTTGCGTCCATGTCACAGAAATTATTTTTTGAAAACATAACAGTTCAGCCAAGCCACCCAAAGGGATCCGTCTCCCGCCAATATATTACGAATGAGCTGAATCATGTTAGCAATGCCCCAGAAGCTGGCTGATCAGTACCTTTCCAAAGGAAACGAGAGCAAAGTTGATCAATGCGATTAATAACACATTAAGGGAGCATGAATTGTCTGCACCAATAGTTGGCCACGCTGTGAAGAACAATTTTTATTAACTCAAGTCTACCAACGTAGCTAAGAAGCTTGCTAGACCAGTGGTACAACTTAAGTTTGATTTTGTCCAGAAGAGGTTGATAATCATGTTCAGACAGTTTTTTAGTGACAAGTGGAACCCCTAAGTATCTTATCGGGAGCTGACCTTGCTTAAAGCCAATGATGCTGTGAATAATTTCAAGAGTTCTAGAGGGAATACTAGCAGAAAAAAGCTCAGTCTTGCTAACATTAAGCTTGAGACCAGACAGAGAATAGAAGTGGTTTAAAACAGAAATGATTTCAGCAATTGATTCAGGATTTCCTTTGTAGAAAATAAGGAGGTCATCAACAAAAGATAGATGAGTAAGCCCTATTCTTTTGCATTTAGGATGATATCCAAAAATCCCTTTGGAAGCTGCAAGATTAAGGATTTTGGAGAGGATGTTCATAGCAAGCACAAATAAGATGGGGGATAAGGAATCACTTTGTCTAAGCCCCTTTTGACCTTTGAAATATCCAACTAAGATACCACTAAAAGAGATAGAATATTTGGCTTCTTTGAAACACACCTCAATCTAATTTAAGAAGATACTTGGGAGACCTATGGCTTTGAGAGTGGCATAGATGAAATCCCAATGGAGAGAATCAAAAGCCTTTTGAAGATCAATCTTGTGAGCACATCTTGGGGAGATTTGTTTCCTTCCATATCCTTTAACAAGCTCCTGAGCTAGGAGAGTGTTGTCGATTATAGATCTTCCCTGGATAAAAGCAGACTGGTTAGGAATGATAAGAGCAGGTAGCAGAGATGTCAGCCTTTTAACAAGGATTTTGGAGATGATTTTGTACACTACAAATCAGCATGGGATAGGTCTGTAATCTTTGATAGTACTAGGATTATTAAGCTTAGGAATCAAGGCTATAATCGTGGAGTTAAAAGAAGGCATGATGCAAAAATGATCAAAGAAAAATCTGATTGCATTGGTAACATCTTCTCCTACCACATACCAAGCTTTTTTGAAGAATAGAGGAGTGAAGCCATCTGGGCCAGGAGATTTGTCATTTCCCTGGCTGAAAATGGCATTTTTAATCTCATCATTGGTGACTTTTCTGACTAAGGCAGAAGAGATATCAACAAGCATATCTAATTGGAGGAGATTTTTCAAGAAATCAGGATTAACTTTTTGTAAATTAGGATCAACAGAATCTAATTGATGTTTGAAGTAATCTAAGACTTCAGGAGACAAATCTTCAAAAGATTCCAGCCTTTTACCTTGAGCATTGATAAGGACCCTAATGGTGTCAGATTTATTTTTTGTTGCAATGATAGAATGGAAGTACTTGGTACATTTGTCTCCCTCCTTAAGCCACTTGGCTTTAGATTGATAAGAAATTATTTTATATTGTGTGCCTATGTTAGTAAGATTCTAACGTGTGGGTTGAATTTGAATATGTTTCTAATGATGCTCATTTAAATTGTGTGCTTGAAATCAAGATAAAGTATTATTAAATCTAAAGAAAAGCTTAAGGATGGAATGTGAAATCCTAAGGGAAGTTTGCAAGCTAAGGACACCAGGTGAGTGCAAATTTAATTTGTACTTATGTTATTGAACAAACATTAGCTTGCGATGAGCCAGTGACGGAGTTACTATGGGAAGGATTGACTCCTAAAATTTTATGTGATTTGTGATGCATGCATATATGTGCATTTGGTGAGCTAATAGAATTAGTGACAAGCTAAAAATACAAATCGGTTAAGTTTGCTTAGATATTTAGTTATGGACACTAAGTTTAGAAAATCACCAAAAAATTCTAGTAAAAATGATTAGAGGATTATTTTTATACCCTTGGATTCTTATATCAGTCTAGTTTTGTTATAACAAATGGAAATTGATTTCGAGGTATATACAAAAAGATATGAATTTTTAACCGATGATAGGTCAGAAAACGGGGTAGCAGATTTTGCTCAAAACAAATTCTGTCAGTCAACTTTGAAAATTTACCATAAATTGTACAAATTGAACTAGAAGAAGTGCCTTATATGGATAGAACTTTATTTGAGTCTAGTTTCCATTGGTATAAATGGAATACTTTTTAAAGGTTTATATTAATACAAAATAATATTTCTTTAAAGGTAGTGCAAACTGTCAGGATATAAATTATGACAAATTTTGGGATTTAACCAAAATAGAAGAAAAAGATCAAGTTAAATCTTAGTAAGGCTTATATTTTGACTTGTATATAATGTCAAAATGAGTGAAATGCATGCATAACATTATACATGAATGTTTTTACATCATCGGGTAGGACTTGAAATGAGTCTACCTTATTTATGTTGACATGATATTTATATCATTCATTATATATTTGGCATATTTTAAATATGTCAAAGGTTGAATATAAAATGCACTGATCACTGAACATTACAATATGATGTTTATTATGAACATATATGATATTTATCATAAATGATATTTTGGGTATGAACTTCCTAATGTTAAATTATGATAATATACTTTGCCATGGATGGATCAAATAAAATAGATTGTATGCCCAAGTAAGTAATTGAAGGACAGGGTGTAATTAGCATGCCATAGAGTCTAGCAGCTGCATAATCGGATTAGCACTATAGTGTATAAGGACACTTAGTACAATACTATAGTGTGTGAAGACACTTAGTACAATACTGTAGTGTATAAGGACGCTCAGTGTAACACTGTGGTATGTAAGGGCACTTAGTGTATATGGTAAACACTTCAGTGCATCTTTGATTGGAATACCCAGGGTCTTTATAGGTTTACATTTGGGCTATGGTTTATTGGTTAATAAATGATAAACAAGTGAATAAGCTTATAGAATACATGACAAGTATATTGGTAAGAAATTTATATGTGATTCATATCATGTTCATATTAGTAGCATGATTGGAAATACAGGTAAAGTGATCATAATGCATTGAATATTATTATTGTTTACATTTATGTGTTGCATTGCCTTGAATGTTTCTATGGTTGCCTCACTAAGTGTATACTTAGCGTGTGATGATTTTCACGCGTAGGTAAAAGGAAGAAAAAGGTGTAAGGAGCTGAGCTTGGCATCAATCATCAAGGAATATTTTCAGGTAACAGTAATGACATCCTATTTTCAGGTAACAATAATGTCATCTTACGTTGTTCTAAAGTTTCTAGTTGACATGTATAAAAGAATGAAATATCTGCAAATTTTTATTATAGTTAGCAATAAATATATTTATAGTATAAATAATTATTACTATATTAAATTATATTTTAATTATTAATTAATTTGGGTTTTTAGATCATGCAGATTTATTTATTATATGAACAAAACAAAACTTCTTGTTACTACCTGAGATTGGATTTGAATTAGAAGTTGGAATATTATATTTTGAATTCATCTGATTATTTATTTCATAATAAATGTACAAATATGGAATTTGTGAAAGAAACAAAAATTTTACCTATTTTGGGTTAAGAAATATTTTGATTATTTGATGTGACATCTATGACTTGCGTACGGGGACTTATACGGGAAATGGGTGTTACATACGCTCCAATAGAGGTGGTGAATATTATGGAAAGACATCAGAAGTTGGATAAATTCTAGGTCCATTTAAGAAACTCCTTGAGTCTAAGGGCATTTGTGCATAATATACAATGCCCAGATTGCCACATCAAAATGGATAATATCCCTTATGCTTCTTTAGTCGGGAGTTTGATGTGTGCTCAGACCTGTACTAGGTCGGATATAAGCTTTGCGGTCAGTATGTTGGGTCGTTATCAATCAAATCTTGGATCGGTTCATTGGAGAGTTGCAAAGAAAGTTTTAAGGTACTTGCAAGGTTCTAAGGATCACATGCTCACATATAGAAGAACTAGTAACCTTGAGGTTGTTGGTTACTTAGATTTGGACTATGCCAGATGCTCGGATACCCAGAAGTCCACATTCGCTATGTGTTCCTTCTAGCTGATGGAGTTGTCTCATGGAATAGTGTTAAGCAGTCTATCATTGCTACTTCCACTATGGAGGCTGAATTTGTAGCATTCTTTGAAGCTACAATTCAATCGTTATGGTTACGCAATTTTGTTGATGGTTTAGGTATCATTGGTACCATTGCTAAATCGATGAGCATTTATTGTGATAATGCGACAGTTGTATTCTTCTCTAAGAACGATAGATACTCCAAGGTGCCAAACATATGGATTTAAAGTATCTATCTGTCAAAGAAAATGTGCAAAATCAAAGAGTTTAAATAGTGCAAATTGGCACCAATAATATGATTGCAGACCTGTTGACTAAAGGACTAGCTCCTAAGACATTTATTGGACATGTTAGTGAAATGGGAGTAGTCACAAAGTCCTTGTATAGCGGATGATTAGTCATAAATGTATGAATATATGTCTTGCACATTTATGTTTGTTTGATACTCTAGATATCGATGTTTGTTTGGATTTTGCTTATCTATGAATAATATTTCAGTTATTCATATTTTGTTATGATTATAGACGTTCGATCTTATTTTAAGACATTGTCGGATAAGATATTTTCGGGTGTTTATCTTATTAAATTGTTTCTGTTTGAATTGGATTGACATGCAATACATGAAAGGAATCGAGAAGTTTGTCAGGCCCGTGACCGCCATGATTCAGTCGGTTTAGTTGTTACGAAGTTGTGACTTGTATATTGCATTATTTAAGTGAGCTCAAATTATGTTAATATGCTATATACTTTTCATACATGAATCAAGTGGGAGAATGTTTTGATTTCTAATATTGATTCACATAATTTAGTAATATATAATTGTTGTTGTTGTACACGCGGTGATGATTAGTGTAGTATTGAGGAGACAATTATCGAGTGTAAATCCCTCCGTCCCATACCGTGAAAATATAAGTTTGAGTGATATTATGTGTAACTGAAAAGTAGAGGGGTCTTTCGGTTATTTTGTGATTTAAAAAACTTAATGGAGTCATTAAAAAAACTCACGTAGCTTACAGTTTTTTTTCCAAGGCTCTCTCTTTTTCTCTTTTAAAAAGAAAATAAGAACACTCTCTATTTTGAGTTTGATTCTTTCATCAAGAATTAAACAAGTCTTGATATCATCACAAGACGAATTTATGATTATATAGTATTAGGATTGGATAACATTTATTATTTCTTGCTTTTGGGATAATCAACTATCATGATGGAATCATCAGGTAAGTTTTCATTTCTTTTACTGTAATTCTTAATAATTATGCAATGAGCTCGATTTGGTTGATTTAATTACCCTATCAAGATCCTTATAATTACTTCTGCATGCAAGATTAATTGATTTTAACAAATGACTCATTTCTCGTATGATATCATGCTTTCATGTAAAAGATAAGTGAATAAATATGGTGAGGTTACGCAAACATAGAAACTTGAATTGATTCTTTGATAATATATATATATACTTTCTCTTCACTGTGACATACATGAAATGAAAAACAAGCTCAGCTAGACTTAACGCAAGAAGTGGTACAAGTTCCTTTTTTTTACTAGGACTTACTGGCTAGTACAGAACCTTTGGCAGCTACACATTGCCGATTTCTAGGGTTTTTGAAGAGAGATAATAAGAAAATTGATTTTTTTTATAGGGAATAAGCCATTGAACATTAATTGATAAAGATGGGTTAATATAAATATGAATTACATCCACGATGATGATGTCAGGTATGTAGAAATTTTGATTTTAATCATTTATCAATAAGAAGTATGAAATATCATATTAAAATATTTATAAAAGTTAATATCCAATTAACGTGAGATTTGTCTCTTTACTATCAACGTGAGAAAATATAATGATAACACTCTATGAAATTTGTTTCGATTATAAATTCTTTCAATTTTGAATAGGGATGTAACTAGATGATAATATTTATTTAGAATATTTCTTAATTGTTGATAACACATACACATCCACAAATATATCTGTATAAATCTAAAACTTTTAAAAATGATAACATTTCATTTAATCGGTAAGACTATTTGATAGTTTTTCGACTTTAAATTGTTAACGTAATTGTTAATTGTAAAAGTTATTTTTCAAATAAAACGTGTCTTGTTCTTTGAAAGAGAGATATAAACATCAAGCACGAACTAAGCGATCTCATTGGTAAAATAATCGTTATTATATCTTGATGTTATGAGTTCGAGCACAAAAAATGACAGGAATGTGAGCGTTCAATGTCAAATAATTGAGAGTTATTTTTAAACAAATACTATCTTCTCAGGGGCGGGTGTAGGCCTTAACCCCTGAATCTTTTAAGTTGAAATTAGTTTACTCCTAGACTTCTAATTACAATTTAATTTTAATTATAACTTAGTTCTAGATAGAATTCAATTTAATTTCTCCAAGTAACAACTTATAAATTAGAAAGTATGATCTCCTCTCTCCCACGATTCAAGCATTACAATTCAAAACCATTAAAAGATTGCAACAAATTTTTTACGGCAACTTCACAACTCACAAAAATCAAGAGCTAAAATTTGAAATGTATTAGTTATGGTTTTTCTTTTTCTTTTATTTTTTTATGTTTTATCTGTTATAATTGATAAATTTAGGTAATAGGGATGAACATTGATTATCTTATTTATTTTTCCTAGGTTGAAATATGAAAAGAAAAACAATAGATTCTTACTTTTTAAAATTGAAACCAACACCCGAATTAGACGTTGAGAATACACACCATAGTGCTCTCACTGAAACAATTGTTGATACAAATCAAGGGACATCTACTCAAATTCCAAGTGAGGAACCTTCAAATCCATTTAGAGATAAGTCTACAATTAATATTGATAACACTCTTTTTGTGCGTGATCCAGCTCTGCGTAAGTTAATTAGTAGTTACCCATAAGAAAAACGAGAAGTTATAGAGAAATTCATAAATTTATGGATCTTATCATATTCTTATGTCTAAGTATCCTCAATCTGGTTCAGATTTCAATCTAAATGGTTTAAGATATTTAATTGGTTGGAGTATTCACTGACTACTGATGATGTTTATTGTTTCCCGTGCTTTCTTTTTGGAAAGAAACCATTAGGAAAATCTGGTTCAAATATTTTTACAGTACAATGATTTAAAAATTGGAAGAGAATTGAAGAGAAAGAATGTGCATTTGAAATACATATGAGGAAAGATATTAATTCAAGTCATGGATATTTAGTTCAATGTTGGGAAGATTTCAAGAACCCTAAGGGTGCGTTTGGTTAACGGAACGTAAGATTACTAGTGGGAATAAAAGATTACCAGGGAATAGGATTACTGGAAATGTTGTATTTTGTGTTTGGTTGGTTTAGCAGGAATGTAAGATTACCGTGTTTGGTTAAAGGAATAAAATATTATTGGAATGTATATTTGACCAAATTGTCCTTATTATATATTTGTATAATATTACAAATTGTAAAATATTTTTATATTTTATTTAAAAAATTAAATTCATAATATTTATATAAATATTTTTACAAAATTAAAAATATAAAAAATGTTTAATGAAAGGGTAAATTTTTTTTAATCCCTGAACTTCATATAAAATTTTAATTATAGAATTTTTTTTTGTAAATCTAAAATAATTTAAGGATAAATTTGTAATTTAACCTTCGTAGAATTTTTATTATTCAATGATAGAAGAAGGATATTTTTGAAAAAAAATAAAAATTTAAGGGCATTTTAGTCCAAAATGCCGGTAATGTTACAATACTTAAGGGAAGGGAGGTAATGACATTCCCGGTAATATACCCAAAAAATCTACTATTGGTAATAAAAATATTACTGGGAATGAGATTCCCGGCCAACCAAACATGAGAATGTGGGATTCTCATCCCATGAGAATCCAACAATCCTTGAATCAAACACCCCCTAAAGGTCATATTGACATTTTATTTGAAAATTTAACCCTGAAACAAATTAACTGACCTTATTCCCATATGTAATAGAGTAAGGGGAAGGTATGATAGTAGGCTACCCCAACCCTAGGCTGAGAACAACTTCCGTAAAATATCTCCAACAAAATACGGATAATCGTTTACGATTAAGTGTTTCAATATAAGTTGTACGATGGCTCACATTTCAAAATTGTGCATTCATGGGGCATGATGAAAGTGCAAAGTCCAAAAATCAAGAAAATTTTCTAGAGATGTTGAAACTCCTTTATTCTTAAAATAAGGATATACAAGACGTCGTGCTAGAAAATGCTCCACAAAATGCAAAATATATATTTTCGTCAATTCAAAAAGAAATTTTGTACATATTTACTCAAAAAGTGCAAAAAGAAATTGGAAAGGAGATTGGTGATTCAAAATTTTACATAATTATTGATGAATCTCGAGATATATCTAAAAAAGAACAAAGGGCTATAATCATAAAATTTGTTGATGGAGATGGAATTGTAAGTGAACGATTTTTACAATTAATACATGTCAAAGATACTACGTCAAAAACTCTAAAAGAATATATTTCTATAGTTTTATCTAACCATGAGTTGAGTATTGCAAATCTTAAAAGTCAAGGATATGATGGAGTGAGCAATATGCGAGGTGAATGGAATGGTTTACAAGTTCTATTCAAGAAAGATTGTCCCTATGCCTATTATGTGCATTGTCAAAAACATCAATTACAACTGGCTCTCATTGCTGCTATGCGAGAAGTATCTGAAGTTCATGAATTCTTTAAAGAATTGATTTTTATTGTGAATGTTGTAAGTTCTTCTTTTAAGCGTCATGATGGACTACAAGATAGTCAAATTGATGAATTGAAACATTTAATTGAAATTGAAGAGATTGAGACTGGATCAAGGTTAAATCAAATTGGTACTTTACAACGTCCCGGAGATACTAGATAGAGTTCTTATTACAAGTCAATTTGTAGTGTCTAAAGGATGTACAGTGCAACTAGTTCTTTCCTTGAGAAAATAGCTATTGATCGTCAAGTCTCATATTCTCAGCGTGGAGATGCTAATTTTTTCTTAAAAGGTTGTTGCCTTTTGATTTTGTATTCGTTTTACATATGATGCGAGAATTTATGGGACACACAGATGCACTTTGTCAAGCTTTGCAATATAAGTCACAAGATATTTTAAATGCGATGGATTTAGTTGCTGCCACGAAGTCTTTAATTCATAAATTTAGAGATGATGGTTGGGAATGTCTTTTACAAAAAGTACTTTTGTTTTGCAATAATCATGATATTTTGGTCCCTAATATGAATGCTACTTATACTGATATAATTTGATATCGACGTAATAAAGATATCATTTCGCTAGAGCATCATTATAGAGTGGATGTGTTTACAACTACTATGGATCAACAATTGCATGAACTAAACAATCGTTTTAGTGAGCAAACAACATAGTTACTTATTTTAAGTGTGGCTTTGAATTTTAACGTGGACAAGGTTTGTCGTCTTGCGAAGTACTATCCCGAAGTTTTTTCTGAACATGATAAAAATCATTTGAAGTATGAACTTGAGCTATTTTTTTCATGATGTCTCTAATCATTCAGAGATGAAGAATTTGATCACCATAACTCAATTATGTCAAAGTTTATCAGAAAACAAGAAATCTTTTTCTTATTCCCTTGTTGACAGATTGATTCGACTTATTTTGACTCTTCCTATAAGTACAACAACTAATGAAAGAGCCTTTTCAAAAATGAAAATTATTAAGACTAGTCTACGAAATAAGTTGGAAGATGATTTTCTTTCAGACTACTTAGTTGTATATATTAAAAAGGAAATCGCTGAAAAAATTAATATTATCTTAATCATAGATGATTTTAGCTCTATGAAAAGAAGGAGAGTTCATCTTAATTGATGAAGATATTATGTTTTAGATGATGTATTTTTTTTTACATATATTTAAAAAAAATTAGAACATGTAATTATATTAATTTTAGTTGTTATTATATTTTAAATTCAATATATATATATATATATATATATATATATATATATATATATATATATATGAATTGTCTTAAAAATTATTTTATATTGGACTAGTTAATAATATTTTTTGGATCAGCCACTATCTTCTACTTACCTCATACTAATAAAAAAATATAAACATCAAATTTTATTTGGGTTTAAATTAAAAGTTTTACAATAATATAATTAAATTATGGGTAAAGTATATAAATAGTCCCCAAACTTTTAAAGAGCTTGCATTTTGGTCTTCAAACTTTTAGTTTGTTTTCAGTAAGATCCCTTTCATTACCTCCCGTTAGTTTTTACTGACGTGGCACTTAACTCTTGTTAAACCCCCTTCTTCTTCTTCTTCCTCTTCTTCCGTTCCCGTTCACCCCACCTCTGGTCAGCGGTGACTCACACTGCCATCACCATCGTCACCGGCGTTACCTCCCGACCACACCCCGACACTTTTATACTCACCGTCCACCGTTCGTCCCAAATCGTAAGAAGACTATTCGAACACCCATCTCTGATCTCCATCGTCAGTCGCCAATGACCATCACTATTGGTTCCAATAAAAGCGTCGCCCCATTCTGATCAACATCCCACTAGCCATTTACCGAGACTCACATCCGTTAGCTGTGGAAAGGGCCTCGAATCTCATCGAAAAACCCTAACACCCCTTCTATTTTCATCGATTTTAGACTGAATGGATCATCTGTTCGCCACGCCGCTACCACCGTTGGAGTCCTCAACTATTTCGAGCAAAACCTAGTCGTTCGTACCTCCTCACCGTCATCACTCCTTCATCCATAGTTGGTTAAAAAAATAGAAAAGAGGTGTTGGGGTCTTCTCACGATTTGGGACGAACAGTGGACGATGAGTATGAATCGAGGGTTGGGGTGTGGTCAGGAGGTGACGCCAGTGTGAGCCACCGCTGACCGGAGGTGAGATGAACGGGAATAGAATAATAATAATAATAATAATAAGGGGGTTTAACAGGAGTAAGTGCCACATCGGCAAAAACTAACAGAAGACAACGACAAAGATCTTACTGGAAACGAACTAAAAGTTCGATGACTGTATTGTAAGTTTCAAAAGTTGGTTGACCAAAATGAAAATGCTCTAAAAATTTGGAGACTATTTATATACTTTATCTTTAAATTATTGAGTTAATTTTTTGAATTGGATTTGGACCCTTTTGTTTTTTTATTTTGGGTTTCTATCGATTGGTCCATTTAATATATATTGTACAAATTAATTTCATAATTTAAGATTGGAGTTAAATTCAAACTCAGTATCACCCGTGGTTACGATCGAACACTTGTACTCAATCCTTAAACCAAGATTCACACACCAGCCAGTCAGCCACCCCTTCACCTGAGCACTACCCCCACATCACACAACCAATGGACCACTCCATCCCATGGTTTTCAGAACCGGTCATGCTATCGGTTCACTGGTTCAACCAGTTGAATCGGACGACGTCATAATTATTTAAAAAATTAAATAAAAATACCAAAAATATTTAATAAAAAATATTTTTTATATCACAAGTCATATTCAAAGCAAGTCATAACATATATAAATTAAAAACCATAAAATCAAGTGAAACAAAATGATTCAAATTAACTACAACATAATATTTAAGGTAAAACATATTAAATAATAAATATAATTATATAACTATAATTAAAAAATAAATTTGGGGCTAAAAAAATCATAACAAAATGATATTGTTTGGTTTAATTTTTTTTAAAAAAACAATCTCACATGGCTAAGAAACATAGAAAAAATGGTTGTCCCTTGTTCCCATATGTAATGGGGTAAGGGGGAGGTAATATAGTAGGCTGCCCCCAACACTAGGTGAGACCAGCTTCCGTAGGAGACTTCCGAATTATGAAATACCCTCCATGGGACTCGATCCCACGACCTCAAAGTTAAGAACCTTGTGCTCTACCAACTGAGCTGGATGATCATTTCCTAAGAAACATAGAAGAGCATATCAAAAGTCTAAAGAGTACAAATATGAGAACAAAACAATCTCATATTGCTAAGAAACATAGAAGAGCATCACAACTAACTTCTATAAATAATAGGGGTAATTTGGCATTCAAAATCATAGAGCCTTTTGGTGAGCATTGAGTGAACTATTCTTTCACTTCAATCAAGCTCGAATTTTAGGCTTTAATTGAGCTTCTAAATTTTTTTTTAGTTTAAACATTTTTGAGTTCAAGTTTCAATATTATATTTCGAGTTCGAGTTGAACTTGATAATTTTTAACTTATGAGTTTGAGTGGAGTTGAGCTTACTTTTAAAGTTTTCAAGTTCGAGTCGAGCTCAGCAATATTCGAGTTCGACTTGGCTCGTTTAACAAACGAAGTTTGGTTTAATTTTTTTAAAAAAAAAAAACAAAATTTCCGGTTTTTTCCGGTTTTCAGCCGGTCCGGTTCGAACGGTTCAGCGATTCTGACCGGTTCGCTAGTAGTGGTTCAACTGGTTTAGATTAAACTGGACTAGGCAACGATTCCCGGTTGAATCGATCGGTCCGATCCGATTTTTAAAACAGAGTCCATCCGATAACCGTTAAACCCCCCATCTGTTCACTACCGAGGCCTTGATGACCAATAGCCGTACCAAGTACCAACGCTCAACCCGCCCTAAGACCACAACAACAACTAAGCAAACTTGAACCTACTACAACCAAAACCCACCTAAGTAAACTTACCCATAATGTCTAAGCTACAACCACCTTCAAAGAGGATTTAATCTTAACTTTTAAATATTAAGAATTTTTTCAATTATTTAAAGCACTTAAACCTACTGACTGAGGATAACGGAGTTTGCCGTGACACTTTATTAAACAGTACCAATTGGTCTCTCCACCTACTTCCAGCTCCCCGCCATTGCTGCTGCTCTCTTCATTTCTCACACAATGGCAATCGCCTCCAATTCCATCGTCTCTTTCGCTCACCGCTCACTGAGTCAGCCCGGAACGCATTCCCACCCTCTCCTTTCCTCTTTTGTTTCTTTGCCCCCGTCTCCTTCACTCTCTCTAAAACTCACCCACCACTCCATCTCGCCACTTCACTGCTCTTCAAATGTACCCGACACCACTGAAAATGGCAACCCCATCGAAACAAGTAAGCTTTTCTTTCCATCCAGTTTTAGACCCAAGTTTAACTTTTTCAAAATCATCGTGATCTAATGAAATCTGGGTTTGTTCATTTCTTTCTTGATTGTTTCAGGGTACCCAGCTTTTCCTACTGTGATGGACATCGATATGATAAGAGAGATATTACCCCACAGGTTTAAATATACTGTCAAGTTTTTATTTCTTAGGTTTTTTAGCTTTCTTTTGCTTGCTTCTCTAATTGTATTTAGTGGATTTACTTTGCTTGTAGGTTTCCATTTTTGCTGGTGGATAGAGTGGTAGAATATAATCCGGGGGTATCAGCTGTTGGTATAAAGAATGTGAGTATAAATGATAACTTTTTCCCTGGACACTTCCCTGAGAGGCCTATAATGCCTGGTGTTCTCATGGTTGAGGTAATTAATCTTCTTTTCACTTTTTTCCCTAAATGACTGTAGATTTAACTGGTTAGTTTATCATTATGAATGCTTTATGGCATGCATAGTTTCCTTGTCGAATAGGATTATATCAGGATGTATGCAATTGTGTAGTTATTTGATAATTTTTCTGTTATGAATCTACTTAAAATGAGGTGTAAGACTGGTCTTGCTTTATGGCTAGACTTGTATGAAACAGAAACCTATGTTTTATGGACTCCTGGTGTGTGTCAGATAAGGTACGTGTCCAGCATGGATATATGATCAGTTTTTCTAAGTTCTTCCATATATTGGAGGACTATCTTCATACACATGTCCATTCATCAGACATGGGCATTACAACAACAACAAAACCCTATTCCCATATGCAATGGGGTAAGGGGGAGGTAGGGTAGTAGGTTGTCCCCCAACGCCAGGTTGAGAGCAGCTTCCGTGGAAGACATGGGCATTAGATATGAGTAATTCAAGAAAAATAAAGAGTTGGAGTAACATAGATAGAAACCCCACTTAGCATAGCTGAAGTCTTATTTGCTGAAATGCACTTGCAGTAATATGGGGAAAGGAATAAGAAAATAAACGGCAGTCTAAATTAGAGATTGAACTAGTTTTTTTTAATGTCACGCCTTATTATTCAATCACTTAAATTAAATATGCATTTCTGAGGTAAAACACGATTGCACAAGTTTCTATTTATGCCGTTTGGAGGAGATTGATAGAAGTAACAACAGAAAAAGTTGGGCATATCATAGGTGTTTCTGCACATAGCGCCTATGGAGCTTGCTTCCAATGGTTCTTCAGTATATATTTTACCTGATTAAATAATCTGTATTGAACTGTGGCTAAGTAAAAATTTGGTTAACGAAAGGGCGTGAATGCTACCATGTAAGGACACATCATGGTGGAACAAGCAAGTACAGACCGTTATTAAGAACAAACAAATTTGCTATAGACTACTGGTGATACAAAGAATTTTGAAATACAGGCTGGCAAAGAATGGACAAGATATTTCTAAGGAGGCCATTTGCTATATACTACCGACCCGGTGATACAAGGAGTTCCGAGAAATATAAGTTAGCAAAGAACAATCAAAACTTGTAAGGAGGTTATTTGCAATAGACTACTGCTGATAAAAGGAGTTTCGAGAAATATAATCTAGCTAAGAATTGCCAAGACATTTGTAAGGAGGCTTGAGTGAGTCTATAAGACATTTATGATATGTTGGACTCAAAAGATGGAGAGAATGGTATCTATAGGCTTGTTCGTATGAGGGAGAAAAAGGCTAAATAGTTGGGAATTGTTATATGCATTAAAGATGATAGTTATATGGTCCTGTTGAAGGACGAGGAGATTAAATATAGATTGATGTAATAATTTGATAAGCTGTTCAATGGTAGTTACTCTCAAGATGCAGATGATTAGACTTTTCCATCAGATGACCTAAGTTATGACTTTATGCATCTGACAAGGCCTTGCATCAAATGAAGACTAGAAACACGGTAGTCCGAAATGCAATTCCTATCAAGTGTAATTGACTTGATGAGTTGGCTGGATGGTTGGAAAACTTGTAATAGCGTGTCAAACGAGTAGAAGAAGATTACCTTGGCACCTTTATTATATATTTATATATTACTCAAATTTTAAAAGATTAAAACCTTTGAATCATACTATGAAACCTTTGGGCAAACTTATTGAGCAATGTTTATGAAAGCAGAATAAGATTGCTAATAATCAGTTTGCTCTCATGCTAAGACAACCCACTGTGGATACTAATAATCTATTGCAACAACATATTGAGAATTTTGAAGTGTCATAGTGAGATTTGCACATGGTTTTTAGTGATTTAGTGTAAACTTAAGACAGAATACCTAAAGATGTTCTTTGGTAAAGAAGACGTTGTTTCTTTCAAATATGTTGGTGTAATACAAGATATACATGAGAGAGTAGTTAGAAATGTAAGGACTTGTAGTGTATTGATGTATGAGTTTAGAATTGCAATAAGGGTGCACCAAGACTCGGCTTTCTTTCCAGCTCTCTTTACCCCAGTAATGGATAAGGTAACTAAAGACATTCAAATGAAATACCTTGGTGTGTGCTATTTGCAGATGATAATGTATTGGTTAGTTGAGACTAAAGAATAGATTAATACCAAATTACAGATGTGGAGGCAAACACTAGTAACTCGGTGATTTAGATTGAGCAGATTGAAGACTTAGTATATAGAACATGCATTAGTAAAAGAACGAATAATGATCAAAACGTGGTAACAATCAATGGCTAGTGATCCCAGTAGCTAGTATTTTCTATATCTATCTTATTCTGCCTCATTCCTTCTTTATTATGATTTATTTGTACAGCAGATACTTTAGTGGCCATCCTTCAAGCCTTCTGTTATCGCTTTGCCAACACTACCCTGCCATCTTACTCTGCATAAAATTGAAAGTTTCGTTCTGAGTATATGTACAAGATGTCATACATATGTGGCTAGTTCGGCTACTGTAACCTACTCATCCCATTCATCTTGTGCATATCTAGCTAGTACATCAATACTTAAAGTTATCTGTTTCATCCATTTAAATTGGTTTCAGAATGCCCCCTCTCCCCTTGATTGTTTCTCTATACGCTCTTACATTGGTAGGGATTGATATGTCATCTGCCCTGTATTTAGCATACTAAATGAACATGGCTCTTGTAGCTTCTATGTATCATTTTGGATTTAGAGCAATCTTTGCATAAAAATCATACCCCATGTTGCCAAATTTTTTCTTATGCTAAAATAGATTATCTGCTGGCAGTTTTGTGTGTGATATTTTGGCTAGACATCACTTGTTTTTTCTGTTATTTAAACTTCTTGACTATTTAATTGGACAAACAAGTAAGAGTTTATGCTTTTGGCACCTTTTAATTGAGAATCTACCCTTGAAACTCTCATTTTTTCTATGTTGGTCTTTCCACTCTGTTGATCACATGTTTTGATGATCTTAAACTAAGCTGGGTGATGTTACACCTTGAGGATCCCCCAAGTGGCAAGGCCTTGGTTACCCAAACATTGTCATCCCAAACTCATCAACGAAAACAAATTGCTTAAAATAGTTTGGCATTTAGATTATCAGTATCATAAATACTACACTGTTCAATGCATCTTTAGTGTTAGTAGATACTAAGAGAAATATTTACTTGGTCCAGGCAATGGCACAAGTCGGAGGTGTGATTATTATGCAACCTGAAGTGGGAGGTTCACAAGAAAAGTTTTATTTTGCTGGAATCGACAAAGTGAGGTTTAGGAAACCTGTCATTCCAGGAGATACTTTGGTCATGAAGATGACACTTATCAAACTCCAGAAGCGGTTCGGAATAGCAAAATTGGAAGGGAAAGCATACGTTGGAGGTGACTTGGTATGTGAGGGTGAGTTCCTGATGGCTACTGGTAGTAATTGATAAGACTCGATATTTATCCATATGTTTCCTCCAATTTTCCGTAAATTATTGAAACATGGTCAGCTCGAGGCTTTTATTCTATATTGATCCCTTGCTAGGACCTTTTTTTTGGACAGTCCATTAGGAAGTTATTTTTTGTTTTTTCGTCCAAAGAATAGGTTTCTTGAAGTTTGTTCTAGCAAATGAGTTTGTTAATTATCAAAATTTATATCCTGTGCTTTGTTCCTTGAAATTCAATTAAGTTAGAGCAGCAGTTCCTCCTCAAGAATGAAACCTTCACCAGAAAACAAATGTACTAAAAAAATCTCCAAACCAATATTAACTGATTGACTAGCCTCCAAGGTTCTTGCTCTCACAAGAATATCTCAACAGATGAGTATTTTTCAATATTTGAGTGCAAACCTTGGGAACAAGGCTAGTTGTATGAATCCAGGTTCAACGTTATTAGTTAATGCAAGTTATGCAACCATCCTTGAGATGTAACATCCAATAAGTCTATAGTTTGCACCAGAATATCTGCAATCATTTATTTTGTACCGAAAAAAGATTGAGATGTATTGAAGTTGAAAGGAAGGACTATTGATGTCTGAGTGTTGTTTTATGGCTCCCAATGATGTGGCTGATGAGTGCCAATTACCTTTAGTATTTTGCACACAATCTTTAGTGGGACTCAATGGTAGGAAGGACTGTGTCCTTTATGCAAGTCATGGAGGCCCATTGCTCTTTCTTTTGCTTTTAAGTTGGTAGGGAGCATCAATTATTCCACCTCTTATTTAATGGAATCTCTTGCCCTACAGCCATACACTTGTTTGCATGTGTGGGTGTGAGCCCATCTTTGCATATCTGTGAAATGGCCCTACTGCTAAAACAGTTGCTCAATACTGCTGATATTTGTGTAGGCAAAACCCCATAATCTTTTTATTTAAAGGGAGATGCTGGTTATATTATCTGCAATGAGTTTAGTTGCCTAAAGCTCCATATAACTTTTTTTAATAATACGCGGTGGTTACAAGATAGCATCTGTTTAGAATCTTTTTTTAGTATTGACAACGTTCACACACCTTACAGACGCAACTGCTTGAACCCGAGACCTCTAGGAAGAACAATACTATTTTTTTTCTTAGATACAGAAAAATGAATGATTTATGCTGCCTGTTAAAGCAAATTCAGTTGAGCATGATAATCATAGGTTCATCTCGAGTCTTCAATAGCATACTATTTTTTTCGGAGAATTGTCTTGTGTCGTATTAGAAAGTTTTTAACCTCCGTTACATATCAGTTTCCTTCATTGTTTAAAGTCATAGAATGAGTTTCACACTCAATCAAATGAAAATGACATGCAATATTGAATCAAAACACACACAGAAAGAAATTGACAGGCAATGTGCTATGACAACCATGAAACAAAGATGGGACAATAGAAATAAACAATTTCTCCATCATGTTGTTGCTTTGTCATCTCAATTTTTCATTTTCATGCTGAATTATTGGACTTCCCCCCCCCCCCCCCACTTGCTTGGTAACAAGTATATGCTCAACTATGTAGCTTTCCAGTTTTCAGTTCAACTCAAGAGGCTGCAATATATAAACCAATTAATTAATCAAATTTTATCACTTAATAATGGTAATTCCATTAAATAATTTGATTGTAGAAGTTGCCTAACATGCATGACTTATTTTTTCAAACATAGTAAACTTTAGGATGTCATGTTTGTCACATAAAAATGGTGAATCAAACTTTTGTTCCGAAATTAAATATACAAGAGACTTAATTTTGTAATAAGAGAAGTTCATTAATATAGTTTGATCAAGTCAAAGTCTTGTCATGATTTATATGAAAATTGACTTTTAATGTAATATTGTAAGAGTTAATAATTATTTAGTTATGATCACTTATTTGAATACATAATTTATTTTTAGGTATAATGTATAAATTAGACATTTCTTTCGATCCATAAATTGACGGATATTGAACGTTGAATATATTTGAATTTTATATCTTTCTATATAATATATCGACGATGATATCAATCAAATTAAAATTGGTATTAGAAATAAAACTTTTATATACAAATTGAATTATTTTGAGTGATATATTAATATATTTTTCCCTTAAATGCTATCTTGAAAAAGAAAGTGACAAGTAGGATGGAGATGAGATAAGCAACACTTGGTAATGTTTCATTGGAGCAATACTTGTTGGTAGGACCATTCAATATGAAGACAGTACAGTGTTGTCATATTCCAATTGGTTGTTACAGATTTATAATTTTTTATATTTTATTGAAAATAGGGACGTCCGTTTTGGAGGACCCCAATGATTGACACATAATAATTGCTAAAACTAATATGTTTTGAAAGGTAAAAATATTATTAATATATATTATATATTTGGAATAGTCATGAATCATCGCTTACACAGAGGAACTAACAGGTGACCACCTTGTTCTCTTTCATGTATGATTATTGAAGTTTCTATATATTTTTTTAATTGAGATGTTGAATCATTATAAGTTTGGAGTGGGGAATAGTTAACATAAGACTTGAATTTGTTTTCTATGTTAATATACAATAATTTTATTCATTCAACTATGATAATATTTCTTATAAACATGATAACTAATAAATTTATATTTAACATTTTAATATATTTATTACAAACACTTCTTTTATTAATATTTCTTTTTAAAATGATTAGATCCTAATTGAGGGGAGTTAAGGAGTCATTCACTTCTCCAACTGGCAAACTATGTAGTTCCATTCCCTAATAAATTCAATTTTTTTTATTAAAACGATTTAAGACATTTTCTTTTTAAGATAATATATATTATTGAAATTATAATGTATAGTTAGTTGAATAATTAATTTTACACTCTCAGCTTTAGAGGTCGTGGAATAACTCTGATCAAAGATAGCGTAGAAAATGAAGGTGGATAAATTATTTTTAATTTTAGGTTTATTATTTTGGAGTGCGACCTAAGGGTATAAATGAGATATAGTATTTGAGAGATCGATTATCATAGTACATGATTTAGATGGATCACAAATTTAATCCATCTTTTCAATTTTAATAAATATTATATACTATAGTTTTAAATTTGTATAAAATATTACTCGTAGTAGCATTAAGATGAAAACACTGTAGAATGGCTATTTGAAATACTGGAATGGTTAGTTTAAGTGAGGTGGACATCATTGAAACTCGTGCCCGTAAGCAACGGCCCAGATTCTCTCTCCGCTCTCTTTATCATCTTCTCTCGTCTCCCCCTTTCATGTCCATTTCCATTTCTCAAATCTCTCTTCTGCGAAGAAATCAGTGGAGAGAAAAGAGCAAAAAAGAGAAAAAAAATCATCCACATATACAAAAAAGCATGTTGCTAGGTAAACGAATACACCATCCTATCAAAAGGACGACAAGCATGACGGGGATCACGGTGGATGTCGTTTCCAACGTGGACGGCAGTTTTGTTGTCCAAGAACCTAACATATCCGACTATCCTCAAAACCACCCTTTCCATGAACTCCCTAACGCCAACTCCGGTTATGATCAACGTTTGTTGTCCATGGTGTCGCCTAGAAACCCCGGCGGCGGTGGTAGAAGATCAGCTTTTACTAGTAACCATGATCTCGACGGCACCGCTCCCTTTCTACGCTCCTGTTGCCTCTGTAAACGCCGCCTAGCTCCTGGCCGTGACATATATATGTATAGGTAATTCCCCCCCTCCCCTTCTTTCTTTCTTCCAAGGAAACCTTTGCTTAAGTCCAGTTTGAATTATTATATCAATTGCAGGGGGGATACAGCTTTTTGTAGTCTAGAGTGCAGAGAACAGCAGATGAAGCAAGACGAAAGAAGGGAAAAATCCAACCTTTTACCTTCAAAGAAAAAAGATCGCCATGCATACGCATATTCATAGCTAAAACCGGCACTGGCAGCTTCCAACATTCTAAATCTGGAGAAGAAGAGGCAAAAATATTCCGAAGTAGCCCATCCCAGAATAAAAAAACAGTGAAACTGGATCGTTTTTCGTCATCGACTAATCTGAGGATCTGCTTCCCTCCATTATCGGAAACCCTCTCATGTTTCACAGTATTATTAAAAGATTGATGACGACAACGATGATGAAAACAATATCGTGGGTGTGCTGTATATTATATTATATGAAATAGATAACAAATATTAATGGGTGCTGTTTATGCAGTGTTTTGAAAATTAGACCGGATCAATCGGTTTAACAGGAAATTGTTATCTAGTTCAGTTCAATCTACACTGGTTAAATCGTTATTAGTAAACCGGTCAAAATCGCTGAACCGTTCAAACCGGACCGGCTGAAAATCGAAAAAAATCGACTATTTTATTTTATTTTTAAAAAAAAATTAAACCAAATGACATCGTTTGTTAAACGAGTCAAGTCGAACTCGAGTATTGTTGAGCTCGACTCAAACTTGAAAACTTTAAAAGTAAGTTCAACTCGACTCAAACGCACGAGCTAAAAATTATCAAGTTCAACTCGAACTCAAAATATAATATTGAAACTTGAACTCGAAAAGGCTTGAACTCAAAAAAAAATTAGAAACTCGATTGAAGCCTAAAATTCGAGCTTGATTGAAGTGAAAGAATATTTCACTCAATGCTCATCAAAAGGCTCCATGATTTTGAATGCCAAATTACCTATATTATTTATAGAATTTAGTTGGGATGCTCTTCTATCTTTCTTAGCCATAACAGATTGTTTTGTTCTCATATTTTTACTCTTTAGACTTTTGGGATGCTCTTCTATGTTTTTTAGTTATGTGAGATTGTTTTTTTTAAAAAAATTAAACCAAACAATATCATTTTGTTATGATTTTTAACCCCAAATTTATTTTTTAATTATAGTTATATAATTATATTTATTATTTAATATGTTTTACCTTAAATATTATATTGTAGTTAATTTGAATCATTTTGTTTCACTTGATTTTATGGTTTTTAACTTATATATGTTATGACTTGCTTTGAATATGACTTGTGATATAAAAAAGTATTTTTATTAAATATTTTTGGTATTTTTATTTAATTTTTTAAATAATTATGATGTCGTCTGGTTCTTTTGATCGGTCGGACCGGTTCAACCGATTGAACCAGTGAACCGATAGCATGGCCGATTCGCTAACCGGTCCGGTTCTGAAAACCATGCGAGTATGTGGATGCTGATGCAAATGGGCAAAATCTTGGAGCTTGAGATCAGCATTTCTGATTCCAGTTTTAAATTCTCTCCAAGCCTATTCATTTTCCCTTCTTTTATGTTTTTTTTTCTTTTAACGGCAAACTAAATTGTTCATAATATGAAGAAAATGATTATAGTAATTTAATTAGTAAATAATATAGAGTTGATCACATGTTAAACTAAAAGTATATATACAAATTTGTCGCAAACCTATAACAGTAATATTTATAACATTTTGTTATGGAAAATATGTAAACCGATTATTGAGTTTTTTGGGTTTGCTGGATCAAGAATTTCAATTAATTAGATGAGAATTAAACTTATTTAAGTATAAAAGAGGATTTTTTAAACTTCAGCTCATAGTAGGAGAATTGAATGGTAATTATCCTATTTTATGAAATAAGGCGACACCAATGTTAATAATTTTTTCTCTAGATTCAGATAGGTAAAAACAAGTATTGTTATTCTTAAAAGATTCAAATTTGAGTAACTGTGTTTGTAAAATATATATATCTTGTCAATAACAAAAAAAAAATTGTAAACATGTATTACCATGTAACCTCCAAACTATTATGAAATAATAAGAATTTACGTCTCTACGTAGGGTTATTTGAGGAAACAAGCTTAGAATTTAGCTTATTTTGTTCAAATTCAACTTTTGTCCTCATTTCCCAAAGTCTTTCGCATTTTCCCCCTCTCTTTTGCCCTTCTTTCATCTTGGTATTTTCTAAAGCTTAAAGCTTGCTTTCAAGGTAGTAATTTTAGGAACTTACACCACCCGTCAAGGCACTCAAAGATAATCATCTTCTTTCCCTTATTATGAACTTTATGATGAGTTCAAGAGCTCTAAAGATGCATGGTGGTTCAGTTCAATCCAATATTAGTGAGGGTGGAGGGATTTTTCAACTTTTCTTAATTTTCTTATACAATTTCAAGTTTATTTTTACATTCTAGTATGAAAGATATTATTTTGAATAATTTCTTTTATGGTTTAAGCTTGTAAAGAGGATGATGAATCCTCCAAAACTAAGGGAAAGGAAAAAGGTTTTGAATTAGAGATAAAAAGGTTTTTCTTACTTAAAATAGAGGTAAGACCTTAAAATAGAGGTAACACTCTTAATTTTAAAGTGTTTCATTAATAGGTGTAATGTGATTACTTGGTGTTAGGATTTATGACGCTCGTTCGAAATATGCCAAGAGGTGGTGAATTGGCTTTTTGAAATTTTAGGGAGTAAGGAGAGAAATGATAGGAAAATTTGCACAATGATTTATAGTGGTTCAACTTCCTCAAAGAAGTCTACATCCACTACCTAAGCTCCTCACTTAGGATTTTCTAACAACTCTACTAATTTGTTCTTTCTTTTTCAATGATCAAGAGTAACCTTTACAACTCCCTAGTTTTTCACTTCGCTAAACTAGAACCAAAACCCCTTTACAAAGGATAAGAAATGAGTAAACAAGAAGACCTCTCTAGGTTGGTGTTTACAAAGATTTAGCTCACAAAAACAAAACCTAAGGATATACAATTAAGCTCAAAACACAAATATTTACAATAGAAAGAAAATAAGGATTGAAAAACTTTTCTCTTGCATATGAATGCTTGGATAGGTGTTGGTAACCTTCTTCAAGTGTCCTCAACTTATTTTTATATGTTGGAATGAGTTACTAGCCGTTGGGGATGATTTGGAGCCGTTGAGAGTTGAAAAATCTGTAATTTTGCACAGGTTTTTCGAAACCTTTAAGGGGGTTTCGAAACCTTCATTTAAAATTTTGACCATTGGGCAAGGGGGTTTCGAAACCTTTGGCAAGTTTTGCATTCCGCCATAGGGGTTTCGAAACATGTTGAAAGAGTTTCGAAACCAGACCCAAAATTGGCTGCTTTGCCTTTTAAAAACTTAAAAACTTTGAATTATTTATGCAATGTTTGAACAAATTCAATTTGGTCCAAAACATTTTTTCCCTTATTTGTTATATCAAAATATTAGTTCTACAATCCCCCTTTTGATATAACAAAACCTTTGAAAAATAGTTTTTGAAGCTCCCCCTTTTCATTGTTGAAGTTGAAATTTTCAACTCATTTTTTTCAACTCATACTTCTCCCCCTTTTTGTTATATAAAAAATAATTCAAACATTTAAGGTTCAAAAATAACAATGGTGAGTAAGTAGTAATTTTAACATTAAGATCGTTTGAAAAATCAAAGTTCTCCCTCAACAAATGTATTCCAAATAAAAATTTAATTTTAAAAGTTTGACTCTTAAAAGACATTGAATTTCAACAAAGATGAATAAATAAGTTAGTAGCACAAGAAATTCAATATATCTAAGTCTAATATACTTTATGCAATACCAATTGTTGAAATTAAGTGCATGTACATAAAGTTATCCAAAAATGTTAAGCATTTGAAAAATTGATATCAATTGTTAGAGAGAATCATTTGCAATAAATCACATGTATAAACATCCAAAATGACACAAAAAAAAAAGGATTTAAAAAATATTATCAAAATTGACATCATAAGCTTAAAGTGATTCCAAATGTTAAAATTGCTCAATAAATTAAGGATATTACTTGTTTTAAAAATAGTTTTCAATAAAGGAACACTTTAAAGGTCAAGATATTTTGAAAGAACTATTTAAAACATGGAAATATAATTTGACCGAAAACATTATGATGAATTGAAATTGATAAAAAAAATTAATCTTAAAATATGTTCATCATAACACATTTTCAACATACATGAGATAATAAATAACATGTAATCATTCATACTCAATACTCATGCATGTATAAAACAAAATAGGCAACCAATTATGCAAAATCAAAATAAGCTTAGAGGTTACCCATTCCATATTGTGGCTATAGCATTTGAATATCTTCATTTTTGTCACCATTGCTCTCACACACCTACAAGAAACTTTTATTTGGATTTTGGTATCCAAATTGCTTTGGATCCTTGAGTGTTAGTGCAAATGTCTCTAGTTCCTTTTGGACCCATATTCGTTTAATTTTAAAATGTTTTCCTTTCTATAAAGGACAAGTATGTTCTAAATGACCATGATAATGACAATGTGAGCATTTTGTCATTATGAAATTAGATGAATTATTTAAAATGATTTCATTTTCTTTTGTTAAGCATTCAAGCTTAACTTTTAAATCAAAACATTCTTTTTTCAAAATTTTCAATTTTTACGATTTCTAACTTGTTAACCATTTTCTAACTTGTTTATTTTTGAAATGAGTCAATGAAAAAAATTAAAAAAATAACTTTAATATTTTAATTTAGAAAAAAATAAAAAGAAGGAAAAATTATTGGTAAGGTACATAATAAACACGTAAGGTACGAAGAAAGGGTGGGGGAAGTGTATAAATTTGGTTCACAATATTTAGAATATTAAGAATATTGTTATGGACATTGCACACTGCGATATAGACAATAATCGACTAACTTATCTCATGCCAAATAATACTCTCCATTTATTATAGATGTATTATTTGTTTTTATTCAATAATAAAAATAATAAAAATAATAATAATAATAATAATAATAATAATAATAATCTAATATTCATTTGGATGGAAAAGAGAATTGATTACAGTTATACCGAAATATCGATGAAAATAAAATAATTATTCTAGGAGAAGTGGTTAAATTTTTATCAATATTGGAAAACATAAAAAGTATATAATGCTACTTGCTATTTTTATATTTTTTATACATACAATAAAAGTTTATACAAATATAGATATTGACTTTTGTTTTTTGTTTTTCAGAGATGAAAATAGCATTTATTCCTGCATTGACTTGCTCTTTGTATTTTTCTTCGTCACCATTAGAAAATCCCTCTTGATAGCCTTCCCTTTACGTTCACGGGTGTGGTCCCTAACTCACAATGTACTTCATTTCTTGAAATTTAATGTCAATTATTCAACCAATATAAAAAAAGTTTATTTGATTTTTCTCATTAATACGATAGACAAATTAAATTAATTCATTTAATAGTAAATCAACTCTGTAATAGAAGAGCGTTGTGGATACTTTCATGCTTTTCCACGGCTTATGATATTTTGGTTTCTGAATATGTCCATTCTCATTTTTGTCAATTATGTACGGTGGCCTTCTCCTATTAATTATACTGAAATAACATCCCTTGTCTCATTCAAACTAATTTTAATCATTTTTATATTTATACTGAATTTCATTGTTCTAAAATTATATATTTATACTATATTTAATTATTCTAAAATTATTGCTTATTTCCTAATATTAATGGGACCTCTTACGCTAGAGGACATAGATTTATTAGGTAATTTATCTGTGACCTTTAATAATAGATAATGAAACAGATACTACCACTTAGATTGTTTGTGACCTTTCATCTGCCCATGATTTTTGGAAGAAAGGAGAGGCATGAGTTCCTTGCTCGAACTGATGGTTCTGGATGAAAAGGGTCGGTTTTTAGATTGTTTAAAATGGTGCTTGAAGTTTTATTGAAGTGGACCAGGCTTCCTTTGGGTGGTTCCTTGATGCGTTAGTCTTTGGAAACCAATTAATAAGTTGGGGTGCTGTGCAGGGTTGGTCGATTGCCTAATTGTTGAGTCGAGTGATGAATATGGGGCCGACCCCCATGTTTAAGGGGCGGTAGTGTTGGTGTTCCCTTCATATTTTAGGGAGCTTTGATATATTTTGTGTTGGGCAGTGTATGTTATGGTAGTGTGTAAGTGCTTTGGTATACTGATGGTGTAGCAAGATTATCTTCTTGATACGTACATGGGGTACTCTTTTCCTCCATTAAGTTTAGGGAGTTTTTTTAATGAGACCCATGATGTATCTCGTTTTGTATGTATATATTTAATACAATACGAAAATCCCTTTCAAAAAAAATAGATAATGAAACAAAATCTTGAACATCAAATACAGGAAATATTTTGTGGGATTAATAAATGAGTCAATCACCCCTCTAATTGGGCAAGTAGCTGCCCAATAATTATAGTTTTTGAAGTCTCTTTCTTACAAAATAGAGAGAAACTAGTTACGTTGTTAAATGTTTTCATTTAAGTAATTACTAAAGTTAGCTATGGTTAAAATCAAAAAACTTATGAGAACTTTGTTTTGATTAATTTAGGGTGATTACAAGTGACAATATCTGTTATAAAGATGGCTCACAATCATGTGATATTGACCGCTTAAATACTCTGTATCCGTTGGTACTCAAACTCGAGACTTCTAAGGATAACAATCATCTCTTTAACTAGTGAGATAGTTGATTTGTATAACAGGATGAACGTTAGTAGTAGATGAAGTTGGGAGTTGATGACGATATTGGTAAATTGTCTACGCGAGTCAATAACTTTATTTTATTTTATTTGTATTTGGGATCATATTTTCAAAACACATAAGTAAAGAGATTGAAATTAATTTTTTAAAAGAAAATTATTATTTAAGGTGAGAAGATGAGTTTAAATGATTTCATTTTAGTGTTTAAACTATAATATATTATCTCTTTAATTTTAATGGTCTTTCAAACTTTTGCAGTATAACTATTGTTTAATTGTCTAAGAAATAATATTAGTAAATTTTTAAGCTATTACTCTTTTTATCCCATTAATTATTATTATTTTTTAATTATTTGACTCATTATTATTTAAAATTTATTATTAGTAAAAAATTAAAAATATATTTTAAAACCTTCAATCAAATAATTTTTAAAAAATATATTTTATAAATTGAATTATTTAAAATTAGTTAAAATAATCATGGTCAAAATTTAAAGAATTTGATTTTTGAAAAATCAATAAGGAAAAGTTTTTATGACACAAAGGGTATATTTCACTTAAAGGAATAATTTTTAAAATTTTATCTTAATCTTTATATTTGATCATGAAATTAAAAAAATAAATCATTCAAATACCAATGATTTTATTAAAATTACTCGCAATTATTGATAATTTTATCCATTATTATAATATTCATTTTTCAAATTTTTTATTTTATAAAATGATAAAAACAAGGAAGCTAATGTGTTTGGTTGATATTTTTAAAATATAAAAAATGTAAAGAATTATAAAATAATAAAAATTGTTTTCATTGCTTCTGCTAAAAATATTTTTTAAAATTGAAAAAATATTATCACAAGAGTTTTTAAACTTACTAAATTAACTGGGATTCAAATACAATATTTTAAATATTTTTTAACTGGGATTCAAATACAATAATTTTAATATTTTTTAATATCAAATATTTGATTATGGTTCGAATCGTCATAAATGTATAATTTTTATTTTATTTATCATGTTATGATTATAAAATTACATATTCCCATCTTTGATTTTGTTTATACCCTTTGATGCATATCAGCTAATGCGCCGATAATTTTCAATAATCATAAATCATGATAGGTAAAGTTTGAAATACGAGTTATGGCTTAACAATGTTTATAAAAAAAAAACTACATAAATAAATTTTTTTTTCTGAATCTTGAAATTTTAAAAAATAACGAAACAGTCACTAACATTATTATTTATACCAAATCGGCTATTTGATTGTTAAACCTTTGTTATCCAAATAATGAAAATTGACGTGGCATATTAAGTTAGTTTACTTAACATTGTTTAATCACGTGAGACAAGTGTTGACCAACTTTTGACACCAATAAAAAAATTCTCTTTAAAAAGGAGACACAATCCTTAAATAAACCATGCTTAGTAGACATGCACACAAAGTCGGATAAAAAATATCCGGAACTGACAAAATTGATTCAGTTTTTTCACATAGCCAAAAAACTCGGTTCGGATCTTAATCGGTTTGGAGGATCGGATAGTGTAATCGTGTAACCGGTTTTGGTTTTTAAAAAACAGGTTTTTTTAAAAAATCAGATATAAAAAAATCGGTGGTGGTGTGCATCACTACTTCAAGGTTTCTCCCGACGGAAGATTCAGCCGTGTTAGGGCGGTATTGTAGCCATGATGAACAAAAAATTACAAAAATAAGATTTGAGAGATGTTTAAGTGTTGTGTAATAAGATTTTAGAAAGTTGTAATCAATCAAATACATCCCCAACTTATTTATACATGTTTATGGTGGTAAAAATGATATTTTTAAAGAAAAAATGGTCAAAAAGATCACAAAAACCCCTAACGACTATAACGGTTAGTTTTTAAAATCTCATACCAGATTTTTTCCAGAAAAAAAAACCGGTTTATTTTGTTTTTTTCAAACCGGTTTTTAATCCGGTAAAAAAATCGATCGTCTAATTTTTTCCAAACCGGTTATTATCCTATTTTTAAATATTCGATCCGATTTAAAAAAAACCGATTTTTCCAAATCCAATTTAAAATATTTTTGGCACAAATCGATATTCGGTTTGTCCCAAACACGTTTCTATTTGCAGAGGTGGGCGAGTGGAGGGCCTGAACCAAAGTTCATATCCTCTCCCTACACTCAAAGCAATATCAATTTGCTTTGTATTAGTCAAGAGAAAATGTTAATTTTTAATGATTGGTGACCGGCCTGAACCAAAGTTCATATCCTCTCCCTACACTCAAAGCAATATCAATTTGCTTTGTATTAGTCAAGAGAAAATGTTAAATTTTTATGATTGGTGACCAAAATAAGAAAAGATAATATTAGTGATGTTTTTACTAAAAATTGCTTTTACCAAAATAAAGGAAACATAGATTGAGAATTTACGATGTATTTTGTCCTATTATATATATCACGTGATATATGATATATGTAACTTTAATAAAAAGATATATGATATGCTGTTACTAATCATTAATTGATTTCATGGGTAGTCACGCAAAGCATAGGTGATCGTCTCCGTCGGTGAACCACAAAAACAACAACCCTTGTACCGCCAATATAAGAGAATCGACAACTAACAAAAAGTGCCTCATGAGCAGCCCTCTAGCCAAACATCCGCACCTGTGGGAGAGTGGTAAACATGAGAGATAGAGCCACAACCGAGAAACATGAACATCAGTGGAATACGCCTCATAATCCATTTATAACTAAAGCGAACTGAGTAGTTCCCTGAGGAATGACCGCTCCAAATTAGCTCATCCGTTGAACCGAGGAGATAGGACAATTTAATATTTCATGGGTATCAACATGCGTGAACTCTCTCTCAACAAGCTCACATTCCATCTTAGGGTAACAGGAATCATGAAATCCCCGCAAAGGATCGGTCTATTGTCCCATCAACATATGAAGGTCAGCTTAACTGGATGAGATCACCCAATGGACACGATGTATCGGCACGACACTATTTAGCCCAACACGCCAATGGAAGCCAGACTAAACTCCTGAACAGCAGTAAATAAATTCGCCAAGCAAACGAAGGTTGGTCACCAAACAATGCCTGAAGGATATGTCCTGTAGAGTAGTATTTTGAACTGAGAACGAGATCCACAAACAAGAAGGGTGTTGAATGAGCCGCCAATCTGCTTGCCCATCATCATAATATTAACTGTCAGAAATCATGAAAACGAAGCCAACCTCGATCACAACCACCATAAGAGATTAAGTTTCTTGGTCTAGCTACGAACTCACGAAGACACCTTATCGCGAAGAAACCTAAAGGCTTGATTTTTATTACTACCAAGAATACGAGACATACCAAGATACATACCCGGATCAGAGACACAAGAGACTCCCACCGTAGAACTTATTCTCGTTTTAGTAGTATCGGTGTCGAATGAGAAAAATAAAGGCTGGACTTAGCATAATTGACCTTCTGACCAGAAAGCGTCTCATACTCTCATATAAGGCAAGTGTGCCCCGTATTTGGGCAAATTCAGAGTTTGAATTGCGCAAGAAGAGGAGGCAGTCATCAGCATATAAAGATGGGTGATACGGGGAATCGGCAGTGATGTTGTTCATGATACAACAAGAAGACGTCCTTGAACACATAGGACATGGTATTAAATTGCGGCCGCAATGCAGTGTAACGGCCGCAGTTTTGAAGGTCACCGCAACGTAATATTAACGCAACTGCCCGCGACAGCTGCAACACGTTAAAAAATCACACCCGCGACAGCCGCAACATTTTACGTAACGTCCGCAGCATCCGCAACCGCGACACCGCAACTGCGACAGATACAGCAACCGCGACACCGCAACTGCGACAGATGCCGCAACCGCTGTTTTATACTATGCATAGGACAAATAAAAATGGTGATAAATGGTCACTCTGACGAAGCCCGCGGAAAGGACTAAAACCTCCAGACAGACAACCATTAATGCGGACTTGTTATGAAATTGTGGAAACGCGCGACATTACCAGAGAGACCCACTGAGCATCAAATCTGAATCGAAGAGGCATAGCCTCAAGAAATGGCCACTCAATCCTATCGTAAGTTTTTTCCATATCAAGCTTTAAAGCAACACTCCACAGAGAAGTAGGATCGCCATGTTTTAAATAATTGAAAATTTCATGGGCAATGAGAACATTGTCAGTAATTAGCCTGTCGGAAACAAAAGTGCCTTAGTTGTCATTAATGCAGTCATATAATAAAGGGCGAAGGAGATTAACTAGTACTTTAGCAACAATTTTATAAATTATAGTGCATAAAGCAATAGGGAAAAATTGTGACATCAACTCCGGTTTTGTTATTTTAGGAATAAGCACCAATATAGTGCGGTTTACAGTGACCAAAGATTCACGACCCGTAAGAAGATCGAAGCAAAGTTTAATTATATTATCAACTATCAGAGGCCAAAATGATCGATAGAAACTCTCAGGTAAGCCATCTATTCCCCAGTGCTTTGTGAGGATGAATTTGTAGAAAAGCAGTGCAGATTTCATCAACAGTATATGGGGTAGTAAGTTTAGCGTTCATATCATCCTTTACCACCGGTACAACTGTGGAAGTAAGTTTATCCGGTGAAGGAGTGCATGATGTAAAAAGCGTTGAGAAATAAGTCACCGCCGTAGCATGGATATCTTCAATGTCATTGACCCATGCACCGAAATCCGTATAAAGTCCCTGAACTGTATTCCGCTTGCGTTGAACAGAAGACCGAGCATGAAAATACTTGGTATTCTTATCTCCATAGGCAAGCCACTGAACACGTCAGCGTTGACGCCAATAATGTTCTTCGGAAGTGAGGCGCCCATGAAAATCCTGCTTGAGACTACCAAATTATTGAAGATCTGCATTAGTCATTGGGCCCCGCAGGTGTCTATTGATTTGCTCTCTAATATCAACAATGAGCCCCTTATTAATTAGAAACAAATCGAGCATGTTTCCATTCAAGCAACACAGAGCCAACTCCAAGTTTTGACAACGTGGAAGCGTCATCTATAGACCAATTGTCTCTCACTTTAGCCACACAAACAAGATCTTTAC
This sequence comes from Hibiscus syriacus, assembly GCF_006381635.1. Classification (NCBI taxonomy): domain Eukaryota; kingdom Viridiplantae; phylum Streptophyta; class Magnoliopsida; order Malvales; family Malvaceae; genus Hibiscus; species Hibiscus syriacus. Next base: position 1,512,023 of record NW_024063127.1, on the reverse strand, counting down.
CCCAGCATTCATCATATTTGAAATAATAACGTTGAGTAGGACTAGCAGTAGTCGGTTGTGGAGATGTATCAATAAGAATGACACTGTCCGAAGCTGAAACCAAGTCACTGGTAACCGAGCCTAATGGGCACAAAGCACGCCAATCAGACGTGGATACAAAGCGGTCAAGACGTTCATAAATCTGAGAGGAAGAGGAAGAGCTTTTACGCCAAGTGAACCACCCACGGATAGGTCGCATGTCCTATAGATCATTGTGGTGGAGGATATCCCGAAAAGCCTGTATATCAGCACGAGACCGTCAATGATCACCGACTTTTCCTAATCAAGCAGAATCTCATTGAAATCCCCGCCAATTAGCCAATGCAAAGAAGAGTGAGATCAAAGACGATCAAGCAAAGCCCATGTATCACAATGACGACGACGATCACTACAACCATGAAGACCAGTAAACCAGAAGGTTCAAGAATAACACTAATCAGGAACAAATAGAACTACTAGATACAAATAAACAACCCTCCATATCCAAACAACGCCTCACCAATTCTATAAGCGGTCGTTTTAAAAGTGTTTCATAGAGGAAAACCAGAGTAGGTTTTGTTTTTCTTTGCTACTTGTCAGATGCATTCTGGTTTTAATAGCACTACTCTTGTGCTTGTTCCTAAAGGAGAGAATCCTTCTTATATGAGGGAGTTTAGACCCATATCCTGTTGTAGTGTAATATACAAATGCATCACTAAGATCATCACAAGGAGGATGGCTAAGCATTTACAGTAGGTGATAACTTGGAGTCAGAGTGCTTTTGTGAAGGGGAGAAGTATCTCCGATAACACTCTTGTGGCACAAGAGCTTGTTAAGGGGTGTGGTAGAAATACCCTTTCTCCTCGGTGTGATTTGAAGATTGATATTTAGAAAGCTTTTGACTCGGTCAGCTAGGGGTTTATCTCTATTATTTGCAAGCTTTGGGGATTCCCTGGGTCACTCATAATTGGATTATGAGCTGTATTACTCAGCCCAGATTCTCGATAGCTTTGAATGGGGGTTGGTTGGCTATTTTGAAGGGGCTAAGGGGACCAGGAAAGGAGATCCTCTCTCCCCTATTTTGTTTGTGCTAGTAATGAATGTGCTTTCGTATATGTTGGATGTTGCTGCTAGTCATAGGCTGTTTCAATTTCATCAGAAGTGTCATCGTGTCAAGTTTACACACTTGTGTTTTGTTGATGATATTCTAATCTTATCCAAAGGTAACTATGATTCTATTATGGACATTTGGACTGTGTTGCATGAATTTTATGTTTATTCAGGGCTTGTTTTTAATGCATCTAAGTTTGAAGTTTTTTCTACTGGAATTGCTAGGGAGGAATTGCAGCTTATCGTGGAAGAGACAGACATAAAGGTGGGTCATCTCCCTGTAAGGTATTTAGGCATTCCTCTTATCACTAGGAAGCTTTCGATTGCTGATTGCAAGCCGTTGATGGACAAGATTAAGGATAGGTTTCAGACTTGGGTTGCTCGGAATTTGTCTTATGCAGGCAGAATGCAGCTTATTCAAGCTATTATTTTCAACATTCAAAATTATTGGAGCAGGCAATTGGTGCTGCCGAAGAAGGTGGTGCAACAAATTAGTCAGCTCTGTACTCGGTTCTTTTGGAAGAATTGCAATTCTTCTGCCAAGGGGGCTCGGGTTAGTGGGAGTGCTATCTGTTGTCCTAAGTCGGAATGAGGCCTAGGGGTCAAGGATTTTGAGGCATGTAACAGTGCTTGTTTGATGCAGCTCATTCGGAAAATTTTAATGAAGTATCGATCTTTATGGGTGGCTTGGAACTATAAGTATGTGATGAGGGGTAGTGATTTATGGTTGGTTAGGCCTAAAGTGGGATGAAGTTGGATTTGGAAGAGGCTTGTGAAGCTTAGGGCCAGTATTCCAAACGACATTCTTTCTGATTCTGACAGTATTTGGGGTGCTGTTAGGAATAGGGGGAGAAGATTCCTTGGCATAAGGTGGTGTGGTTTGGTCTTCATATCCCTCGGCATTCAGTGATATCTTGGATGGCCATTTTGAATAGACTGTCTACTAGAGATAGACTTGTTTCTTTTGGTATTCGGGTTGAGGAAGTGTGTGTCATGTGTGGAGCTGATCAGGAGACTAGGAATCATGTGTTCCTTGATTGCCCTTCCTCAAGGGAGGTTTGGACTTTGATCTTGAGAGCTTGTGGCCTTGAAAGGCAGGTGGTGGACTGGGAGTTTGAACTGAGTTGGGTGATTCATCGATTTAAAGTTAAATCTCTTCTTTCTGTGTTGTTGAAATTGGCTTGGAATACAATGAATTATTTTATCTGGAGAGAAAAGAACCGTAGAATATTCCAGGGGAAACAAGGTTCTATGCTGGGGGCTGTTGCCCAAGTGCGGGATGTTCGTTGGAGGCTGTTTGGCAAAAACATTAAGGTGGTGTTTGGTTTATTAGAATATTTACGAGGAAATTAAAATTCGTGAAGGAATTGAAATTTGTCAAGAATTGAAATCTAATTTCATATTCTGTTTGATTGGCAGGAAATGAAATTGGAATCAATTACATATTCTGTTTGGTTCGCAGACATGTCAGATGAATTTGATTTCAGTAATGTAAAAGGACAGAATTGCCCTTCTTATTTTTTTTTGCTTTATTTTAGTTTGTTTTACAACTTACATGTAATAATATATTAAAAAAATTAAAAAAATATTAAAATTTTATTTTATTTATTGATTATTCATTTCAATAAATTATAAAAATCATGCTAATAAACATCATAAGTTAAAATCATCGCAATCAAAATATGTTAATAAGTTACCAAAAGATAGAACAATATTTCGATACATTCCAATCGGAGTATGTTAATTAGTTACCAAAAAATATACCAAAATCTATTTTTATTTAATATATGAATTAGAAACCCGACCCTACACGTCACAAAAATAATAAAAAAAATATTTTTATTCAATAAAAACATTGACTTAATTGAAAAAAATTATATATAGAGGGGTATTATTGTAATTATTCCTAAATATATAAGGTAAAATTATATATTTTTTCGGGTCGGCCCAATTTTTTTCACCCTAAACCTGAACCCGACCCGAACAAAATAAAGTTTCACCCGACCCGACCCGAATATATGAATTAGAAATCCGACCCGACCCGAAATAATAAAAAATTATTTTTATTCAATAAAAACAGTGACTTAATTGAAAAATATATATATATATATATATAGGGGTATTATTATATTTAATCCTAAATATATAAGGTAAAAATATATATATTTTCGGGTCGGGTATTTTTCACCCTAAACCCGAACTCGACCCGACCCGAATATCACACTTAAAAGAACCGATCTGACCCGACCAAAATAAAGTTCACCCGACCCGACCCGAATATATGAATTAGAAACCCGACCCGACCCAAATAATAAAAAAAAATTATTCAATATATGAATAATAAACATCATAAGTTAAAATCATCGCAATCAAAATATGTTAATAAGTTACCAAAAGATAGAACAATATTTCGATACATTCCAATCGGAGTATGTTAATGTGGGATTCTGGGTCGTTGGGGTGTGATTTTGTTTGGTTTTGAGTGTTGTTTATTGATAGCTTGAGCTACTTTCTGGATAAATAAAATTCTGCATTTATCCAAAAAAAAAAAAATTCTTCATTTGGACCGTTCCAAAAGTGTCTGACCTTTGACTTTTATGTATTAATCATTTTAGTCAAATTCTTCCAATTGAACGCGGTTTTGAGCAGAAATACATTAATCTAATTATCGACTCTATCCTTCATTTTAACAACACTCAATCGCATTATTATTTCCTTTTACATGTTATGATCTCAAAAGGTCAAACAAAAAACACAACACCAAAAAGTCAAGGAAAACAAACTCGGTTGCTTTCTACTTTTTTTAATTGCAAGTTGGCTACTACTCGGTTCCTTCGTTTAATCAAAAATGTCAAACGTTGAATTCTCCTCCTTTCTCTGCATTTTCTGCATATTTTTTAAATACATTAAACTCACATGCTCAGTCAATAAGATTCATATATAAAAGGCACATATACAATCGCTATAAGGCAGCAAACAAGCTTGATTTCAGAAACTAACAATCACCCAATTTTTTTCTTAGACTCGGTTAATTCAATTCTTTTCTTTCCCCTTCAGCTCTTGACTATTCATACCAAAGTTACTTAGCGACATGGTTTCTGCTTCAAAAAGCAGAAGCGAGGCAATCGCGCTTCTGTTTTTAACAGTGATTATAGCTTTGTTAAATAGCTTGCAGTGTGGAGGCCAGAATTCGTCGGTATAAATGGGAGGTGAAGAACGAATACAAGGCCCCTGATTGCTTCAGGAAAATGGTAATAACCATCAATGGTCAAACACCAGGTCCTACAATCAGGGCGCAGCAACATGATACCATCATCGTTGAAGTCACTAACAATCTGTTCACAGAGAATCTTGCTATTCACTGGCATGGAATTCGACAGGTTTGTTTATTTACTATAATCTTCATATTACCCAATTCACCTCGACATTTCTAAAACCTCTGTTTCTTGATTGTTTTCAGATTGGAACACCCTGGTTTGATGGCACTGAAGGAGTGACTCAGTGTCCGATCTTGCCTGGAACCACTTTCACATATCGGTTTGTTGTCGACAGAGTAAGCTTCTGCAATTCAAAAAGCTGTTGAATGTTTTTCCGTACAGAACTATAAACTGACACTTCTTTTCAATAATATAGCCCGGAACATACCTGTATCATGCACATTATGGAATGCAAAGAGACTCTGGGTTATATGGATCAATCATTGTGGGACTTCCTGATGGAGAATCCGAACCTTTTACGTACGATTATGATAGGAACATCATCCTCAATGATTGGTACCATGCCACCACTACCGATCAAGCGGTCGGCTTGGATTCCGTTCCTTTCCGATGGGTCGGAGAGCCTCAGGTGAATACCACAGAGAAACTGGTTCAACCCTTTTGTTTTTACAACCATCTATTTACATGAGTTTTTGAAATTTTCAGTCACTTTTGATCCATGGGAGAGGAAGGTTCAACTGTTCTAGTATACCTATTCCAAGTTCAGACCCTGGCCTTTGCAATGCCTCGTATTCAGACTGTTCTCCTTATAGAATGATAGTAGTCCCCGGAAAAACATATCGATTGAGAATCTCCAGTTTGACTTCTTTGTCAGCTCTCAGCTTCCAAATTCAGGTAATTAAATTAATTCTCTTGCAATTTTTTTGTAATAAGATTATAATTTGCTTCGGATTTTCACTGTTCTGCAATTGATTTTATATGCAGGGCCATAATTTGACAGTTGTTGAGGCCGATGGGCATTTCGTGGAGCCATTTGTTGTACAAAACTTGTTCATATACTCCGGAGAAACATACTCTGTTCTGGTAACAGCCGATCAAGATCCCACCAGAAATTATTGGATTACATCAAACATTGTAAGTCGGCCGGCACCCAACACTCCTCCAGGTCTGGGCGTTTTCGTGTACTATCCAAATCATCTAAGGAGATCTCCTCCGACAACCCCTCCGGCAGCCCCTGTTTGGAACAACAGCCGCCCTCGGATGGAGCAGAGTCAGGCCATTAAAGCTCGACAAGGCTACATCATCACCCCTCCGCCTGTCTCGGACAGGGTCATAGTTTTACTCAACACACAAAACGAGATTAACGGAAGAAGACGGTGGTCGGTTAACAATGTCTCCTTCACACATCCCAAAACGCCTTACTTGATTGCACTCAGGGAGAATTTAACCGATGCTTTCGATCAAAATCTACCGCCTAACGGATACGATGAGGTGAACTATGATATACGCATCGTCCAACCGAATAAAAACGCAACTTCCAGCAATGGGATATACAGGCGCATCGTCCAACCGAATAAAAACGCAACTTCCAGCAATGGGATATACAGGCTGGATTTCAACACGACCGTGGATCTTATACTTCAGAATGCCAACACCATGAATCCGAACAACAGCGAGACGCATCCATGGCATCTCCATGGACATGATTTCTGGGTTTTAGGGTACGGGGAAGGGAAGTTTGATAAGTTCAATGATCCCAGGAAGTACAACTTGGTGAATCCGATAATGAAGAACACGGTGCCTGTACATCCTTACGGATGGACGGCTTTGAGGTTTAGGGCAGATAATCCGGGGGCATGGGCTTTCCATTGCCATATAGAATCCCATTTTTTCATGGGAATGGGTGTGGTATTTGCAGAAGGGATTGACAAGTTGGGGAAGTTACCGTCTTCAATCATGGGGTGTGGTCAAACTCAAGGTCTTTACAGGCCCTGATCTGGGGATTTATGTATTCTTTTTTACTCATGTTGCAGATTTATCCCAAATTTGTTTCAAAAATGTAACATTTAGTTGATTGTATAAAACAAGATATGAGGTCATCTTGTGTCCGGCCGAAGGATTAAGTTTAATTACTTAAATATGATCAAATCAATTTATAAAATTCTTCATACATCAGCTAATTCTGTAAGCTAAATTCATTTTGAAAATTGTGAACAAGCGTAGTGTTATTTGCAAGGAGTATTTCCAATCAATTTCATTTTATCTTAGTCTTTCCTTTTTTTAATTTAAACAAATGGATCCTGGAGTTAAATTTTCAAATTAAGCTGAAAATGATTGGGTTTAGGAAATGAAAATTAAAAAAATAAACATATTAACACTCTGAAGTATGGATTCTTCTCATTTGTACATGAAATGCAACAGTCCACAAAGACTGTATCCCATTCCTCCGTCTTATTTACAACGACTTAGTGACTCGTCATCCAAACAATCCCTTTTTTAATAAAAACGGATTTAATAAACATTGAGTCATATGACTAAACGGAGATTAACAACAAGAAAAAGAAGACAAACCTGCACTTCAGAGTCACACACCAGATCGACCTTTCAAAGGCCATGGTGATCTTCAATCTCCAGTATATGATGAGGCGGCTTGACATGATTGACCTTGTTCATCCACGATTCACAAGAATCGACTATTCCCGGCACTGTTGGCGTCTGATGACTCTGATCTTCACCACTTAATATCGAATCACTCATCGCTCCTGACCCTGTTGGCATCTGATGACTCTGATCTTCAGCACCTAACATCGAATCACTCGTCGCTCCAGACACCATCGGTGTATGATGACTCTGATCTTCACCACCCAACGTCGAATCAGTCGTTGTCGCCATTGGATAAACATGAGGAAAGGGCAGGTAAAGGCTATGCACTATAACGTTCAAATTCCTCATCATATCAACAACCTTGATGCTAACATAATTGATCCTCATTTGCTTCCTTATAATCCCTCCTTCAGTCGTCACCACCAAACTCTGATCTCTATCCAACGTTGTCAATGTTGTTCCAACCGGAAGTCTCTCCAGATCAGCAATAGTCAAAAGCTAGTTTGGTAGTGTTGCGGAATACGGCTATCGGATAGAGCAAAATCGCAACTGATAATTTGAGAAAATAAAAATGAAGATAAAGAAGACACAAATTTTACGTGGAAACCCCCTAAATAATATAGGGTAAGAACCATAAGCAAAGTAGAATAATTTCACTATAAGAAAATAGGAATTACAACTTCTCTCGATCTAACAAGGAGAAAAAATAACAATTCTCTCTTGATAAAAAGGAGAAAACAACTCTCAAGAAAACTCTCTAAATTCTCTAGTATTAGAAGAAAGTGCAATATCCTAAAATCAGGGTTAGTGACTAGAATGAAAGTTTTTAAAATTTTGGTGACCAGTTTAGTAAAAAATTTAAAAGTTCAGGGATTTTAAGTGAAATAGTTTGGTATTGGATTAAATGGTAATTATGGAAGGATTGAAAGGGTATTATGGTCTTTTCTTTTAAAGGATATTTTCCCTTATTAAGAGATAACACGTGGGTTTTGGGGAGAGTTATCTGGAATCTATTTTCTCTTGTCTTTTTCTTCTTCCTCCCGTTGGTTCTATCTCAAAGATATCGATCGAAATCAAAGTTCGGACAAGCTATCAGATTAAGATTGTCGAGAGAGAGTTAAAGGATTGATATTGGCAAGTGAGACTAAAGTGAGTAAATGATAATAAGTGTAAGTTATGCTAAGGAATTAAGAATTGTGATAAGTCTAATTCCGATACTAGGTTTCATGAGTATGTGAATATAAGCATATAGGGATATGATGCTTAGATGTACCTGAGTCCATGCATATGTTTAGATGTAATTGCATTTCTATATGTGATTTGTGTGAATATATGTATGTGTGATAAATCTGTGACCATAATCTATGTGTGATAATAAGAGATACGATAAAAGATATTGTTGTAAAAATGATAAATATAATTATATGTCTATATGAATACGAGAAATGTGACATGACATATATGAGATAGTAGGATATGAGACCCTACGAGAATGTTATATGAAATGTGACCATGTGACATGTGAATTATATGGAAATGAAATATGTGAAAGAAGCTATGAGATTATGTGCCTATGTGATGTAAATATGTGATAAAAATTATAATAATGCACATGTTATGTATTGAGAGCTAGAGGTATAGTTGGCATGCCGAGAGTCGAGGGTTCTACGTGGTCCTTCGGGACATATATGTAATCCTTTGGAACATATATGTGGTATTTCGGTACACTTATTTGGTCCATTGGAATATGTATATAGTTCTTAAGGAGTGGTCCTTCGGGACATAGTTGTCCTTTGGGACAAATTCTAAGCGCCCCTAGTAGGAATTATACGACCTGTGGTGAAAGCATATTTCCACAACCTCTATGTACTCGCATACCTTAAGTTCTCAGAAGTATAGATGGACTTTAAAGAGAATAAATCAATCAATTATCATGATATTATGTGTGATCTTTTGTGAAAAGATATATGTGTTTGATGATGTGTATAGAAATGTCAAGTATGCTCATACGATAAAAAGGAATTAGTGATAATAATATAAGTAATGATAAACATGTTAATGATGATTTATGTATGTATACAAGCATGGTGTTGTGTCACATGATATGTACATGCATTTGTTAGTTAGTTATAGTTTACAATATGTATTTACATGTCTCACTAAGTCTATGACTTAGTGTGTGAATGTTTCACACATAGGCTTCAATAAGTTCTACAGAGAAGATATTAAGAGGGGACAACATAACTTCTGCAAAGATCAGATCAGAAGATCTAACAGTAGGTTTTTTTGTTGTATTATATTGTTCGCATGTATTTAAAGAATTAAAATGTATGAGCTATGAACAGTTTTTTTTATAAATTGTTTGAGTTGATACATGTAAATTATTAAGTATGTTTAAATTTTTCCTTTATTTTGTAAAAGTAAAAGATTTAAAATGTTGATGTGACACCTCGAACTCATATCCGAGTCGGATACGGGTTGGGGGTATTACAGAATGCTAGAATGATTTGGGATGGTTTTGAAGCTAAATGGGTTAGGGTATTTATACTTGAAGCTTAAGGACTAATCTTGTAAATACCTTAAAATATATGACTAAATGAGAATTTTTCCCATCCCACTTTTTTCAACATTATTGTTGCCAACTTTCAGTGTAATTGCTGCCAACTATCAATGCAACTTTCGGTGCATTATTCAAAACCAACTTTCAACAATCTCTCACTTGAAGATTTGATTTCACACCATTCTTTCTACCTTGTACCATCATGTTGCTTATGTTTCTGACATGCCACAATAGGATCGACACAAAGAAATTTATCAGCATTGATTGCCTTCTTCATGAAATCTGCTATGTTGTCTTTTGTATGGATTTTCTACATATCTACCATCTCTTCTTCCACCTTTTCACGAATGAAATGGTACTGAACTCGTATGTGTTTTGTCATTGAATGAAATGTTGGATTCCTTGCTAGATGCAATACGCTTTGACTGTCACAAAACATATAGACATACTATTGATTGTGCCCAAGCTCCTCCAATAGTATCTTCAACCAAATTGCTTCTTTACTGGTTTGTGTAGCTCCTACATATTATGCCTCTGTTGTGGATGTAGCCACAACTGACTGCAATTTTGAAACCTAATTTACAGCTCCACCAGCAACTTTGAACACATATCATGTAGTAGATTTATTTTTATCCAAATCCCCTGCATAGTCAGAATCAACATACCCATTGATAAGTAAATTTGATCCTCCGTAACATAATGCAATATTTGAGGTCCCTTTGATGTATCTCAAGATCCTCTTTACTATATTCCAATGCTCTTTGCCTGGATTCACCATGTATCGAGTAACCATTCTCACTCCTTGTGCAATGTTTGGTCTTGTGCATATCATAGTGAACATTAAACTTCCCAATGCTGATGCATACGGTACTCAAGACATCTCCATCATCTATTCTTCACTGCTATGACTCATACTGGAGGATAATTTCAAGTTAATAGGAAGAGGGGTAGAAATTGGCTTACAATCTTGCATGTTGAATTGTGACAAGATCTTCTTCAAGTAATTCTTTTGTGAAAGCCAAATCTTCCTATTACTTCTGTCTCTCGGTGAATTTGTATCCCTAGAATCTTATTTGTTGATCCCAAGTCCTTAATTTCAAATTCCCTAGCAAGTTGTGCCTTCAATTCTTCAATGTGATCTTTGTTGGGTCCTGCAACCAACATATCATCCACATACAACAACAATATAATAAAATCATTATCACCAAACCTCTTAAAATAAGCACAAGGGTTTGCACTAAGTCTCTTGTATCCAAGGCACATAATGAAGGAATCAAATCTCTTATACCAACACCTCGGCGCCTGCTTTAGACCGTATAGAGATTTGTTCAACCTGCAAACCAAGTTCTTCTTTTCTTTTTCTTCAAAACCTTCAGGCTGGAGCATATAAATTTCTTCTTCAAGATTTTTATGAAGAAAAGTTGTTTTAACATTCTTTTTTAGCATAACTTTGACCATCAGTCTTGCACGATACCTCTCAACTTTGATCGTTACCATTTTGCTTGATTTTGAAGGCCTATTTGTTACCAATTGGCTTCCTTCCTTGTGGTAGTGACACAAGGTCCAATGTATTATTTTTATGAAAGACTTCAATTTCTTCTTGCATCGCTATCATCCACAGTGAAGCATCTGAGTTGTTTATTGCCTCTTGGAATATTGATGGCTCACTGTCTTCTGTTAAAAAGCAGTATGCAATATTTCCTTCTATTACATAACCTGAGTGCCAATTGGGACGTCTTTTCACACGATCTGATTGACGAGTTGTTGGAGCTTCAGAACTCTCTGGTTCTTGTTCATCATGTGCTAGTTCTGCTTCAGAAGAATCTCTTTGTTCAAACTCCTTTTCTATATGTATCTGTGTAGTCTCTAACTTTTCAGCGATGTCATCGTCTTCTTTTCTTTGTAGTTTATCTTCTACAAAGATAACATCTCTGTTGATAATCACTTTGCAGGCAGTGTGATCACACAAGTGATACCCTTTTACACCATCAGCATACCCCAAGAATTTGCATTTCCTGGATTTTGGATCCAACTTTGAAATTTCTTGGGAGTTGTACATCACATACACAATACTTCCAAATACATGGAGGTTTGAATAATCAGCTGGTTTATCAGTCCACATCTCCATTGGTGTATTCAGCTCTATTGTAGTTAATGGAGCTCGATTCACCAAATAACAGGCGGTATTGGTTGCTTCTGCCCAAAATGATTTTTCTAGGCCTGCAGCCCTCAACATTGCTCTTATTCTTTCTAACAAGGTTCTATTCATCCGCTCTGCCACTCTATTTTATTGAGGAGTGTTCGCCACTGTGAACTGTCTTTTGATGCCTTCTTTCCTGTAAAAGTTATCAAATTCTTCACTTGTGTATTCTTCTCCATAATCTATTCTGAAACACTTAATCTTATTTCCAGAATCAAGTTTCACCCGCACTTTGAAGTTTTTGAAAGTTGAAAACACATCTGACTTCTTCTTAATAGGGTATACCCAACATCTCCTGGATGAGTCATTAATAAATGAGGCAAAGTATTTTGCTCCGCCTAGGGATGTAACTGGTGCTTTCCATACGTCAATATGAACCAATTCTAGAACATTTTTGCCTCTAGAATTTGACGTGTTGAATTTCAACTGGTGCTGCTTACTTGTTATACAATGCTCATACAAAGTAAGTGATACCTTTGTTAAGCTTGGAAGTAACTTTTGCTCTACAAGGACTTTCATTCCTTGTTCTGACATGTGTCCAAGTTTCTGATGCCATAGCATTGCAGAATCTGAACTACATGAGGCAACAGAGGCTTCTGCTTCTAGCAAAGTCTCTCCCTTCAGCATGTACAAGTTTGCTACTATCTTTTCGCCTTTCATCACCACAAACGCTCTACGGAACACCTTCATGATTCCTTTCTGTGTTTCAATCTTGCTTGCATTATTATCCAACAATCCATAGGATAATAAATTTTTCTTCAAGCCTTTCAAGTGTCGCACATCTCGAACAACTTTAATTGTTTCATCTTACATCTTCAATTTGATGGTTCCAACGCCAACGACCTCTAAGGCATGATCATTGCAACTATACACAGATCCTCTTGAGACTGATTCATAATGATGGAACCATTCTCTTCTTGAGGTCATGTGATATGTTACTCCCGAATCAATGAGCCATATATCTACAAATCTTTTTCTACCTTCCATGGTGGTTGACGTTTCACAACATAGAGCATCTCCATCATCTGAAGTGTTTGCGGTATTGCCTTGTGGATTGGAGTTTTTACCTAGACTTCAATCCTTCTTCAAGTGATCATTCTTTCCACAGTTGTAGCACTTTAAATTCTTCTTGCTTCTCGACTTTGATCTACCATATTTGTGACTGTTGCTTTGCCACGTTCTATTGATCTCCCTCTCATCGTTGTCAACGCTTCTGCTTGTTGTAGATTTACTTATCTGTCTTCCTTGTTCTTGCGTCGATTTTCTTCTTATAGAACAACAGCTGCAACGTCATCGAAGACTAGACTGGTAACATTACTGTTTGTCAAGTTGATGATGAGTTGATCATACGAATCAGGTAGACTTTGAAGTAGAAGTTCAACACGTTCTTGTTCTCCTATTATACATCTTAAGGATGTAAGCTGAGAAAATAAAGTGTTCGGTGTGTTTAAGTGCTCTGTCACTGAATTAGATTATGGCATACGGAGAGTGTACAATTTCCTCTTAAGAAAAATTTTATTGTGCAACGATATGGCCTCGTACAGTTTGGTGAGATGATCACATATCTCCTTAGCTGTCTTCTTCTCCTCGATGCTTGACAATACTTCATCTGTTAATGCTAGATGAAAGTTTCGCATAACATTTCCGTCTATTTCGATCCATTTGTTGTCATCTGTGAAATGTACAAGCCTTTGAAAATAAAAATGAAGATAAAGAAGACACAAATTTTACGTGGAAAACCCTAAATAATATAGGGTAAAAACCACGGACAAAGTAAAAAAAATTCACTATGAGAAAATAGAATTACAACTTCTCTCGATCTAACAAAGAGAAAACAATAACAATTCTCTCTTGATAAAAAGGAGAAAATAACTCTAAGAAAACTCTCTAAATTCTCTAGTATTGGGAGAAAGCTAGAATGATTTGAGATGATTTTGAAGCTAAATGGGTTAGGGTATTTATAGTTGAAGCTTAAGGACTAATCTTGTAAATATCCTAAAGTATATGGACTAAATGAGAAATTTTCCCATCCCACTTTTTTCAACATTATTGTTGCCAATTTTTGGTGTAATTACTGCCAACTATCAATGTAACTTTCGGTGCATTATTCAAAACCGAAGAAGATTTATATGTCATCAAGAGAAAGATTGTGAGGTTTCTGAGAGAAACAAGTTCGGCGTATTTGAGTTTCAGAGCGAGTGACAGAACGGAAAAGCCATTGTTTCTCAACCGTAAGATGACGTCCCGAAACATGAGTCGCATCAGAGTGATATGTTGCTGTGGAAAAGGTTATTGTGGTTATGATCATAGTGGAATTGTAAAGTTAGTGATGAGGTCATTCATTCAATGTCACAAGAGAAAGGCGAGAGATGTGAGATGTAGCCTTGGAGGCTATGGACTACGATTAGGACGTTGTTGAAGAGATCTAGCTGAGTAATTTCAACTCCGCCGATGAAGATTTTGTTCGTTGTGAGATCATTTTTTACACTGGAGGTAGAGGTTACGGTTATAGAATGGCCAGGACTGAGAGTTTCAAATTTGGAACCTAAAGGGAGTTTTCAAAGGTAATCACTAGTGAAAAGGTCGGGAACCATCTGGTCACAAAGGATGGAATGAATGGAGCAACAAATGCATATAATGATGAAGGAATCGGACGGAGCAAAGATAGTGTAAGGACATGTCCAAGTGGTGGCGGATTCACCGTAGAGTGAAAGAGCAGCTGTGGTGGATTCACCGTAGAGTGAAGGAGCAGCGGTGGCTATTTCGTTAAAGTCGAGGTGAGAGAGGATTGGAGCTAGGGAAAAGTATGAGAGAAGATCCCTTGGCCTGGGAAATCATGTTGAGGTGATTATGGTGGTGGTGAGGTCGTGAAGAGTGGCGGCGTAGGAGGCGGTGGTGGAAAAGTGGCGTCGTTGGTGATAGTGGAGCTGAGAGCTGAGAGAAAAGTGAAGCGGGAGACGGAGAGAAAAGAGAAGACAATGAAGCTCACGAGATTCAAAGAAATAACCACCATTTCAAAGGGAGTAGTTTGTTTGGATTTTTGAAAAGTAAAGGGGAATGAAAAACGGGAAAACAGAGTGGAGATAGTTATATAAGGAGGGATGAAGACATTTACAAAAGGGTGGCGCGTGGAAGCGGGAAAATAGGAATGTTATATTAATGAATTTTAAGTTGTTATTCTTGTTGTTTACTTTTTTTAAATTCATTTGTTGCGTTCGAATAAGTTTTTTTTTGTGTTTGTGTTGTTCGTTTATGTTCGTTCGTTTGTGTTCGTTTACGTTAGTTTATGTTCGTTTATCATTTAAATGAGCGAACATGAACAAACTATATTCCTTAATGAACGAACATGAACAAAAAAAAATTGTTCGTTTATTTATTAAATGAACGAACATGAACATACTTTCGTTCGTGTGCGTTTGGTTCGTTTACATGCCTACTAGCAAGCAACCACTAAGCCAGGGATATTCAATTGTTTAGTTTTTTACAACAAATAATATATATATATATATATATATATATATTATATACTTATTGTTTAAATTTTATATCTATTCTTTTATTAATTTAGAAAATAAATTTTGTTATTAATATATATTTAAATTAATAAAAGAATAAAATATATTTTTTAAGTTGAAATATATTATTACTTTAAAAAATAAAATATATTTTTAAGTATATTATTTGAATATAAATTAATAACAAAATATATTCTTTAAATTAATGAAAGAATAAAATTTATTTTTAAAGTTAAGATAAAATAAAATATATTTAATAAGTTTAATAAAATATATTATATGTTTTAAAACATAAACAATTGAATACCCTTTGCTTAGTGGTTGCTTGTTGTTAGGTGTCCCTGATTCAAATATCCTCTATCTTCATTTTTTGTTAAATTTTTAAACGAAAAGATAGAGATTAATCAAATAAAATAGAAGGCATGATTCAGATATACAAAATTAAAATATAAAAAATTAAGAAAAATATCTGAAAGAACGAGACGAGGAAGAAAGGAAAAGAAGTGATCGATAATTAACTTAAAATTAGTATCATAAGAAGAATGTATGAAAATTGGGATAAATTGTGAGAAAAATAAAAGAAAAGAAATGATCGATAATTGTTATAATTATTAATTAACTTACAGCCTAGGCTTAAATTAAGAAAAATATCTGAAAGAACGAGACGAGGAAGAAAGGAAAAGAAGTGATCGATAATTAACTTAAAATTAGTATCATAAGAAGAATGTATGAAAATTGGGATAAATTGTGAGAAAAATAAAAGAAAAGAAATGATCGATAATTGTTATAATTATTAATTAACTTACAGCCTAGGCTTCAATTATTGTACGACTTACATAATACTCATAATTTATTTATTAAAAGAACAGTACAATTAATCATTGCTCATTGTAAACAACAGAATTTATGTTGCTGACTTGCTTTGTTTCCCTACCAACCTCTGTGACAAATTACATGAAACGCGTCCATTCATATTAAATTAATTTTACGTATTTTCTTTTATCAGATTTGACTTGCTTAATTTTTAATTCAACTATTGGATTGTTATTGATTTACATGATAAAACCCCCTACCACACTTAATGTAGATGCATTGGGTGGGCTGGCAGCAACCTATAAAACCACCACAATTTCCCCCTTGCTGTAGTGTTTGATAATGACGGAAATAATCAATGTTTATGAGAATAATAAGATGTTAAGATTAAAACTTTAAATTTTTTATGAAAATTTAAAGTTTTCTATTATTAATTTTAACCATCTGTATTTATTGATCCAACGAAATAAATTCACAAACATTTATCTATGTATCTGTGAATGGAAGAGAGATGGATGCATTGGCATTTTGGTGGAATTCTCAACTCGTTCATGGACAGAAAATGCCAAGGAAAGATCCAGCCATCAGGCAATCAATGAGTTTACATTCTGTCAGGGTGCTCTTAGATTGATTATATATAATAGTATCAAATTGACTTTTGATTGAAGGGAAAGAAAGAGGAAGGACCATCCACATGCAAAACCAAAGCTAATCATACTATATTTCCTACCTCACTATTTCTTTTAACATATGCTTGTTGTCCTTGAAAAGGAGAAACAGACAGAGAACAAAGTGCTGGAAGGCTTCCTTTTATAGATTCGACCGTGTACGATAAAAGATGGAGAAAAGTTCATGCACGTTGGACAAGTCTTATCACAATCGAATATTAAAAACATTTTTAGTACTCCATCTTTGACATATTATGGTAGCTCAGCCTCAGCATCTCACAATTGGAGCTTTAAACCAATCCTTAATCTCACATAGACATTTTATACTAATAATTATCAAATGAAAATTTCTGCTGTGTATTTCACTGAAAAATTACTCGGATTTGTTTATGCGGTTCCACTTTTTAGTTGGTTATTTCTCAAATCTTTTATTATAAGGATTACCTTACGCTATTCAGTTAAGATGATAGTAGAATTTATTGAAAGGATTTAGTAAATTTTTCACTGAAAAATGTAATGCACATTATTATATACTACTACATATCCATCTGTTCCATCCAATGGACATCACAGGGGCTAAAAAATTTGATGGCATCAGACCACCAGACTGCACCCAGTGCTCCATGCTTCAAATATTCATTCATTATACAATATATATATATATATATATATATATATATCAAGAAAAAGGAAGAAAGATGGATATACATACATATATAGCTAAGCGTGAGAATGAGGCTCAACCATAGGCGGTGGAGCCGGTATCTAGGGGAAAAGATGAAACGGCAACATGCAAAAGAACCAGTAGCGGCAGCATTTGTAGATAAATGAATTGCCAGGGTCGGGTTGGGGGAGCAGCAGAGGGTTTGGAGGGAGGAGCCCTGCCAGCCTCAGCAGGAGCAACTGCACGCCGGCCAGGGGTGCTCTGCTGTTCATTGCTCGGAAGTGGATTCACTGGCGTCCCGTCTGGTGAAAGTGACATCCTTTTACCATCGGCTAAGTCTTGACCTGAATATGAAATTTGAGATTTAAGAATCATTTTTACGTTTTTGCGATGTTTTCCCCCAGAATAAAAAATACCAACACAATGAAACCTTAACATTTTCACAATGCATATAGCAACATGTGAACTATTGGTACAAGTTCGCATGAATTGATTAAGATCCCTTTCGATTAATGAAGGTACATCAAATTTGCAAGCCATGTATCATAAAAAAATTGGTTGGAACAGCTAGCACATACATTCGTAAGCAAAGACTGAAGAACTTACAATTTGAGGTTGACCAACCTAACTTCATCAGTTCCCTATCAAACACCATCCGGTATCCAGTCATGAAATTCTCTGCAGAAATACATTTTCTTAAGAGAATAATAAAAAAAAAAGGACAATGCATGAATGGTGCAGACACCTATGATGTACAAAAGCACATAAGCAGAGACAATCAGAGGAAACATAAGATGGACATGTTTTGCATTAAGGAAATACAGTAGCATACGTCCAATTGTCCCAACATCCCCCTCCATTGGCTGTATTGCTAAGCAGAATCCAGAGACTCCCTGCACATGGATCGCTAAGTGTGAAGATTGAAGATGGAGAAACAACAAAGACTTTCTGGTTATTGACTGCCAGTCAATTTTTGGGTAATATAGACAAGGGCACTTGTGCTTGTAAAATGTGGTATTTTGTTGAGTTGTTAATCATCTGGTAGTGTTCTTTAAACCTATTTATGATGTATTTTCAACTTCCTTATGGATGCAAGTTGCAGGGAAATCTCAGAAACTTTTGTTTTTGATCTTTTCAACAACAACATAAAGAATATGCTCTTAAATTTGTTCGCCACCTGCCGTAAGTCGAGTAAAATCGAAAACATATAGGAAGTTTAATTAGTGAGGATTAATATTTCTTAAAACGTAGTGCATAATTGTCAATCTAAAACTAGATTTTTCCTTTTGAAGCAATTATAGAATGATTGCATTGAAGTCAAGGGAGAGGGAATTTCCATCCAACAAAAAAAAAATCAAACATGTCTATATGAAAATATAGGGCACCATAACAGCATTGGTCTCCAACATGTCTATATAAAAATAGTCAAACAAGAAATTTCCATTTTGCTCTAAAAGCAATTGATGTTACAAGAGTAAACTTGGCTATTTCTTCTGACTATTTTGGCAAGAATTCTCCAAATTCAAATTAGGGAAGTTGATATATGAAATAGCGCAATTTTTTCTTTGAATCCTAGTTCATAATCAAAGTTACCAGTCTAAAGGAAAAGCTTTGTAATAGAAAACCTATAAATTTCCATATGGTAAAGAAAATAAGCACCTGGATACCATAGACCACAAAAACAGGATTAAAGACCACAAAGCTATTGTTTAAAGGGAACATGAGCTTCAAGTGCGGAACATTGGGCAGCTCCTGGGAACTGTTTCACAAAATAACAAATAAATTAATGTTCATAGCACAAGCACACTCTAGGACCCACACACACAATCAGGAAATGTCTAATGAATCTCTTAAGTGAGATAACCTGGACTTGTAGCAATATTTCCATGGATAACCTGGATAACTTGTGATTGTAGCATTGATTCTCCTGTCAAACTATAAGAAATGGCATATATCAGACATAAATTGATAACATATTCATTTAAGGAGTTTATAAGACAAGGATGGTACCTCCTTAGCTATTCTGTCATACACTGCATTCGGAAGAAATGTAAACGAAGTTCCACTATCAACCACTGCACTAAAGCCTGTTTGTTTGAGACAAGAATTACCAAAACAACAAGATTCCACCCCAACAATGTAAGTCTCACTGAATAAATACAAGAGATGAATCAAAATACAGAGGAAACCTTAAAACGTTCGAGAATTAAGAAAATAATGACAATTAAGTAAACAAGAAAAGAAAACTACATAAAAGCTCGTAATAGTCCATACTATTTCCCATCAGAAGGCAAGAAATGAGTAGATTGTTGAGTGGGGGTCCCTTATCCCCAAAATAAATTCTACCAGAATTCTCCTCATCAAAACACATTGATAAAGAGTTGCAGATCAACCCAGCTTTTGCAAGGACACTTGGAACAGAAGTTTCTCCAGGTCCTAAACCCATCAAACCATCAGGAGCAACCCCATCCAAATAACCACCACTCTGCTTCATACCACATCTACATTCAAGAAAAGAGAGCAGAAATAATTCCTGGTTAGACATACATCCATTTCTTGCAACACTAGAGAAATCAGTAAATGAATCAAATCAAGAAACTATTGTAGCCAGTAATCATCAGAAAACCACCCTATAATGACAGAAGCCTGTTCTGAAGTGTTCACTGTATGATCACCAATAGATGCAAGATGTAATATATCCTCCACACAAGCAATCCAGAACTTGAAGTATTTTCTGTGTAGTAATCAATAGTGTAAGGGCATTGCTGCTTAGAACTTTTGCAGTTTGGACTTGATTCACATAACTGATGGCTGCATGCTATGTGCCTGCTAGAGTTTGAACCAGATGGCCTATACTCACTCAGATCACTATCCTGCATAATAAATGCCCCATATATGACGGAGCACCTGCCAATCAATCATTGGAAATAAGTGCTAAACATTCTATCTGGCCTTACCAATGATTTCACGTGCCATTAAAATAAGAAAAACAACATTTAGGCTTGACTCTAGCCAAGCAACCCCTACCCTTTTTTTCCATGTGACTTGGTGTGCAAATAAATTACCTTCAATGATAAATTTAAATAACCATAAATAAATGAATATCTGCACTTCTGCAGGCAGAATTACCAATGAGAGAGACTTGAATGATTATAAATGTAACAAGGCACAAGACATTACTCGCAGCATCATAGGAATAAAATCAAGCATAGATATATAGACCAATTCTTCATAAGTTAAGATGGAAAGTAGGGCACTTTTGTTAAAAATAGATAGCTATTTTAAAGTGACAGCATATTATTGAATAGTAAAAGTTAATTATCATTTAGATTTTATATATATTTTATGTAATGAACTCCATTTGATGTAAGGAGAAGAGTATATCATAAGGTAAAACTTTTGTCACTCTTTATTCCGTGTGTAATCATCTGATTTTCTCTCCAAAGCAATGAATAAGTTTGTTCCATTATTGACACTAAAGAGTAGCCTTGTTGAAGAATCCATGCTACATAGTTACCAAACAAGCATCATGAACAACAATTCAAATATGCCAGAAAAAGCACATACTTTAAAAGTAAAAATGGCCATAAAAAAATAATGCACCCAAATTGCTTTCACAACATAATTATAGAAAGCTGGCCTACCAGACTACTATAGTAACTAGCAGACAGTGGAGCACATTGAACACAGTCACATGGAACCCAAAGTAGATCGCTTCCCACATCCAACCAGAAACGAAACATTTGGTGTCCCTATATCAATCCAGGTGTAGTGTAACCTAAAATTCCGAAGCTGAATACATTAAATAATCAAATAAACAGCAAATAATAAACGCTCAGTTGATATTCTACAAAGAACAAAAGATTTTGGATTATAAGTTTATATACTGATTAAAATCACACATAATAATATGTGAAATTCTCCACTTGCTTTTTATTATGAATGGGGATTTCAAACTTCAAACTTCTCCATTTTCTATGGTTAGTAATTTCCGTCTTTAAATTACTGGATTTAGAAAAAAATAGCCCAACTTATTAGACTTCTATCATATATCTCTATTGGTATCGGAACATGCTATTTAGCATGTAACCTAATTGCAATATTTTGAAGCCCATCAAGTTGCACTGTACGAAAGCAATCATTGTCTACTAAAAACAAAGTAAAAGCAGACCACAAAAAGTGGAAGTCTTTTCTTCAAAGTAAGTCAAACCCTTGGAAGTGTCAAAGATATTTTTTTTTTTGAAAAATAAATGGAAACCTAAGCAGATTCAGCTAAATTATCAGTCAAATAGCAGTCAACAACAAAATTCAAATAAGTAAACTTTGTTTCTTGTACCATCCGAAATCATTCCCGAACGACGTAGTTTTACTCCCCTGAGAAGGGAAAACGAGATTGTACTTGCTCCCAATATTCATCTTCAGCCGCTGGAAATTGCTGTTACCATAAGCAAAGATCGCCTCGTCTCCATGAACCAAGATCCAAGCATTTCAATGGCAATGCGTGAGTGGAATCAAACACCAAAGGATTTATCTATCTTTTATAAGGGGATTTTTAAAGAAGAAGGGTGCGCAGTGCGCATGGGGTGGGGGTAGAGGAGAGAGTAAAGAGAGTGGAGAGCGTTGCTGTCGTTGTTGTTGGGATAATTTTTGGATCCATCCAAGTAATAAATATAAGTGGGATGCTTTAAAAATAATTAAAAAAAGTGGGGGATTGTATTTAATTAATTAATGGTTGGTGGGAAAGATTATGATTAGGATTAATTGGGGGTGGGGTCCAGTATGTTGCCTTAAATTCTGACCGCCGTTTACAGACCCACGGAACCGCTGTTCGCCCGCTGCAGTTCGTCGCCGTCGTCGCCTCTCCATCGCCTTTCAGGTAATTTAAACGTATCCAAGTCATGGAAATTTAAATATACGTTGTTTGTCCGTGGGGTTTACAAGAATTGAGTGAGTGGGTTTGCTCGAATTGAGCACGAAATTTGCAATATTTCTTGATTTTAGCAGGAAATTTGAAATGTGTTTAGGGTTATAGTATATTTTGCATTAGAAATATACTAGAGAAATTCATCTCTGAATTTCTTTTGTTAATCAATTTGGGATTCCAATTTTTAGAAAACGATGTAATATAATGATAACAATATGGCCATTGACCATGTCATTGTTGAGGTCAACCCCAGGTTTAATAATTTACATGTTGAGCAACATTGAAAAGGTTTGTGCACGACAAAGTTTATTTTATTTTGCTTATTATTGAATTATCACATATGATGGCCACTAATAACTCTTTAGCTCGTTTACATTCCCTCCAAAATGAGACAGAAAAAGGCGAAAAGAAATAACTCCCATATGAAAATTAATTAATCTTACACAATAATTCCCCTTTGGAGAATATTAAAATTTACCATTGAATTTATTTTTATTGATATTGAAACAAGATCAAAAACTTTTTTGTCGTTTGTCGTATAAAATTTAGATAGAACTATCACTAGTACTAGTTCGCAATTCCAATGGGTTCGGGATGACATAGATGAAGAAATTTATGAAAATTAATATGACATAACAATATAGTAAGATTTTATATATTAATTAATTAATTTATAATATATTCGTTAATAGTATTCTTGTAACTAGTTATTAATATTGTTATTTGTTTATTGCAGATATTATGCATAGGAGAAAATTGAGTGAACTGCGGATTATTCGAGCTCCTCACTAGGAGGAAGAAATCAAAAATGAAGAATCGATGGTGGTGGATCTTCGGAAGTTCCGAATGCAGTTGAAGAAACTGTAGAAATTGAAGGTAATGTTCGATACTATATTTAAATGGTAGTTGATTTTTTATTGACTTAATTCTGGAAACTTACATTGAATTATTTCTTATGTAGTTGAAAATGGTGAAAGACGCAAGACTAGAGGTCGCACGATCGCACGATAATGACGGAATTATGTGAGCTTTCTGCTGGAGACCGTGTCAAAGTTACAAGTAATGATTCGACCAACCTATTGGACAGAAGTACGTGTTCTAGCTGGTTACTTAGGTATGATTGCGTGCAATGCTAATCTTCTACCGATCAATTTTCGTCATTGCATGAGATGCCAAATAGTAACAAAAACCAGGTTGTAGATTGTATTAAGGTAATAATTTTATTGTAATAGATAATTCATTACAATTCATTACTAATTTATATTTACTTTTAACACTTGTGTTATTTTAGGATAAATTTTCTCTAAAGGTCTCAGATAATTATTTGAAGCAAGCGTTGGAAAGAAATGGAGAGACCACAAGAGTTCCTCAAAAAATAAATACTTAAAAATGATCTCGGCCTAGAAAAAAAGTTACAAAATGTCCCACCTGGAATGCTCAAGTATCAGTGGGAAGATGCAAGTAGGTTTTAGAGTTCAAAGAAATGCACAGAGTTCCTCAAAAAAAATACTTAAAAATGATATCGGCCTAGAAAAAAAGTTACAAAATGTCCCACCTGGAATGCTCAAGTATCAGTGGGAAGATGCAAGTAGGTTTTAGAGTTTAAAGAAATGAGAGGTATGATGTGAACTTTAAAAAAAATATTATGCCACTATAATTTTCACTTTATAAGTCATGTAAATTTCAAACTGTATGATCGAGAGCTCATTGGTATAGTTAGCAGACAATAATAAATGTTTACTCACACAATTGGATCGAAGAGCTTCGCTCGTGTAGCTCGAGGAAATATTCTTTTTTTAATTATGATTATTCACATAGTAATGAACATTTTTCTTATTATTTATTAATTTTTCTTAAGTACTAATTTATATTCTATATTGTAGGAAATTATATCTGACAATCGAGTTGGACGAATAAAGCTCTTCAAACTGAAACATACAAAAAAAGATGGCTATCCTATGACTCCTGAAGCTATGAAAATCATGGTATATTTATTGGACATAAAATTTGAATTATGTTATACTTATATTTACAATAAAACATTTTTATTTTAAATAACGTTTGAATTTATTCTAAATTCTTAATTGATTCTTAGGAAAATTGAATGATAAAGGATGGAGTATGAATCGATGACTTCATCTCATGGTTCCATCAATGTGGATGAGATTGAAAATCAAGTTATTGCTGAAGTTTTTGGTCCCGAAAGATATGGTCAAGTTCGATGCTAGGGATCATTCGTTACCCATCCAAATATTTCGGATCCAGTTCATCTCAGTACATGCCATCATAGACTCAATCTTCTTAATCAGAAGTTATTCGATTAAAACAACAGTTGACTGAAGTGAGAAGCAGAACGAGAAGTAACATATCAGCTAACATATGATGAACTTCAAAAACAACAGCTATGAAGCATATGATGTAGCAATTTCAATCGCAAAATTCACCACACAACGTGATTTCTTAGGTTCATGCACTGTTTATTATAGTTGTTGAACTAATACATTTCACTTAATGATGAATTATATTACATTTGACTTAATGTTAGAACTACATTACTTGAATGGTTTGTCAACTTTATTTATTTTTGTTGTTAAGTACTTAATTCGAGACGTATCAAGGTTGTTATTGGATATTAATTGTTATAGGATATTTTAAATTTGGGAAATAAAGAGTATAAAACGAACATTTGTAAATCAACCTCGATTAGCGGCGTTTAAGGATGAAAAATGCCACTAAAAGAGTACACAGTTGCGGCGTTTATATAAAAACACCACTAAATATCATAACATGTTGCGACGTTTATACAAAAAACACCGCTAAATATTATAACCTATTTCGGTATTTATACAAAAAAAATGCCGCCAAATATCATAGCCTATTGCAGCATTTATACAAAAATTCCGCCAAATATCATAACCTATTGCGGTGTTTATACAAAAAAACCGCCAAATATCATAACCTATTGCAGCGTTTATACAAAAAAACATCGTTAAATGTCATAATCTATTGCGACATTTATACAAAAAATGTCGCTAAATATCAAATATGTTACGATGTTTATACAAAAAATACCGCTAAAAGTACGAACATATTCCGATGCTTTTATTTCTGCCGAGAAGCTTTTTTACGGCGCTTAAAAACGCCGCTATAGTCATATTCTGTTGTAGTGTTCTTGGTGATCTTGTTATGGGAAGAATGAAAAAAAACTCTCTAATGAGTAGGAGATGGTGACTCATAACGACTCAACAATGGTTGATGCAGATAAATTATTGATGGGGATAAAGAGTTACTAAAAGGAACGTTTAGGAGCTATGAGAGAGAAATTATTACATGAATCATTTCCACCGAGAAATTGTTACATGAATCCTTTCCACCACCTCATCCATGATCCTTAGCCAATTAAATGAGTACACATCACATTTTTTCCACATCATATTTCCTTAAAATTAAAATTTTCAAATCACCTTCTTTTTTATTCAATCATCTTCTTCCTAATCTTAAAGCATCAAATCTCATGTTTTGCTCTACTCTTTCTTTAATCCACCATTATAATCTAAATTAAAAATCACCACTTCTTCTTTATATTTTCCTTTTATTCCTCATACTTAAGCATAAAATTCCATGTTTTGTTATGCTCTTTCTTTGGTTCACCATTATAATCAAGATTTAAAATTAATACAAAATTTTAAATTTCTTTCAAATTTATTATTTTCTTATTATATATTTTTATATTTCTTGTTTTTTTTTTCTTAACCAACAAAATTTCATTGAAAAATATATTTGATGATTTGTGATATATGAGAATTTCCTCTATTTGACACAATTGAAAATGATTAATGCTTAAGACGAATTATAATGGTGAACCAAAGAAAGAACATATAAAAAACATGGGGATTTAATACTTAATATTGGGGAATAAAAGGATGAGATAAAGAAGAAGTGATGATTATTTATTTAGATTATAATGGTGGATTAAAGATAGACGATTTGCACGAGTTTAAAACAAAAGCCAAAATTAGAATTTAAGAAAGACAAAACTTGACCCCTCATTTTTTTAATTCGATATTATCAGACATCCTGTTTTTTTTATTATTATTAAAAAACCATTTATTTGCTTCCATCATTTATGGCTAAAGTTATCAGAACAATAAAACCTAATTATATCTCACGAACAAAACTCTTTTATTATTATTTTGTTAATTTTCTTCTCCCTTGTTTTACATAATATCGCCTTTGTTGAAAACTAGGGTTTTCTCTAAAGGCGGGTATTCATGCATTGAAATTAAGATTTTCACGTAATCTTCTTCTTCTTCCTCAAGGAAAGCGTGGGTTCCTAAATTTTAAATCCTGTGAGTACTTTAATCTTTCTTTTATCTCTATACCATTTTCACGTAATTTTGCTGGAGGACCAATTACGATGATTAATTGCCAGGAAAATATTACGATTTGCATGAAATATGTTTTTGACGTGATTTCTCATAAACTGATTTGCTTTGTCAATATATATATATATATATATATATATGCATATAGTATCTATAATATTATTTAAATTATCTTAATCTCCTTTCCTCGCTAAAATTTACCATATAAAAGATGAAAAAAGGGGGAAGTAAAAATGAGCCAAATGAATTAACATATACAATAATATTAATAAATATAAATACTATTGTACATTAACCTTTCTTTTATTTTTTTTAATTTATAATCTACAAAATTAAGTTATAAATAAAAAATATAATATTTTTATGACTTATCATCTTAATTGAAAAAAGATGAGTATAATATTTTTAAATAATTTTGAGAAAAGAGTATAATTTTTATAACTTCCATTCGTTTGTAAAATATATTTACATATTTTCATTGAACTCATTTTCAAAAGTAAGATTGAACTTCATTTTTATAGTTTCTAATGTTTCCATATAATCTTATGTTTTTTCCCTTTCTTTTTCCAGCGAATGACCGAAGAATATAGTGTTTTGAAATAGGTATTGAAATATGTCATCAAAGTTCGAAATACTCCATAATCGACCCATCGATAAATGGAAGGTTGTGGAGTTAAAAGAAGAACTCAAGCGACGGCATTTGACAACTCGTGGCTTGAAAAAGGATTTGGTAAAACGCTTAGACGCAGCAGTTAGAGCCGAAAGGGCAGAAGCTGCAAATGAAGCAGATGATAGTTTTCATAATGATAATTCTGAGCCTGTAGTTGAAAAAGCAACACCAACTATTGCCGATAAGGTCAAAGAAGTAGTGGATCATGATGGGTTGAAGCTTAAGGGTGATAATACTGATTCTGCGGCTGCTCCGGGTCATGGTGTAGTTGATCAAAGGGACGTATTGGTGGAACCAGAACATTTGCAGAGCTCGAAACTAAAGGAGGATGCGAATTCTAACATGCATACGGAGTGTCAAGATCCAGAGCCCCCTGTTGAGAATGAGGGTACAAAGCTTAATGAGAGAGATGAAAAGAATGATTCTGTTTCTACTAATTCTATGTCAGTTACTGAGAAGAATGGACAAAATAATAATAAGACTGACTATGATGTCAAAATAAGAGTAGATTTTGTTATCCCAGAGACGGTGGAACTGGATTCATCCAATGGTTCAGGTCATGGAGTTGCTGAAGAAAGGGACATGGTGGTGGAAGATGAGCCTGTTATTCAGGCCACTGAAGTTAAAACTTCGATACCCGAGGTTCCACTGAATGGACAGAATTTGCATAGCTCGATGGAACTGGAACTAGAGTGTCGAGATCCAATGCTCCGAGTTGAGAATGAGGGTCTCAAGGCTCAGTTGGAGAATGAGGAAGACATGCATGGCTCTTCTGCTATGAACAATCAGGTATCTGAAATTAGCCCTATTTCAGGGTTTCAAGTGAAACCTGATTCTATTTCCACTGATCCTATGTCAATCACTGAAAAGACTGAGCTAAAGTATAATATAGTTGATGATAATGTTAAGTCGGAGATGGTGGAACCATATTCATCTAATGGTTCAGGTCATGGAGTTGTTGAAGGAAGGGACATTTTGGTGGAAGATGAGACTTTTATTCAGGCCACTGAGGTTAAAACTATGATACCCGAGGTTCCATTGATTGTACAAAATTTGCAGAGCTCGAAACAAGAAGAGAATATGAATTCCAACATGGAAATGGAGTGCCAAGATCCAATGCCCCAAGTTGAGAATAAGGGTCCCAAGGCTCAGTTGGAGGATGACATACATGGCTCTTCTTCTATGAACAATCAGGTATCTGAAATCAGCCTTATTTCAGGGTGTCAAGTGAAAACTGATCATATGTCAATTACTAAAAAAACTGAACTAAAGGATAATATAGTTGATGATAATGTTAAGTCGGAGATGGAGGAACCATATTCATCCAATGTTTCAGGACAAGGAGTTGTTGAAGAAAGGGACATGGTGGAAGATGAGCCTGTTATTCAGGCTATTGACGAAAGGGACATGTTGTTCGAAGATGAGCCTGTTATTCAGGCTACTGAAGTTAAAACCATGATACTGCAGGTACCATTGATGCAGAGCTCGAGACATGAAGAGAATGTGAATTCCAACATGCAAATAGAGTGTCAAGATCCAATGCCCCGAGTTGAGAATGAGGGTCCCAAGGTTCAGTTGGAGAATGAGGATGAGATGCATGACTCTTATGCTTTAAACAATCAGGTATCTGAAATCAGCCCTATTTCAGGACTTCAAGTGAAATCTGATTCTATTTCTACTGGTCCTGTGCTAAATACTCAAAAGACTGTACTAAAGGATAATATAGTTGATGATAATGTTAAGTCCGAGATGGTGGAACCATGTTCATTCAATGGTTTAGGTCATGGAGTTGTTGAAGTAAGGGACGTGTTGGTGGAAGATGAGCCTGTTATTCAGGCCATTGAAGTTGAAACTATGATACCCGAGGTGTCATTGATTGGACATCGTTTTCAGATCTCGAAACTACAAGAGAATGTGAATTCTAACATGCAAATGGAAGGTCAAGATCCAATGCCCCAAGTTGAGAATGAGGGTCCCAAGGCTCTGTTGGAGAATGAGGAGGACATGTATGGCTCTTCTGCTATGAACAATCAGGTATATGAAATCAACCCCATTTCGGGGTTTCAAGTGAAATCTGATTCAATTTCTACTGATCCTATACCAATTACTGAAGAGTCTGTACTGAAGGATAATATAGTTAATAATAATGTTAAGTCGGAGATGGTGGAACCATATTCATCCAATGGTTCAGGTCATGGAGTTGTTGAAGAAAGGGGCATGTTGGTGGAAGCTAAGCCTGTTATTCAGGCCCTTGAAGTTGACACTATGATACCCGAGGTACCACTGATTGGACAACATTTGCAGAGCTCGAAACAAGAAGAGAATGTGAATTCCAACATGCAAATCGAGAGTCAAGATCGAAAGCTTGAGGCAGAGAGTTGACACTATGATACCCGAGGTACCACTGATTGGACAACATTTGCAGAGCTCGAAACAAGAAGAGAATGTGAATTCCAACATGCAAATCGAGAGTCAAGATCGAAAGCTTGAGGCAGAGAGTGATGATCCGGTGGCTCAGCCAGGGGATGAGGATCATGAGGATGACATGCATGAGAAAGTTAAAGATGTAGTGGATCATGGTGGTAGTGAGATTGAGAAGGGTAGTGGGTTGAAGTTTAAAGAAGATATTACTGATTGTGAGGCTGCATCAGGTGATGTAGTTAATGAAAGTGACATGTTGGAGGAAGATAAACCTGTGGTAACCAAGGTACCACCGGTTGTAGAACATTTGCAGAGCTCAAAACAAGAAGAAAATGTGAATTCTAACACCGCCGAAATGGAGTGTCAAGATGGAAAGCCACAAGTGGTGACTGAGGTACCACTGATTGAGGAACATTTGCAGAGCTCGAAACCAGAAGAAAATGTGAATTCTAACAACCAAATGGAGTGTCAAGATGGAAAGTCCCAAGTGGAAAATGAGTGTCTAAAGGTAGAGGTGGAGACCAGTGATCCCAAGTCTCGGTTAGAGAATGGGGATGACATGCATGACTCTTCTTCTTTGAACAATCAGGGACCTGAGATCAACCCTGTTTCAGGGTTTCAAGTAAAGTCTGATTCTATTTCTAATGACTCTATGTCCATTAATGAAACTATCGAACTACAGGATAATATAATTGATGAAAATGTCAAACTAAGCCAAGATGATAAACTGGAGATGGTCGAACCATGTTCATCCAGCAATGTTGTCCCAAATAATGACGAATCACAGCCAAAGGATGATGATGGACAGCCACTTAGGAACATGGCATCTGTTGATGAGACAGATGAAAATAATGATACAACTACAGACATGAACTATAAAGATGACAGCGAAGAGATGGGGTCCTCGGAAAAATTAAATTTGGATAGAAGTTCTAGTGATGACTCTATGGAGTATTTGCCTGAAACCATGCAAATAGAAGAAGACAGTGTGGAAAATGAAGCACTTATTATCAAGGAGCTAGAAAATCATATTCTTGTTGCAGGAGATGGTTCATCAAATGAAAAAAAGGACATCTTTGATGAGAATAAGAGCCATTCCTCATTTCCTTCTGCAAAAAGAAAGCTTCAAGGTAAGTGATAATGGATTGTAAATGTAACCTTTTCATGAATGGGGCAATTCTCACAATATTAGTTTTTCTTTACAGATGAAGAAGCTATTGAGAATAACGAGCCTCCAAAAAGGCACAAATGCAACTCTGATTCTTTACAAGTTTCAGAGCTGCAAGCCACTAATCTTACACCAACTCAATCCAACTTATCTTCATCAGACTCCGCAGATAGTGAAGATACGCCCACGCCCAAGGAACAAGATGGTAAGTTCTCGCTTCTCAATCAAATGTGCAACTCTGATTCTTTACAAGTTTCAGAGCTGCAAGACACTAATCTTACACCAACTCAATCCAACTTATCTTCATCAGACTCCGCAGATAGTGAAGATACGCCCACGCCCAAGGAACAAGATGGTAAGTTCTCGCTTCTCAATCAAATATAAGAAAGAACTTCGGTAAAGTTCTATATAAATGCTCCTCAAAAACACGTGCATGGAATCTTTCCTATCAATTGTTTTGTTAACTTCAAAAGGCTTTTTGTAGTTCCACCTTCAAAAAAGCCTCCGACCACTTCCCTCAGAGTTGATAATTTCATTCGTCCTTTTACCTTGAAAGCTGTGGAACAACTTTTAGGCAAAACTGGGACTGTTACAAGCTTCTGGATGGACCACATTAAGACTCATTGTTATGTTACTGTAAGACATGAAAATGTTTTGTTTCCAACTCCTATAACCTTTTGTTTTCGGCATTTGTGAAATCACCATTTTTCATGCAGTATTCATCTGTGGAAGAAGCAATCGAGACACGTAATGCCCTTTATAACCTGCGGTGGCCAACCAATGGTGGACGTCTATTGGTGGCTGAATTTGTGGATCCTCATGAAGTTAAAGCACTCACTTCTCAGCCCCAACCCTCAGCTCATCAACATATTTCGCCGTCTTCGGCAAAACTGCTTCTAGTTCCACCTCCGTCACCGCCTTCAGAGGGACCGGATTCTCCTATGGTCACACTAGATGACCTGTTTTGGAAAACCAAAGCAACTCCTAAGATCTACTATTTGCCTCTTTCGGAAGAACAAGTTGCTGCAAAGCAAGCCACACGTGAGAGAAACAACTGGTGATCAGGCTGTAAGTTTATCCATGGTTGCTTCTCGGATTCTTTCTGATTATTGGTCTGTGTGTTAAAGGTAATTGTAAGAATGGTGTCAGCGTCACATAATTGCCTCTTTGTAGTTTATACTGCTGTATTGTATAATGTCTGTATTATATATTCACTGATGCAAAGGGTGTTAGCAATTTATAAGTTAACTATGTAACGTGATTATGACGCATTGTATTTATACATAACCAGATTTAAATTTGGTACTTCAAAAAGTTCTTCAGCTTCATCTTTGTGACTTTGTGTGTTTGGTATCATTTTTTAGGGAATTTAATTGGCCGTCCGAATCATTCACACATTTAGTATGATAAAATGTATTATTTTTTTATTAAAAAAGTAAAATATTAAAAATTAAGGTCAACATTTAATTAATCTCTTTTTGCTAGAAAGTGACTGTTTATCGTGATGATGAAAGGCAGAAGTCAAATGCTAAGTTAAACAAAATAAGGTAAGGACAGTAATCTTATTGTGCAGGGTGACCACTTATCATGAGAATACCAGATATATTTTTAATGCATCATTTATCAATATTTTATTTTGCAACATAACAGATGCTGAATACTTCACTATTTAAAAGAATAAAAAAAGTTCATAACCCAAATAAGATTGAAACATTTTAAGGAGAGGAGAAGGTTTACCATTTGTTATGTGCAGCGGAGATTGATTCCGGAAGGACATTTGCTTGAGTATACTCTTAAATCTAAATAATGTGCCAGACCTCAAAATAGTACAACTGTAGGAATGGGTTGTTCTACCTTCCTTAAAAGCAAGCCAACTGCAACCGAGCATTTTACATGCTAAAAGGCCGCAATAAGCCCAAAATATTAAACCATGCAATCGTGTATACTCTTGAGCCAAGTCTATTAGGTTGGCACTCACTTCACTGGTGAGAGTGTCGCTAGTTTTTAACATCACGATCAACCTCTTTGACAATGAACCTTTTGATATGTCAGTTGTTTCCAACTGTATCCATTACCAATAGCCGCGGCAAGAACAGAAACCATCCTTGAAATGGTAAAAACGAGTAGCATCTCTTACAATAATTTCTCTGCCAGAGTGTTTGGATATAAATTTAATTGCTGGAGTGGCAATCATTACAGACTCTGAGGTCTTTCATGATCCTCAAAGTGGTGTTCTCAGGAGTACTTATTAGTGCAAAAGCAATGGCCAATTTCTCACTATGATGTCTAAGCATCTTCTCCTTTACTTCCTCCTCAAGGTCATGTAACACTGATTCGGTATCTGGAACAAAGCCCATCTTTTTTATATCTTCCCATATCTTTGTCATCATCTTGTAGATTTCATCTTTCTGTGGGTGAAGTCCATCCTCAGCTCCAAAGACATGGACTTTGTTCTTTATCTGAACCCAACTAATTCCTTGTTCTTTCTTAACCCCTCCATCCTTCATTAATTTGCGGATTTTTGCAGCATCCTCCCACTTTCCACAAACAGAATACAAGTTAGCTAGGGCTGAGTAACCCCACTGTTGCCGGGGTCAATCAGGAGCAATCTTTCTGCTGCAACCTTACGTAGTTCTACATTCTTATACACCTTACAGGAAGATAAGAGAGAACCCCAAGTTATAACATCTGGTACAATGGATATTTTTTCAATAAAGTCATATGCCTCTTGTACCAATCCAGCTCGTCCAAGGTCAACCATCAATGCATAATGGCTCGGTGTTGGTTCAATTTTGTGAAAATCTTTCATCATATCAAAGGCAACTTTTCAAAATGCTCAAGGGCTTCTTCTCCAAGACAATGTTGAGCAAGAGCCATTATCATGGATGTCCAAGATACAATATCTTTGAACCAATGTATCTGATTAAATACTTTCCGTGCACAATTAATACTTCCAGATCTAACATACATGGTCATTAGAGCATTGTTCACAGAAACTGAAGATGCTTGCCTAGTTCTTATTGCACTTGCATGAATTTGCTTGCCTTGGTTCAATGAAGTCAAGCTTGAACTGACACTCAGCATGGCTGCCAGAGTGAAGTTATTTGGTTTAGGACCCTCTCTAACCATTAATCTGAAAAGCTCCACTGCATCATTATTCAAACCATTCAAGTATCCAACAATCATGGCAGTCCATGCAACCCACATCACGGTATCTCAATGAGTCAAATATATGTCTAGCCGGTTTTAAATCTCCAAGCTTAACATATCCATCTAGCAAAGATGTAAATGCAATAACATCAAGGCGTGAAACACCACTCTGATCTACAATCTTGCGAGCAAATTGAACCCCACTTGATTTTGCATACATTGAGATCAAGGCATTTCCTACTGGCCCATACGTATCAAAGTCGGTGCTAACAATACGAGCATGGATTTGTTTCCCAAGTTTCAACATCTCAAGATTGGCACAAGCCGATAGTGCATTAATATAAGTGAATTTAGCAGGATGCAACAAAGAATCCTTCAGCATGTTGCCAAAAGTACATAGAGCATCAAGATCATACCCATGTTGATCGTAACCTGCAATCATTGAATTCCACGTCACTATCTCTCTCTCACTCATCCTTTCAAATTGTTCACGTGCAAAATCAACTCGTCCATGCTGCATATGACAGGAAATCATAACATTCCAACTCGATGTGTTCCTATATTCCATCCTATCAAAGACAACTCGTCATCATTGGATCACCAGACGTGGCATACATGTTTAACAAAGAATTCACTACGCTATCATAACTACTAAGCCCAAATTTAACAGAAAAAGGGTGCACCTTTCGACCAATATCTAAAGCTCCAATAGCAGCACATGATGCAAAAACACTAGTAACTGTGTACTGCGTTGGTGTTACTCGTTCTTTAATCATTTTATCTAACACTTTTATAGCACTTTCAAAACTACCCATCTGATTATACCCCGTAATAATCGCGCTCCAAGAAACAGAATCACGATTCGGTATCTTATGAAAGATTTCAGTAGCTTCAGCATTTTACTCCGTCTGAAATAAGCTGATAAAAAGGGTGTTCCAAGTGAAATTAGTTTTCACCGGCATTTCGTCAAACAATAAGCGAGCATCGGAAAAGCACACAGTTTTGGAATAAAAGTTCATGAGATTGTTCAATAAGATGACACTAAATTGAAGCCCGGATTTGATAATTCGGGCATGGATTGATTTTCCGGCTAGGAGATCATTGGATTTGAGACATTCTTGGAGGAGACAAGCGTTGTGATATGACAAAGAGGATGGGTGGGATTCTCATTTGTTGATTATTGGATTTGTAGAACATATTAGAACTAAGAATTAGGAATAATTTCAAGCTTTTCGATTTTATTTTGCTGTCATTTATGATCAGAACTCGTAAAATTGAAGGGAAAAAAACCCAAAAATAGTTGGACCCGCTTGGAACGGGATTTTGAACCCGACGTGAATCGAACACGCAACCTTCTGATCTGGAGTCAGACGCGCTACCATTGCGCCACGGATCCGCAGGTGATATAGCTTCAAGAAACAAATTATATCACTATAAATATAAATGGCGTTCATATGTGTTGTACATCTGCTTCATCATGATCGAATATTAGAAGAATGCCAACTAAGTGTAACAGCGAGTTAAAGT
The DNA here is from genome assembly GCF_006381635.1 of Hibiscus syriacus. Classification (NCBI taxonomy): domain Eukaryota; kingdom Viridiplantae; phylum Streptophyta; class Magnoliopsida; order Malvales; family Malvaceae; genus Hibiscus; species Hibiscus syriacus. Next base: position 1,476,408 of record NW_024063127.1, on the reverse strand, counting down.
CGCTAGAATTCTGCAATGCACCACTTGCATTTGTTAAAAACTAATTCACTTATTATCGCATTCTCAAAAACCTTTGAAAGGAATAAAAGCACATGCATTATTAGAATGTAGGGTGAACATTCGATCGAGTCGAATTAAAAATTTAGAGTTATTCGAATTGACGAATCATATTTTATAATTTGGAATTGACTTGAATTTTTTTTTAATCAATCAAATTTTCAAGTTTCTATTTAAATTTAAGGGAAAGTATATAAATATTCCCTAAACTTTTAGGACACTTGCATTTTGCTCATCTAACTTTTGAAACTTACAATACAATCATCGAACTTTTAATTCGTTTTCATTTTTGTCCCTGTCATTACTATCTGTTAGTGTTTGATCACATGACAGTTAACTTCCGTTAACCCACCTCACCTCCTCCTCCTCCTTTTTCTTCAAGTTATTCCTTCTTCTTCTCCAGATTATTTCTTCTTCTTCTTCAAATCTCACCTCTCCAAACAGTTTGAGACTTCACTCCCACACTCAAATCCATTCAAGTCATCAAAACCGTAACAAGGATTATAAAACTCACTATGAAAAGTAATAAAAGGAAAAAAAATCACAATTTCACTTAGAATCATGCAACACTCAAAAATTGTAAACCAGCATAAGAATTACACATACTTCTGGTTGAGGAAGTAAAGTGACTTATGTATAGACCTCATCATTCTCCTTATTTGCCTGGGGAAAAAGGAAACTACAATTTAAGCACCCATTTTTTTTATAGAAAATGTAAAGTTATAACCTTTAGGGGGAGAAGCTAATGGCTAATGCAAAGACAATTTAGTGCTTACAAGAAGCTGGACATTCACCACTTTGCAGAAGATTTGAGGGGGAAGATCAAAGGTGGACATTTTCAAAGGAGAAACAGAAGCCACTTGTTCCAAGTGGCCTTGAGGGAAGTAAACAACAAGATTTCTGATTTTGAGAAGTGAAGTAAGGGGGCCGACACAAGCATGCCAAAACTCCAAGTAAATGGAAGAGGATGAACATGGACATGGTGGTGAATGCTAAGTTTGAAGAACTTGAAGAGGATGATGAAAAGGACAAAGAGTTCACTTTGTCACACTCCCCATTGCAAACTGCAGTCGTCTTCTCCACCTCATTCACTACATGGTTCAAATCAATTTCATGAACACCCCAAGTTCTTTTATTTTTTTCCTTGAAAACAAAAGCTTTAACCTCACTGTAAACACCCACATAACCAAACAAAACACCAAAGGAGAGTGATCAAAGAAAAGGGTATCCCCAGAAAGCTAAAAACCAGAGAAAAATGGAAATTTAAGTGAAATTAGTGTCAAGAAAATCCCTTTCTAAATAAAGGAAGAAGAAGAAGAAGAAAGGCATGTTGAATGAAAGGGGGGAAGGGTTGTCAATAATAACAAGGAACTTGAAGTAGGATTCCTCCCCCATTTGCAGGTACTTCGAAGAGGGAGCAGCAGACATGGACAAATGGTTAAAGGAATGAGAAGAGGAAAAACAAAAGGCAAAGAAAAGGCAATGCTTTGATGTGTGGGAGTAAAGTCTTGTTTGAACAGTGTTTGGAGAGGTTGGATTTTAGAAGGAGGAAGAAGAAGTAGAAGAAATAATATAGAGAAGAAGAAGAAGGGGTGGGTTAACGAAAGTTAACTACCAAAATTTAAAATGTTGGTTGACCAACATCGAATATATGAAATTACAACTCAAATTTAATTTGAATTGAATTTTTTCAAAAGTCGAGTAAAAAGAAAATCAATTATTCGAGTCTAGTTGAGTTTTGTCCAACTAGCTATAATATAAGGTTAGACCAATAAATATCAATTTTATAATTTAATTCCTTTTTATAAAAACTTTTTGAGTGATTTACACAATTTAAGTTCAACAATGTAATTTATATGTGCGCCTGAATTTATGTCTAAGATTTTTTTAAAACTTCTTAATATATATAATTAAATAGTGAGATATTTTATAATTAAAATGATTCATTATAATTTGAAAATTGTTTTACTTAAGTGGTTTCATTTTCAACATAAGCTGTGACATTTGAAATTTTTTAGGCCGGTAGTTTGTTACTCGATAATCATTGTTGATCGTAAATTGTTTAAAGAGATACTAAGATAAAGTTTGACAGAAAAATAAGAGATGGATTAAAACTTTTGGGGTCTAATGATCGTTGACGATGATCAATGACAACAATCGACAATGATAATGAATATCAACTAGTGACATGAACTTTGACTAGATTTAGAGGTTAAATTAATGTTTTATATAAAACTTTTAGATTAAATTAGCATTCTACATAAAGTTTAATGTTAATTTAATATTTTGTCTAAAATTCAAGATTAATTTAAAATTTAACTAATTTTACTAATGTGCCACGTCAATAAAATAACGGGAGTCAATAGTCCAGTAATCAAAATAAATCGGATTAAAAATAAAAATACTCAAAATCAAACTTTTTTGAATTTGATTACCAAAATAGAACAGACAAATCGCATTCATAAACATCAAATCACATAACCAACTAACAGCTCCCAATTGTATCTAATGATCGTGAAAATGCAAAGGATAATGAAGGTTTTCCTCGATCCAAGATACTAAATCTGTACCGTTAAAAACTGAAGCAAATCTGGCTTTACCAGACCAAACGCATAAGAACGTGATTCCAAAAAATATGCAATAATGATTTTACCGTAGTGCCACAAACGGAACAACTAGAATCCGAAGCCATCTCTCGTCGAACTCGCTCTCTGTTTGATAAAAACATCCCTTTACAAATAAGTCATAATAGGGTTTTGACATGCAGTAAGCCACAATATTTCGATAAATCCCATATCGGACATTCATCAACTATATTTTAAATAGATATTATCTTGTTCTGACTTCGGATTAAAAAAGGATCAATCACATTTTGAAATGTGCGAATAACATAGACACTTTTATCAGAAATCAACAGTGTTGTTCCTATTTCCATCTTGATGCGTCTCGACTCCCATTCGGTAGAGGAAGTTTGACAGCCGTAAAATACAATAAAATTGAAGGGGGAAAGAAACGCTGGAGCAGATCCCATTCCTATATCCCATTATAGTCAACCATTGAACTAACCATAGTGTTCGGTAGTGCGTTCTACATGCGAGCTATACAAATGAACACTAGCGCATTCTACATGTGCGCTACACTATCTATTGCGGTCATCTCCAATACTGCTCCACTTTGGAGATAGTATTCTCTCCCGTCCATCGCTAAAAATCATCTTCATTGCGGTGATATGCTAAAATACACGTCACATCTAATGCAGCATTGTAGTTGCGTTACAATTTTTTTTTATAATTTTTTGATTTTTTTTAAATTTAAGTAGATTAATTTACAAGATAGATAAAAATACATTGAAAATAAATAAATAAACATACTAATTTTTTTTTTTGTAATTTTTCTGATTTTTTAATTTTAAAACATAAAAACTACAACAAACATAAAAACATATAAATGTTGTAGAGATAATAATGTAGAAATAGTATTGGAGATGAATTACTGTTTTATCTTTAGAATAGAGATAAAAATACTGTAAAATAGACATGAGAACTGAAGATGACCTAAATGATGTCATTTCTTACTTCCTCTTAAATCACGTTTAACTATCTCTAGCAAAGAGAATACCATTTGCCATCAATGGAGGGCAGGACACACTCAAATATTACCTCTGTTTTGAAAATCGGACTAGATCGATCGGTTTAATCGGGAATTGTTATTTAGTTCGATTCAATCTAAATTGATTGAACCGCTATTAGTGAATCGGCCAGAACCACTGAACCGTTCGAACCGGACCGGCTGAAAATCGGGAAAAATCGGGTTTTGGTTTTTTTTAAACAAATTAAACCAAACAACGTCGTTTGTTAAACGAGCTAAGTCGAACTCGAGTATTGCTGAGCTCGACTCGAACTTGAAAACTTTAAAAGTAAGCTCAGCTCAACTCAAACTCACAAGCTAAAAATTATCAAGTTCAACTCAAACTTGAAATATAATATTGAAACTTGAACTCAAAAAGGCTTAAACTCAAAAAAAAATTAGAAGCTCGATTGAAGCCTAAAATTCGAGGTTGATTGAAGTGAAAGAATAGTTCACTCAATGCTCACCAAAAGGCTCCATGATTTTGAATGTCAAATTACCTATATTATTTATAGAAGTTAGTTGTGATGCGCTTCTATGTTTCTTAGCAATGTGAGATTGTTTTGTTCTCATATTTTTACTCTTTAGACTTTTGGGATGCTCTTCTATGTTTCTTAGCCATGTGAGATTGTTTTTTTTTTTAAAAAATCAAACAATATCATTTTGTTATGATTTTTTAACCCCAAATTTATTTTTTAATTATAGTTATATAATTATATTTATTTAATATGTTTTACCTTAAATATTATGTTGTAATTAATTTGAATCATTTTGTTTCACTTGATTTTATGGTTTTTAACTTATATATATGTTATGACTTGTTTTGAATATGACTTGTGATATAAATTTTTTTTATTAAATATTTTTGGTATTTTTATTTAATTTTTTTAAATAATTATGACGTCGTCCTATTCTTCTGACCGGTCGAACAGGTTCGACCGGTTGAACCAGTGAACCGGTACACATGATCGGTTCACTAACCGGTCCGGTTCTAAAAACCACGAATATTACTTCTCAGATAATTCAATTAGTAATTAAACAACTAATATTAATAACAAAATTCTATATCAAATTTAAGATTATAATAAAAGAAGACATTCACCATTATCCATCAATTAATATAAACTAAATATTTGTTTAATCTAACTCGATATATTGCACAAACGAAAGATTTATTTAAATAAATATATTTTTCGAAATTTGTTCTTTTTTGTTGACTGGATACACCTTTCCCTTAGGGGGTGTTTGGATAGGGAATGTTGGATTCTCATGTGAATGAAATCCACATTTTCACGTTTGATTAGTCTGAGAATCCCATTCTCGGTAATGTAAGATTATCAATAGTGGATTTTTTGAGGTATATTATCGAGAATGTCGTTACCTCCCATTCCTTAGGTATTATTGGATTACCGGTGTTTTGGACTAAAATGTCCTTAAATTTTTTTTTTCAAAAACATCATTCTTCTCTCATTGAATAATAAAAATTCTACGAAGATTAAATTACAAATTTATCCTTAAATTATTATAGATTTACAAAAAAAAATATATATATATATAATTAAAATTTTATATGAAGTTCAAGGGTTAAAATAAAATTTTATCCTTTCATTAAACCTTTTTATATTTTTAATTTTGTAAAAAAATTTATATAAATATTATGAATTTAAATTTTTAAAGAAAATATATAAATATTTTTCAATTTATAATATTATACAAATATATAATAAGGACAATTTGGTCAAATATACATTCTAATAATATTTTATTCCTTTAACCAAACACGGTAATCTTACATTCCTGCTAAGCCAGCCAAACACAAAATACAATATTCTCAGTAATCCTATTCCCTGATAATCTTACATTCCCACTGATAATCTTACATTCCGTGAACCAAACGCACCCATAAGGTAACACATTAAATCAAAATGAGTATTCTTTTATAAATATAATTTTGAAGCATTTTGTCATTAAATAAAAATAAATAATATTATTTGAATAAAGAAACCGATTAAACTCAAATCCAATCCTAACCATAAAGCTCAAAGGCACCCAAAACAAAAGAACTACCCAAAACAAATACTATTTATTCGCATCTTTTGCTGCCCAAGCCCTAATTTCAGACCCGAAAAACACAATCGTAGAAAAGGAAAGGATCGCATCCAGAAGATGGTGATGAAGATGAGACATACATGGAGATTGCTTCTCTTCCGAAACTACCCTCGTTCTCTTCTCCGAGTTCCCACCGTGTCCCAGGTACTCCCCCCTTGTGTTCCTCCTCGCCTCACTCCCTCGTTCCACAACGTATCTTCTCGCTCTCATTTCACAAGCCCCTTCAACATGCTGAAAGGATTATCCATTTTAAATCACAATAACACTCCCATTAATCGGTATAGTTTCTCATCCGAGGCAGCTGTTGAACAAAAGGACTTAGATAATGTCTCGGTAAGTACTGTGACTGAGATTTTTACTAGATTTAGTGGTAAGGATGATATAAAGAGAGAATTGGAGTTAAATGGTGTTTCTTTCAGTCATTTAATGATTTTGAAAGTGTTGAAGAATGTAGAGGCTAGTCCTGATGTGGCAAGGAGGTTTTTTTATTGGGTTTTGGAGACTGATGGGGAGAGACTTAGCTCCAAGTCGTATAATCGGATGTTAGGTATTTTGGGTGTCAATGGATTGACTGAGGAGTTTTGGGGTTTAGTAGATGTCATGAAGAAGAAAGGATATGGTATCTCTGGTGCCGTGCGTGACAGAGTTGCTTCGAAGTTTGAGAAAGAAAGGTTGGAGGGTGATTTGGAGAGATTAAGAGGGGTGTTTGCTTCTGGATCAACTGACAATTCAATCGAAAAGGTTTGCTCTAGGGTTTCTAAGATTATTAAGAACGATTTATGGGGTGATGATGTTGAGAAGCAGTTGCTTGATTTGAATGTTACATTTTCAAATGATTTGGTGAAAAAGGTATTGGAAAATCTCGCTTCGGAGCCGGCGAAAGCTTTGATATTTTTCAGATGGACCGAGGAGAGTGGTTTTGTGAAGCATGATGAGCAGAGTTATAATGCTGTGGCGAGGACTTTGGGGAGGGAAGATTGCATTGATAGGTTCTGGAAGGTTGTTGATGAAATGAGGAACTTTGGGTATGAAATGGAGAATCAGACTTATACAAAGGTTTTTGATCACTTTTGTAAGAAGAAGATGATCAAAGAAGCTGTAGATTTGTACGAGTTTGCAATGGCTGGTTCCAGTAAGCCTTCTGTGAGTTGTACTACCTTTCTGCTGAAGAAATTAGTGGTGAGTAAACAATTAAACATGCGTCTCTTTATAAGAGTTGTAAGGACTTTTGTGGAGAGTGGGAATGTATTGACAGATTCCATAGCCGATTCAGTTCTCAAATCTTTGACTAGTGTTGGTAGACTCGGAGAATGCAACAAGGTTCTAAAAGTAATGGAGGAACACGGGTTTGTAGCCGGTGGCAATTTGCAGTCTAAAATTACCTTTAGACTTGCTAGTGCGGGTAAGAAGGATGAGGCTGCTGAGTTTATAGAATGTGTTGAAGCATCAAATACTGATCTAGATCACAAGGCATGGGCATCTTTGATTGAAGGGTGTTGTGCCTCTGGGGATCTTGAAACAGCATCAACTTATTTTGAAACTATGGTTAAAAAAGAAGGGATCTCACATACTGGCTATGCCTTTGAATGGTTGGTATATTCTTATTGCAGTAGGAAAAAAGCAATGGATGCATGCAAACTTCTACACAGGTATGTCAGTGAGAATCAGTTAAGACCATGGCATAACACCTATAAGGAATTGATAAGGAAGTTATTAACTCAGGGTGGATTTAAAGATGCTTTGAGTCTCTTGGGTTTGATGAAAAACGATGGTTTCCCACCCTTTGTGGATCCCTTCATCGAGTATGTTTCGAGGTCCGGCAGTAGCGATGATGCTATTGCATTCCTCAAGTCTATGACATTGAAAAAGTTTCCATCCATTTCAGTTGTTCTTCGTGTTTTTGAAGGGTTTTTTAATGCTGCAAGGCAAAATGAAGCACAAGATTTATTATCAAAATGCCCAAGTTATGTTCGCAACAATGCCGATGTCTTGAATCTCTTTTGTTCCATGAAATCAGGTCAAGTTGCTGCTGCACCTGCTATGGTTGCTTAGACTTCGTCAGCTGTATTTCTTGATGTACTATGGTCTATGGCATTTGTTACTAATTAAAATTTTGTTATCTTGGTTGTCAAGTGTCAACATGCCTGGCTGACTGGTTAATAAGAAAACAAAATATTCGAGTTTTTTTTTTATGAATTTTCCCTGTTATTGCTTTTGAATGGCATGTGGTAGTCAATTAATTGTTATTGTATTATTTTTGGGAATTGAAGGGTTTTAAGCTTCTGCATTTTTTGGTCATATTTAAGCCTTATGTATTGAGTGTTTGTTTGAAGTACGAAATTTAAAGAGGTAAAGTTTTAGATTATTGATTTAAATGGAGTTGCTTTTGAAGTTGATATTTCAGAGTAAAGCTTGACCATGTCCAACCCCAGGAGGTAGAATCTCAGTAAGTAGGACTTTTCTTTCATTTCTTGTGTCGAATGGAATGATCCTATTATCTACTTGCCAAGGTGATTGCGAATGATAAATCCCTGAAGGAGGAGCCGTCGGTGTTGAGTTTACACCACCCCTCCAGGGGTTTCATCCAACCAGAACAAAACAACGCAAAGGTCGGATTTTTACTTGGAATACAGTAGCAAAGAATTCAACTGCTTTGTATAGCTTGAGGAGGACATTAAGGTCCATCGGTTTACCAAAGGTAATAGTGTTGAGTGTTAACCATATTTGCAAAACACCAACAACCACGGTATTTGTGATCCAAACTTGCAATGAGTCATTCCACCCCCCCCCCCCCCAAACAAAACAATCGTCATTGCTTCTAAGATGTTTGTTGGTTGTGTTCCAGGATTATTCTCCACCAGCCTTGAGTGATTGCGCATTCCCTCATGATATGCTTAACTGATTGATTCTTTCGTGTTATGGTAGAACTGTAGAAGGAGCTGGGTGATGTGCTGTTCATATCTCCGCGGAGGTGGGGCTTTAAGGGAGAATTTCCAATTGAAGAGCTGAAACTTAGGTGGTAGTCTAGTTTTCCACAACATGCTCCAAAGTTTAAGCTATTTATAGTCATTGTTAGATATCGATAATATTTTTACACTAAAATTTCTGGAACAGTTCATTTAATAAGGTATCGATATCAATTCTTAGGAAATTGATAAATATGTAACTTATATCGATAATATTTTTAAATTATAGAAGTGATTAGTTGAAATTAAAATTTTTATTTAAAAAAAGAAAAGTCAGAATATTTTTAATTTTTATATTATTTATTTTTATATAATAACTTAACTCTGAAATTTAAAACTAACAAGAGATTAATGTATTTAAATTTATGATATATTACAACAACATCACTAATTTATTTATTTTAAAAAATATATAATTTTACTTAAAAAATGTACTAAATAGCAATATTCTAAAATACATTATTTAGAAAATAAAATTCCACTGATGCCAAATTAGTATCCAACTAAAGTAGACGGATGGCTTAGTCCAAATCCCAAATAACCAAAACTACAGATACCAAACAAAAATGACCGTAAGCTGAGGATTTGCATTATTTTAATAAAGCTTTTGAAATCGGTTCAATCAGCCCCTTGAATTTTAATTACCTCGTCCCCGCCTCTCCCCAATAAAACCCTCAAAATTTGGTAAGCCGACACCGCGTTGGATTGACGCTTATTAAAAGGAAGGAAAATCCACAAAGCTCATCCGTTAGAACACTCAACCGAATCTTCGTTGCCGTTGCCTTGATTGTTATCTGTTTGTTTTGTTGTTGTATCTTGGTAATAACCAAATGAGGAAAGGAGCAAAGAGAAAAGCCGCCTCTCGGAAACAAGAGGACACGCAAGTAAAAGCTTCGCACCAGAATCAGGAGGAGAACCATAAACCTGCTCCCAAAGCTAAGCGTGCTAAGACCTCCAAGCCTCAAACCGAACCTGAGTACTTTGAAGATACGCGTAACTTGGTATAAGATCTCTCTGCCTTGTGTTTTTCTATTTTTGTAGTTGGTTAAGGTGAAGTTTTGAATTTATTGTTATTTTGCCAAATAAGTTTGCCTTTAGGGTTTTTTTTTCTTCATGACTTCACTGTTTAGGTTTATTCAATATCTGAACAAATGCGACATTATAAGGCTTAGATTATCCGTTGACCTTTCCTGATTTGAATTTTGAACTGTTAATTCTGGCTACGCAATGGTTACAAATTTGAGTTGTGATACGCTCGCCTTCTCTTGTGAAGATTAAAGCTGAAATGGATGCAAATTTAGAGTTTGGATAATTACTATTTGAGATGATATTGAGGAAGGTTCTTGCTATGTGTTTTGTGTTTTTGATGAAAATTGTCAATTTGCATTGTGCAGGAGGATTTATGGAAAGTTGCATTTCCTGTTGGAACAGAGGTTGGAATTTTGAGCTTGGCATGTTTAGTTTTTGTTTTAGGTTTGTCTTTTTTGATGAATTTAAGTTCTATTGCTTATAGTTTCTTTTTTCTTTTGTTGTGGCAGTGGGATCAATTGGACACTGTTTACCAATACAACTGGAACTTTTCAAATCTAGAAGTCAGTTGAAAAAACTTGCATATTTTTTGCTTTCTCTGTTCTCATTTTTAGTTCCTTGTTTGCTGCTTTCGTTTTCCCCATTTAAAGCTAACATGATTTTATACTGTTCTGTTTCTGGTCAGGATGCATTTGAAGAGGGGGGAAAGCTATATGGAAAGAAGGCTTATCTCTTTGGTTGCACAGAGCGTAAGTAGTTCACAGCTTTGGCTCTTGTGTTTCACACCTCTATATAGACAACTTTCAATTCCTCGAGGGAAAACATGCTTTTTATGCCATTGGCTGCATTGTTTATGTTATTTTTATTTAACTTATACTGTCTTAAGAAGAAAAAAAAGTGTGTGTGTGGTTTCCTGTTTTGTGCGAAGTTCCGATAAGCTTCTTTTATGAACATTGAAGTTTCAATTTCTTCTGACCTTGTCCTTTTTGCCCATCCATTACACTTATTAATTTAGTCTTTTTCCTTTTGTGCAGCGCAATTGGTCCCTTACAATGGAGAAAACAAAGTCATTTGTATCCCCGTGGTTGTGGCTGTAAGTTGTCCAACATGGCAGTGAAGTGCTTTTAATGTTTTTCATGCTAAGTCAATTCAAGGGGAGTTTCTTTCTTTTTTATCTTGTGAGAAATGGTCAAAGTGATTTCAGTATCTTTTATGCTGAAGATTTATTGAACAGTATCTTTATGTGGATTTGAAGTTATCTATTCACTTCACCTCTATAGGCGTGAACATGATTTTGTTAGACATTAGGCTTTTGATGACCCTCTCAAACTACATGTGAAATGATTTACTTTTATCAGTGCAAAAAGCCTTTTCGATCTATTATATTTTCTTTTGATGGAAGGGTACCTTATTTTTCCTTATTTAATTTGGATCAAATTAACAACAGTCTAAAATGTTGAGTTATAAATACTCTTTCAATTTAGTTTTCTTTTATAATTAATAAATGAATACTTGTTTTAGCAGTGGTTTGTTATTTTTGCGACTGCAATGTCATTATTGTCTTTATGGTTTATGAGATTAATTTGCTTAAAGTAGTTGTTTCCATTGTGATCTTGTATTTTCTTACTGAATAATCTTTGACTTTTGCTGGTTCATTTCAGGCTGTCTCTCCTTTCCCACCTTCAGATAAGATTGGGATTAACTCAGTGCAGAGAGAAGCTGAAGAGATTGTTCCTATGAAACAAATGAAAATGGATTGGGTTCCATACATTCCACTTGAGAATAGGTACTCAGTTTCTATCTTTTTAATCAGAGTTAAAGTTCATATGGATGAGTTGTTTAATTTAATTCATCCATATGATTGGCCAAGCTGATAAATTGAAATATCATCTATTTTTGTTCTGTTTACTTTCGAGTATGAATTGACCTAGAACGAACTGTGAGGTGATTTGTACATTTTGATTCCTCTACAGAGCCAGCCAAGTAGATAGACTGAAATCTCAGATATTCATCTTAAGTTGCACTCAAAGAAGGTACAGTTGTGCACACTATCCTTCCTAATGATTTCCCCCCTTTTTCTTTAGCATGAGGTTGTCAACTAGAGTAAGTCAATCACCGTGTCTTTATTTCAACTCTTCCAGTATGAGATTGTTAACTTTGGTCACTTATGCTTTGCTTGGTTTTCTCTAAAGAAACTGCTATTTTATTTAGACTTGTATATTGTGAATCGGCCCACCCTCCCCTCCCCCCCAAAAAAAAAACCAAAAGGAAAAATGGGGGTTCAAGTATTGGTTGGGGTTTGCTTATTTTTGCAAACAATTCACTGAATGATGTGTTGATGCCTGTTGAAAATTACAATATAGAACTTGTGGTCACTCACAGAGTCTTCAGCCCTTTCTTATCAATATGTATCTCTAACTTTTGGATTTTTCTGGATATGTGGCTTCCCACTGAAATTTCCGTCTATAAAGGGCTATTTAATGTCCACTAACTATGAGCCAAGGTGATTGTTTGACACTTACTTTAGCTTATGAATTTGTGTTGTATAGATTGAAAAATTATTTTGAGCAAGCCTACGGGCTTTAGATTTCTTTATCTAGATCATACATATTCTCTCTCTGAATGTGGAGTATATGTGTGTTCCTAACGCATGCATGTATTTTGGTTAACATTTTTTGTATTTGGAATTCCTTCTGCAGAGTTGCTTTGAAAAAGATGAAAATAGATCGTCTCAAGAAATATGAGTATTGTTTGCCATGTAAGTTATCTAGATATCTCTGGATCCCACATATTATGTAAAATATGAAAAACCAATAAGGAAAAAGGACCTTTATTTATTGCCAAATTGTTTGGCATGCCTCCATTGACAGATTTCTATCAGCCTTTGAAGGAAGATGAGCTTGAACAAAGCACTGAGGTTCAAATAATTTTTCCAGCAGAACGAAAGCCGGTAAAGTTTCTGTATCTACTGTGGAAATTAGTTATTACTAACACTGGACTTTTTGGTTATCAATGAGTGGGTGGAGTTGATTTTAGGGTTTGATTTTAACATGTTTTGATGAAACTGTTACATTCACTGCTGTAGTTGGAGCCTCTATTTTAATGCTCAAGGCTGAAATAGAGGTGCTCCCATGAGTAAAAAGCTAATTGCTAAAATGTTTATTAACACAAAATCATACGTACTTATGTATTATGTGTGTGTGTGACACTCCAATGATCAAATACTTTTAGAGTTTTGAAGTTCAAACCTTATTTTTTTACTTATGGCGAGTAAGGTGATTAGATATGTTGGGAAAAGTTGTGTTACGGTGATCATCTTCAATATTCCAGAGTTTCTTCATCATCAAGGTCTTTGGCAATTTTTCGATAGATATGGTGAAGTGGTTGATTCTTTCATCCCTAACAAAAGAAGCAAGGGAGGAAGTAGGTTTGGTTTTGTTCGTTTCACAAGATTGGAGGACGCGAGGAAGGCTATCAACTGTGTTGATAGATCTAGGATTCAAGGGAATATAGTTAGAGTTTTCATGGCGAGATTTCAACCTCGTGAAGCTTTCTGGAGAAAGAAGCTTGCTGGCCCAAAACTAGCTGAGGCCAAGAGTAATGTGGTGTTTCAGAAGCATTCAAGAGGCTCCCATTGTCGGTGTTGTTGACGAGGACAAGCTCTTCACTCTCAGAAATAGCTTGGTAGGTGGGTGCAGAAAATTTTCAAAAATGAAAGAGTTGATTGTTCTTATGCAAAAGGAAGGCATTTTAGGTTCGAAAATTATGAGGTTAAGTAGTTTAACAATTCTAATTTTTTTGGAAGATGAAGAGAGTAGGGATTATGCTCTTAATAATCAGATTGGGGCGTTAAAAAACTGCTTTGACAAAGTGGAAGTGTGGTCGGAAAACTTCCAGTGCAGCAGTCGTCGGGCATGGCTTTCGTGCAGAGGGATCCCACCGTTGGTGTGGAGTCATTCCACCTTCAAAAACATTGCAGACAAATGGAGAGATCTTATCTCCATTGAGGAAGGGACATTATATCCAGGCTCGTTTGATAGGGCAATGTTTCAGATATCTACGAACTGTCAAGCTCGAGTGGAAGAATACATAGATTTGAAAGTCGGGGAACGGATCTATACAGTTTATGTTTCTGAGTTTGAACCTTGTTTCAGCCTAGAATCTGTCTGGGTAGATTCGTCCTTGATGGATAAGGGAGTTTCCTACCCGTTTTCCATGGTGGGGGAACTTGTTAGTGACTCGCCAGTTTTGCCTTCCGCGATGGAGAAGTGTGCTGAGGAAGCAAGGAGAAGTGTGGACTCAACGGTGGAGAATATTTTCGAGTGGTTTTCCGAGGAAGAAGACAGTCTATTATGTTGTTTGGGGAACAGATTTAGAGGCAACAACCTGTTGGGTGAAGATGAGGAGAATAGGGACATAGGGGAGGAATTAATTATGGGTCTGAGGAATGTGGTTGTTGGTCAGGGGATGGTACAAACGAATTTTGAGGAAGTGCTGGACCAAGCGGAGAGAGAGGTAGAAAATGACATTAGGAAAAGTGGTGAGACTGCACGTGCTTTTGAGGGTACTACGGATTATTTTTTAGATTTCCCCATGTTGGATGGTCGGGTAGAGTCAAAGGTGGTGGATGATGTGACTAATGTGGGCCTCACAAATTATTGTGCATTCAAAAATTCTAAGGGCGAGCCAAGTCAGAACCAGAGAGCAAAGAAGGGGAAAAACAAAAATTTCAGCTCTCTCCAAGACTGCCGTAGCAAGAAATACCAGAGTAAGGTGCATCGAGACGAAGAATGGCCCGAACTTGAAGGTAGATCCTTATATGATTCTGATTTTCGAGCAAAGTAGCAGACTCAAAAGAAGGAAGCGACAGATTGCTTAAAGATCGGGAATGATTTGGGTTTTGAGTCTGATGGCTTACAAGTGGTTTTTGTTACGGAACATTGTAGCACTGGAAGTATTGACAGAATCATTAAGTTCTGAATAGTTTTTAGGGGACTAGATTATGTTTTCTGTTTATGGAGTTGGAGGTTCGGAGGGTCTTCGATGTGAAGTTGAGCAGTTAGTGGCAGAAGGGCGATTACAGTTTGTTTGAAGTTTGTTTTGTTCAACTGTTAGCGTGGAAGCTCATGGCTTTGGTGTGTGATTTTGGCTACTATGGATTGTGTCAGTTGGTTTATTTGGCCTTTATTATTGTTATATTGTGTTGCAGCATGATAGAGTTAGTGCAGCATTAGTTGAGTGCTAGTGCAGAAACAGCAGGGTATAGGCTGGAAAAGCAGAGTATGGGCAGCGTGGGGTATTGTGCAGCAGCATGGACAAATTGGTTACTGCAGTCTCTGTTGTCAAGACAACTTTAAAGTGGCAGACAAGCGGTTATGTGCTTGCTGTTTTGTATTCTTTTCATGTGGAAGCTTTTGGCTTTTGTGTTAGAACTTGGCTGCTATCTTCTATTATCGTTGTTTCTTTTGTGGCGTCTTTCGGGCCACGTTTAGGCTTTTAGTATAGTCAATCTGTTTTTGAGGCTAATGTTGTTTCTAAGTTGGATTAGGCTGAGTCTATGTTGTTGTTTAGGGTTGTTTGCTGCTGCTTTTGGTGTTATGTTTATGTTGGGGGTGGCTCTCAGGTTGTATCTTGTATTTTCTAATGATTAATGAAATCTTAAGGCACTCTTTTCCTCCTCCCGCTGATTAAAGAGCTTATATATAAGTTCCTTTAATCATGAAGGAGGTTTCTAACGAGGCCTCCAATTCCTATAAAAAAAAAGTTCAAACCTTATGGAGGCTGAGGTTTCCACATGTACTATTGTATCTTTTATGCTTGTAAACTTTAGTATAGATGCTCTGATGAATCTTTAGAAGTTAACTCACCTTTGCCTCATGCAAAGATTAAGCATCATCATTACTTTAGTATAGTCTTCATCGCATTTATTTTTTTCCTGTTCGGTTGTTTGGCCAATTTGGATGAAATTCTTGGGCTATTGGAATTTTCAGTTTGTTTTTCATGCAGATGCTAAAAGATTCCTATTGGCTTGGAATGACTTGAAGACCAACTCTCTTATCTGGTCATTTATCCCTGGAGCTGTTTTATGGACAATTTGGAAGACCAGGAATTTTATAGTGTTTGAAGGAGGGAAGCTTGATCGAGCAGAGATTTTCTTTCTAGCAAGGTGTAGGCTTGCTTCATGGTTTCTAGCTAAGGAAACTCATATTACTATTTCCAAGGATGATCTTATTGATGATCCTTCCTTAGTGGATTCCTACTCGTCCCATTCTAATCGGATTTCAACCATGTTTCCTTGGTCCCCTCCTCCAAAAGGTTTTATTAAACTTAATGTGGATGCGGCTACTTCGAGTGATTGGAAGATGAGTGGTTTAGGTGGTATTTTGAAAGACATGTCTGGTTCGATTCTTGGCTCCTTCAAAGAGCCTGCTGGTCCGGGGGCCCCAACTTTAATGGAATTGAAGGCTATCCTAAAGTGTTTAGATTTTTATGAATCTATTTGTCATAGGTTTAAAGATAGATTGATTATTGAGAGTGATAGTAAGGTGGCAGTTGGCTGGGTTAAGGATGTGGTCTCTTGTCCTGTTGTTTATGTTCAAATTGTTAAAGACATTATTCAAAAGCTTAGTGTTTATGAAGGTTTTTTTAGTTGGGTTAGTAGGACAGCCAATATAGAGGCGGATGTCCTAGTTAAGGCTGGTATTGGTTGAATTATGTTCTGTTAAGGGCTGTTTCTTTCTGGTTTTGTATCTCTTGAGGGAGATTAGTTTGTATTACTTTGTTATATTTGAGTTTAATGAAATCCTAGGGCACTCTTTCCCTCCTTGTGCGGATTAAGGAGCTATTTTTAAGTTCCGTTAATCACGAAGGGGGTTTTATTGAGGCCTTCTATTCCTATCAAAAAAAAATATGTACTTGTTAAAGGAAAATAGGAGAAAACAGAAAGGGAGCTTATTTGAGCTTTGCCTTGCACCTTAATAAAGTACTTGATTGGGAAGGATCCGAGGTACTTTTCTAGGCTTAGTTGCGCCTTAGTGTCTAGGTGACTACTCAATTAAATGCATATAACCATTTTCAAATGGATAACTGAGGCAGCTATTCTGCAAAGTGTTATATAAATTAATACATCCTTTCTGCTCATGCAGGTATTTTGTGAATTTGATTGGGAGTTGGATGAACTTGATGTAAGCTTAACTCTTTCCATTTTTATGTTACAGTCTAATTAGGATGATCTTTTGTGAAGTTTGAATTATATGAACATTTGTTCAGTTTCAGTTTCTTGCTGTGGACTTCAGTCTTTGGCTGTTATTTACTTGTAATAGGAATTTCTGTCTAAATTATATCTACCAATACGCACGAGTTTACTGATAAATTGATCAAGGAAGACGAATTAGATAAAGATCAGAAGGATGCCTTTAAGGTGAAGTTGTTTGAATATCCACCAATTAATTGTGGTTTCATGTATTTATAACTGCTTTTCAGCCTGACATGCTTTTGATTTTGTAGGAGTTTGTTAAAGAGAAAATTCGAGAAGCAAATAAAGCTAATCGGCAGGTATATCATTGGTAACATTGCATCTTGATTTGTAAAAATATATTTTGGCCAGGATGATGAGTAATTCGAGCAATTCATTTCTGCAGGCAAGAGAAGCCCGCAAAAAGGCCCTTGAAGAAATGAGTGAGGAAACTAAAGCAGCATTTGAGAATATGAGATTTTACAAGTTCTACCCTGTTCAAACTCCGGATGCTCCTGATGTATCAAATGTGAAGGTAAGGTGTTATGACTTACTCCTGATGTAATTATTTACTGTTTATTTGTTTTGTGAGTACTGAATTACTGGTTATTTTCTAGATAGGGTTATTTATATTTTTTATGTGAGCAGTTTTTTCTTTATTGGTAGTAATCTTGTTCTTGGAGCTTGTTGCATAATTTATCAAGTTCTTTTCATTTGTGGGATTATTTAATCAATGATAAAATTAATCACATGGTCTGCTTTAAATATGCTGCAGCATCTCTAAAATTCTAAAACTTGTTGGATTACGTTTTCTATTAGTCATGTTTTATATTTCTATAGGACTAGGAAATCGAATGAATTGCATACTCCTGTTTCTTGCCATGTTACATCTCCTTTTAGCCAGATACAACGTAACAACCGTGACTTCTAGGTAGATTCTAATGACGGTTATTAATGTTGCATCAAATTTTCATTATTCTAGATGTATGATTATTGGCGCCTGAGTTCTACACATTTGGATATCGGTATGGTGATATGACCCTCCAAATGCATGGAAAAACTAAGATGTAAAAACTTGGAAAAAATTTAAACATACCTTTATCAGACACTTAGGTGGTGTTTGTTTTCACTGTGCAAGCTCTTCAAACCACTTATGTCTGCGTCGCGCAAATCACGCGCAGACATTAGGCTTCGCAGACTGTTTGTTTTTTAGAAGACAGAAGCCCTTCAAACGTCTGCGCGAGTTCTTCTTGGTGCAGACTTGATTTTATGTCTTCAAACCTCTTTAAGAACAATTATAAAATATAATTATTTATTAAAATAATTTTAAATAATTTAATAAGATTATTTATTTTAAAATAATTTATTTTAAAATAATTTATTATAAAATATGGATTGATTTATTTTAAAATAATTTATTTTAAATAATTTATTAGTATGGATTGATTTATTTTAAAATATGGATTGATTTATTTTAAATAACTTATTAGTATGAATTGATTTATTTTGAAATATAGATTGATTTATTATTGTAGTTGTATGAATTGATTTATTTTAAATAATTTATTAGTATGGATTGATTTATTTTAAAATATGGATTGATTTATTTTAAATAATTTATTAGTATGGATTGATTTATTTTAAAATATGGATTGATTTATTATTGTAGTTGTATGGATTGATTTATTTTAAATAATTTATTAGTATGTATTGATTTATTTTAAAATATGGATTGATTTATTTTAAATAATTTATTAGTATGGATTGATTTATTTTAAATAATTTATTTGTATGGATTGATTGATTTATTTTAAAATATGTATTGATTTATTTTAAATAATTTATTATTGTAGTTGTATGGATTATTTAAATTTCAGTATTGTAAAACTAAAATTATTTAAATCTCAGTATTGCAAAACTCTTTTAAGTTAAAAAAATCAGTTTATTTATATTTCAATTCATTTTAGCAGTCTGCAGACGTTAAAAAACAAACAGTCTTCTTCTTGCAGACTGCAGACTTTTAGTCTATCTCTTCCGCTGCAGATGCCTGCAGATGTGGTCTGTAGACTGCAGACCTTTTATCTCTGTAAAAACAAACACCACCTTATACTCAAGTCTAACTTGGACTGTCCAAGTAACATAGGTGGTTGTAACTAGTTCATGACGTTTCTTATAATGCAAACATAGCTTGATAAATTTCAATTAATATCCATGTCACTCATTGAATTTGTATTGAATCATAATCGGTTCTTTTGTATTAGAATGAAATCATAACCAGCTCATTGTCTCCATGTTGTGAAGTTTATGAATATATGAATAAAATATTTTTTCTTCAGTCTAAGAGCTCATCTTCAGTAACGTTTGTCCACAAAGATCATGCTTAAGCAATATCATCTTTAGGATTTAGAATGTCACATTTATATTTTTAATCTGCAGAGTCAACAAGTCATACTCCATTCCCCATTACTAATTTTATTAAGAATATAATAATATGATTGACAAATTTCTTAATTTGCTTTGGATGTTTTGTGATTCTTTCTTGCAGTCTCCTTTCATAAACAGGTATTATGGGAAGGCTCAGGAGGTTCTTTAATGGATGTCTCATTCAGGATCTAGTGTAAGTTGTTGAGAGATGCTCTAGAGCCCGTGTCGGCTTGCAAGAGCATCATATGTTGCATTTTTTTGTTACCCAGAAGCTTTGGGAGCATTCAATCGGTGCCCCATGAGGCAGGTATCTTGAGAGAAATTTAAACTTGTAACTTTATTACACTTTAGATAATTAAGCAGATGCTCATCTTGTGACAATAGGAGGAATTTGTAGAATACTCTGTTGAGGCATTTTCGAAAAGTTTTGAAAGATTTCTTAAAGCTCAAGGTGCTTAAAGTCCGGCTGCAGCATGAGTATGTCTTTGTTTTATCCGCCATAGCTGTTTTTTGTTCCAACTTGATTGTACTATGAACAAAGCTAATGACAAAACCTAGCCAGCTGCTGTGTATTTCTATTTAAAACTCTGGGAATCTCATAACAAGTCATATTCAAAGTAAGTTATAACATATATAAATTAAAAATCATAAAATCAAGTGAAACAAAATGATTCAAATTAATTACAACATAATATTTAAGGCAAAGCATATTAAATAATAAATATAATTATATAATTATAATTAAAAAATAAATTTGGGGCTAAAAAAATCATAACAAAATGATATTGTTTTGTTTAATTTTTTTTTTAAAAACAATACCACATGGCTAAGAAACATAGAAGAGCATTCCAAAAGTCTAAAGAGTAAAATATGAGAACAAAACAATCCCACATTGTTAAGAAACATAGAAGAGCATCACAACTAACTTCTATAAATAATAGAGGTAATTTGGCATTCAAAATCATGGAGCCTTTTGATGAGCATTGAATGAACTATTCTTTCACTTCAATCAAGCTCGAATTTTAGGCTTCAATTGAGCCAACTTCAGTTTGTCCGTAATTACCGTCTTTGTCAACATGTCTGTCGGATTTTGAGCTTCACTAATCTTTTCAAGTTTCAAAATCCCATCTTCCAGAAGAGACCAAATAAAATTATATCTCAATTGTATGTGCTTCGTCCTAGAATAAAAAGACGGATTCTTCGCTAGATGGATAACACTTTGACTATCACAATACAAGACATTGTTTTCTTGTTTCTTGCCTAACTCTTCCAAGAAACTTTGGAGCTAAACCATCTCCTTGCTGACTTCCGTAACAACGACATATTCTGCTTCAGTTGTGGAGAGAGCAACTATCTTCTGTAGTTGAGAAACCTAACTTACTGCAGTTCCTCATAGAGTATAAACATACTCTGTAATGCTTCTTCTGATTTCGACATTTCTAGCTAAGTCAGCATCTACATAGCCTGTCAGTATCGTATTTCCACCTTTGAAACAAAGTGCTTTGTTCGTGGTACCTCGCAGTTATCTGAGGATCCATTTGATTGCTTCCTAGTGTACCTTGCCCGGATTATTCATGTATCTGCTAACAGCTCCTACTGCATGAGCAATATCTGGTCTAGTACAAACCATGACATACATCAGACTTCCAATTGCTGAGGCATACGACACCTTCACCATGTATGCACGTTCTTCATTCGTCTTTGGTGACTGTTCTTTGGAGAGTCTAAAATGAACACCTAAAGGTGTACTTACTGGTTTAGTATCTTGCATGTTGAACTTGGAGAGTACTTTGTTGATGTACTCAACTTGTGATAACATCAGAGTCCCCGACTTTGTGTCTCTCTTTATCCTCATCCGAAGAATCTGCTTTGCAGCGCCCAGATCTTTCATTGCAAACTGCTTCGACAATTTTTGCTTCAAGTTTATAATCTCTTGCATGTCTGAACCTGCAACGAGTGATAACTCCGTAAAAGGCCACATTTTGGGGCCTTTTAATTTAAGTTATTGAGTGTTTAAAGGCTCATTTAGGACCATGTAGATGCATTTAGAAGCATTTAGTTGTATGTGGTGGATATCGATTTGCCATGGCATTTTATTTTTACAGCGGTGCTACTTTATGGGAAATGTACTTGTCTGATGATGTGCATGTATTGAGAGCAAGGAGAAGAGGAAAGAAAATGCCGTGACATAAGGAGATTGCTGAGCAAAATGAATTTACCGAGGTCAACCGGCATTTCGAAGGTGCTGTAAGTGCGGGAAGATTTTTTTTTGAAGCCAGTTGCCCGAGAAATCCACCTCGAAGATAAGCCTGGAGGGATCAGCGCTGCAACTGCTGGTTCTGCTGATGACGCCACCTGACCCTGCAGATCCTGGCTGTCCTTGGGCGTCTGCCACGGGATTATGCCGGTCACTCAGCCAGTTACCCAGGCTGTATCATCACCTGTCTTGCCCCAAGCAAAGTTAACCATGGTTTGGGAAAGTCAACTCTTAGTTCAAGGATTAATTTTCTCTTATAAATATAGGATGAAGCCACATTGTTAGAGACTTTAGTTTCAAACTGATTTGAGCTTAAAAAGTTAGAGTGAGAAGGTCTTAACTCTCTCAGTCAATTCGTCTTGCCGTGGCATTTCTCCTTGACTAGCAGAAGGGAGTGGCGTTCTGAGCGTCTGAGAGGACCCAGTCCGCTGGGAGCAGTTCGTAGTGGCCGAGAGGAGCATTCGGCAGTGCACGTCAAAGGCTTTCTCTCCTTCCCTTAGTTCTTTGCTTTCATATTTTGTTATTGGGTTGTAAGGAACGAATAGAACTTGTCGTTAAGCTTCAGTTGACAAGCTAGAATAACAAGACCAGAGAAATTTTTCTTGTGAGTAGTGAGTGCTTTGTAAACACCTGTAAATTTTCTCTCTAGTAAAAGATCTGCAGCAGTCCGGAGACGTAGGCATAATTGGCTGAACTCCGTTATTAATATTGGATATTATTTTTCCGCTTTTATTTCGAATTCTCATTAATCTGGTTATAGGGAAATTACTAATACTCAGTTTATTTCCCAACAAATCAATCTTTCGTAACCTCTTTTCCAGTTCCATAAAAAGCTCTCGTTATGGATTGATATCACAGGGCTTCATATGTTTCTTTTCCGTTGGAAGTCTAGATACTGTAGAAACAGACGTGATATTCAAACCTAACCCATTATCAAACAAGACACTAGGCAATACATGACGTTTTGTAATAGGTCAATTGAATTCGAGAGTTGATTATGTATACAAAAGATAATAACACCCGACAACGTTTGAAATTAATATCTTATTAAAAATACATTTTATCTCGATTTCCTTTGAAAAATTACAACTATGAAATTAGTTATGATTTTGACATCATAAAGAAAGAACTAGTAATGAATGCGGAAAGAACTAAAATAAACCCGGTTACATGTTAAAATAGGAAATATTAAAATATAAAAACTAAAATCTCTCTCTAATAATTATTTTTTTACGACAGTCACCTCTGAGTCCAAGAAACATAGGGTATAAGCTTTACAACATAAATTAATGGGAATACTTTGCTTAATTTATTTCTAGTAACCTCGTCTAAACATGGTTCGACAAGATGAGCATTCCTTTGGCAAAACTTGGTAACAATTGAATGGCATGTGCTGATTTTAAGTGCATACCCTAATCTAAACATAAAATCTAAAACAAGTAAAGAATCATCAAACTTATCTCTTTCTGAGAGACACCGAACCAGTTTCTCAAGAATCTTTTGTCGCGGTTTCAGTTTATTCTTCAGCATCTCTCCGAGCCATTCCAGTCCCTCAGCAATGTATCCTTGCTCGCATAATCCAGCAATAAATTTCAGTTCCACACTCCTACTTTGCATATCATTCAATAAATTTTTGGTTTCTTCGATGTGACCAGCTCGACATAGATTTTTTATGATAGGGGCATATGATGAAGCAGATGGCTGTAAACCCTCCGCTAAGAGTTCATGAAGGAGATCCAGACTCCCAACGGCTTTCCCTTTCATGCAAAAGGCCCGGATCAGATTATCGAACGTGATTATGTCACGAACAATGCCCTTTTGAGGCATTTCTTTGAATAAACGATAAGCCTCATCTGTCTCCCCATGTAAACAAAACCCTGAAATCATGGTATTGTAACTCACGGTTGTTTCACTATAAACTTTTTCAAGATTCAAGAATCTCCTCGTATAGCCTCTTTGCCTCTTCGAGGTCATGAACCTTGTAAAGCCCGTAAAGCAGTGCGTTGTAAGTGTATTCATTCGGAATCATTCCCATAAAAATCATCTCAAACCAAAGCTTTCTGGCTTCCCTGAGTCTCCCGATCTTACATAGTCCGTGAATCATTGTTGTATACATGACCCTATCCAGAACATACCCTCTATCCGTGAATCATTGTGTGATGAAGTTGGGATTCTCTACCGCAGTTGCTGGTCTTACAGAAGGCAGCAATCAATTTTCGAAAAGCAACCGTATCCGGCACCAAACCGTCAACCAAAATCTATTGAAGAAACTCGAAACCTTTCGAAGCTTTCCCATCAATACAAAATGCTTGAATCAAACACTCAAGGGTCCCAACATCCAGGGATGAACTAAGGGGTGCTGAGGTTCCATCACACCCTAAAAATTCCAAATTCCTTTATAGTTTAAAAGTTTTCTTCTTATTTTCTATTGATAATCTAATCTTGCACCCTTAGAATTTTATATTTTGTATCCCTAATATTTATAAACTTATGTTTTGATCTAAATTAAAGATTATGACTAAATTTAGATGAAATTAGAAGTAAAATTAAGATTAAATATCTTATTTCCTTTTTTGAGAATTATTCTTAAGAGCATCACGAAATCACCCTAAATCCCAATTTTCTTCATCTTTCTCATGGACTAGTTTTCCTTGATTTTTCAATTTTGATCCGGGGAAGTTCCAAATTGAGGTAAGAACAAGTTTCTTGATATATTTTCAAATTATGTGAAGCTTTAAAATTCCATTTTTATTTATTTATATATATATTATTTTCAACCTTGAGTTTACTTTAGGTGTTTCCATGGTGAAATCTTAATTTCATTAAATTTCTATGATTTTAGAATTTCATAAGTTATCTTTAATGTTTAATAAAAGATTTATGACTCATTCATAACTTAAATTCATTATATCGATAATCAATTTTGAAAATTCTTCTTTAACAATTCTTGATTTTGGGCTAGTCTGAACTTTAGAGTTACTAGGTAGATTGTTCTTTCTAAATTAGTACTTAGGATCCAATGATAATTGTAGAATATGCTTAAATGAGGTTTAGAATGTTCAAATTAAAATTTAATAAAAAAACTCAAATAAAATTATTTTAACTAGTTAAGAGAAAACATATAAGATTAAATATTTTTATAATTTAAATATTACAATATAATCGTTGAGATATTAATGAGTGGAATATGACATTTTTTTAAGAAACGGAGTGAAAAACCTCTAAAGCTTGATATGGGTAATCGAAAAATTGATTTTTTTTAAAAAAAGAAATGAATCTTTCGAAAATAATATTAGTTCTTCTCATATTGAAATTAGTTGATCAAAAGAAGTTCAAACTTAATAGTAATTATCCTCATATTAGTGAGAGCTGTCCAAATCCAAGTTTAGCACCCACTAAAACTAGTGAAAATTCGCTTACGTAACAAAACTACTTAATAACATATATTGAGAAGAAATTGTAAGTGATTTATCAATACATTCTCTTATTGATGACTTTGATCTAATGAAAGAACCTCATATACAACTTTGAATGCCTAATTTTGATAAATAAAAGTATAATATTTTTAATATTTTGTACCTTTTAATTATTACGTATCATGAAAGTTGTTTTTACTTTGTTCTTAAGTATTTTTGGAGTTATCTTATAACTCTAATTTCTATATTTGATAAGGTTTTTTTTCATCTCTAACAGATAAAACTCTAATATATGTGTAAATTATTAATAGTTGTTTTTTGTCGAACAGAAAAGAATAGAGAAGAATGTTATATGATGTGTATTTTTTTTATTAATTATTATAATTGATATTTTATATTAATTTACGTCGTCATAGTTTTACTAAATATAAATAAAAAAGGGCACCCAGGAAACAGCTTCCTCAACCGAATTGTTTTCACAAATTACAAGTCGCTATTGATGAACAATAACCAATCTTACTCAAGATGGAGAACGCATCAACAGCTTCTTCAACCGAATTGTTTTCACAAAGACATCTTATGTAGCGTTCTAAAGAACATGGCTCCGGGTCAAGGCCAGTCTGATGAAGAAAATTTCTTCCTCCTTTGCGGGCATTAGCCCCCACAAGCTTATCAAATAGCAGATTACAGGAATCAAAATCCGGCGAAAACTCGTACCTGGACCGCAGCCAATGCAAGAAATGCAGAGAGAATAACACATTTTCTCGGAAAACCAGGGTTCCGAGAAATTAAAAGAGGGAAATTTTGAAAGCAGAGTTTCCTCCCATCTAGGCATTGTTATAGTAATCTTGCAAACTTGTTTAACAATGGCTAAATCCGATTCACTTATGGAATCATTCAATAGTTCTTTACGTTGCTTTCGATTCTCTAAAGACTTCTTAACGATAAAACTAGTTTCTTTGGATTCTATAGTGAGATTTCTAATTTGGGTATTAGGGTTTTGGAGAGTTCTAAATTTTTGCCTAAGGAAATTTAGGAGAAAGGGTGAAGGTTTAGCCATGGAATACCAGGGATTTGACCTAGTTTCATCAAAGAGGGGAGATTTAAGGTAAAAGAAAACTGAAGTGAAAATGGATTAGAACTTACAGGGATCCCTTTTTTGAAGTTTCGGTCAACCCCAACTCTTTCTCCCATAATGATTAGTAAAACCAATATAGGTTTAATACCAATATGTGGCCGAATTATATCGTTTTTTATTATCTAAATTATTTATCAACTCATTCATATATCTAACTTTTTCAAATGTTATTTATTTAGGTGTTGGGATCGTTAACGGTACTAATTTCTCCCGTTAAGTGATATGTGTCACAAACTGATAGTTTTAAAATTTATTTTTTAAAAAATTGTTAAAAATATTATTATATTTATTAAAAAAAACTCTAATTTCTCTTAAATTATAAAATAACCCTAAAATCCTTAAAATCTTCAAACCCTAACCTTAACCCACCTTCATCTCGCTTTCCGACCACGACAACCGCTGCCATCCTTTTCACCTACGATAACTGCTACCGATGTAGTCCCTATCATCCTCTTAGTTATATACCACTGTAGTCAACTCTTCGTTAGACCCTGGAACTTGACATTTTGATTGATGCAGTTATTCCCGGGGCATATCGGAAACTGCTTCGGAAGTAGAACAGGGAGGACCGTGCGCTTGTTGAAGTGGCTAGTGGTTGCAGCACTCTTCTTTGGGTTTGTGAAACTTACATTTTACTCTTTTAAGAGGAAACGCTTACGTGCGGCACTTTAGTATACGATTAAAATAATGTTACCGATTTTATTATTATCTATATAGGTAAATGAGGTAAAAAAATCCGGTCAAAAAATGATATTCTAGGTAGCACTTTACCGAAAACATCATTTTTTGACCGGATATTTTTACCTCGTTTACCTATATAGGTAATTATAACAGGTCAAAATAATGATGTTCACTGTCATTTTTTATCGGTTTTGTTATTTAAAATAATAACAAAACCGATAGCGTCTTATTTTAACCGTATAATAAGGCGCCGCACCGAAGAACTGTCCGCTTTTAAGGAAGCAGCCAATTTATCGGAATATTGCTACAGCAAGGTCAATTAAGCAAATGTAGCTTAGCCATAAGGATTTATATGAGTTAATTCACAGATACAAATAATTTATTAGATTTTTTATCAACTGCATTCATAATAACTAAAATGATAATGTCTCGTTCTTTTAATTTTAAAATTTATACATGAAAATTTATCATTAATAAATTATATTATATTCTTAAAAATAAAAATTTAAATTCTAATATTTAATTAAGAAAGTAATTTTGAACGTATAGTGCAAAGACGACAACCACACGGGTAAGTTACTATTTGGTCACCTATTTAATTTTTATTTTGAACATTTCACTATTATTTTTCTTAAAATTATATCTAACATTGTTTTTTGATTTTATTTGTCAGAAATTATTAAAAAAAAGTAACAATAAAGTAATGTCACATCAATATTACTGTTTATTTTTAACATTGGATGACCAAACTAAAACCAAATCGTAATGCTAGATATGATTTAAAATAATAAAAATTAAGTGACCAAAATAAAAACTAAATAATAGGTGAATGACTAAATAGGTAATTTACCCTTTTATATATCATCATTGTTTTAAGCTATACTGAAGCTTTCAAATTTTTCCATGGATGATTTCAGTCATTTGATTTTTTTGGGGTAACGTGATCACACCCAATTTCGGAGGGTTTAATCAGAATATTTGTTTACTGGCATCATCGAAAAATAAGTCATAAAATGTGTAGTTCACTGAGTCATTAATATTTAATAAAAAAATTGTAAATAAGAAACATTTGCAGGAATAGTTAAGAATTAAAAGTTAAAAGAAGTAGAATCTCGACCCCTGTTCTACCAAAACTTGCGCACACCTTTGATATGATGCCGATGGGCAGGCCTAGCAGTGAAAACCCAATCTGAAGAAGACATAATCTCAACTGCCTCTACAGTTGTTTATGCTGGTAACAATGATTTTCTCTTCTTGCTAGTTGATTTTGAATCACGGTCGTCTTTTCCTCTCTTTTTCCCACTTCTCTTATTTGATCCCTCCTCCTTCCCACGCTTCTCGACTCCACTTCTGCTGGATTTCACACTGACGACACCACCTGAAAGCACCTTTTCACTGCCGTTTTCCAAAGCATTCTCGAGTTCAGCTTCTCTACCTTCAATGGCATATTGTTGGAGGAACTCCGGATTTAACCCACCGTCTGCCTTGGCTTGCATTTCCTCCTATAAAAAGACATCAAGTTCGATCAAAAAAACACAAGACGACCCACCACGGAAGAAACACTGCACCACTGATGAACCATACCTCAACTTTCTTTGCAGCATCATTGAGGTCATCATCCACAGAGATACTATGAGGTTCTAACACTCTCTGGCAATGACAAAAAAAATCAGTATCGGCACATAATACCGGTGACAATGCCAGCCATACAATAAAATGTGAGAATTAGAAGTGAATGACTACTACTTTTAGACGAGGTAAAGCAGAATCAATCTCCTTGGATGCAACTCCATACAAATATTTGTAGAGCTTTATCATAACCTTCTTAAACTGAGATAATATCTGCTGCCTCTCTAGTTTTTTCATTTGTTCCTGAAAAAATTGACAACTCATAGGCAAAATGAATATATCCATGGCTGTGTTATACATGGAAACAAAACAATTAATTAATACACATTAAATCTGTTTTAAACAAATTCTCCATTTTTCAACTCCCCTTGGACAATGGAAGAGACTTGAATTAAGCCATATAGGTTAATTTCAAGGCCAGGGTTTTAAACAACAAGACATGGATTTAGATCCTTTTTTCTACATATATGTTATATAAATCAAAGAGTTGTAGAAGTCTAGCCAGGTGTATCAATGTTGAGTGAGAAAACATGAAATAAAAATGTTTCGAGTAACAAACCTCAACATAGGAGACATCCTGGTTCTGCAAGCCCATGCAGAATAAAATAGCGGCCTGAACGTACGTTAATGTAACCGGCATCTTCTCTTGGAAATATAGGTGTGCAAGAATTGATAAAAGGTCAGTGATCTGAAAAGGGAAAAACAAAGTTCTTAGAAAGGCAAATATTTCTGGAAGCCTAGTGCAATCATTTATAAGCCATATATGTTAAATTCTTATGCACATTGGATCACCTTTAACAAGTAAAATCTGTATCTGATAATGTTACTAAATTAAGTTTCACCATCAATATACATATATTTTCTCATTCTGCAATGTCTAATTATAGTTTTATCATTGAATGGAAATAAGACAGCATTTTGCTAAACATTCTTAAAGCCTGAGAGAAGTATGGCAACTTAACAGTGGATTGCTAGGGTCAAGCTCCCATCCATAACTATCCAACAAACTTAATCACCATCCATTACCATTCATAAACATGATTTACACAATCTATAGGTGGGTCCTACAAATATGCAAGGTAATGATTATTGCATTGGAAAGTAATGGATAAAACACTAATGGACTGGATCTCAAATCGGATTGCTAAAACCCAATAATGCTTTACTTTTCCAAATATATATAAAAAAACCAGATACGCTTCATTGTTAAGTGCAGCAGCAGATGTCATATTTTGCTAATCCTATACCAGTGAGGCATTAAATAAATTTATGAACAAATCACTAAATGTAGTGATATACAACATTTTCAATCAGAAAACTTACCGACAGGAAGTCAATCAGATTATTTGAATAATCTTTCAACCGTCCCATATCATATGGTGATAATAGAGTATTAATTAAAGTTGACAGTCCATCTGATTTGGAAGGTGCAGGCTCCATATCCTTAAAGTCGATCTTAGGATCCAGGACACTGAAAGACAATATCATGAGCATATTAACTGAGATAATCTAAATATCCAGGAGATAAATTCAACACTAACCTCATGGCAAGCTTATATTCCATGTTACGGAAATGATGGCTAAGATTTCTACTGAACCTTAGCCTGAACTCTGCAGCAGTCAAAAGGAAAAGATAATAAATAAAATAAGCAGGAATTGTACATCAAAGCATAGGCAGAAAATCATTCTTAGCACATAAAGAACTTGCCTCGGTAAAATGGACTGAAGAAACCCCATTCATCAGATCCACTGACCTCAAAATCATCATTGTTCAACGGTTTAAGGATCATGCATGTATGTTCACCAGTCACATTATTCTGTTCCAGTTAAGAGGTGGAGAATATAAGATCCTCAATTGATCCTCCAATCCAAAGGTATACAAAATCTACCGTAGGGGAAAGAAACAAGTAGGATAAAGATCATCTTAACTGGAATCTGGCATATGTAGAACGGAGCAAATTTGTGCTTCTTCCAGAAGCGAAAAAGGTCCAAGGTAAGCCCAAATGAGACACCAAGGTAATGGAGCTTCTCTGGTCGGCGATCACGCAGATGTACAAGTAAAGGTGGAAGATCTGTCTTAGGTTTAATATTTTCTTCCAACAAGGAGACCTGGAGATACAATTTATTAGTTGTTCACAGAACCTGAAAAGCTCATACAATGTCATAAACACATCATAAGCATATGCCAGTGTTTGGAAAGTTAAAAAATCTAAAAATATATCATGGAAATGATGCACATAAAAAACTAGTGAAAGATAAGTCTTTTAAATCAATGAAACCAAAATTATCAGTTGCATCAATATCTAAGAGAGATCTTGAAGTTAAAACCCTGTTCTTGCATAAATCATCTAGTAGGTTTTAGGTTAGAGTGCTTGAACTTAAAACCTATTGAATATGAGTGAAGCAGCATAGCAATGATTAACATGAAAAGAGTGATCAGCACAAAGAAACTCAGTAGTGAGACTGTTTGTAACATTGTATATTACAAAAAGGAAACAGTGTGTGTGTGGGGTGGGGTGGGTGGGTGGGCTTGCAACATCAAAGCTTGGAATTTTTGCACGAAACCATGGAAAACATTTTGATTCACACAAACGATAAAAAAATGTTTTGATTAACACAGTCAACAGCAAAGCTTATCCTAAGTGCTAAGTTCTTCAGTCAAGAACCTTCTCTGCTGCTTCTGAAAGTCCGAGTTGGGACGCTTGTGGAGTATCCTCAGCATTTTCAACATCTAGCTCAGAGAATGAAGTTAATCGTCCTTCATAATATCTGGAAAAGAGGAACAGATTAAAATGCTTCATCTTTCAAAAAATCTTGACAATATATTGTTAGCAAATAAAATTAGTACATTAGTCAACAAATATACAAGTACATAACAATATCATCTCTAAAATTATATAAAGCTTATCAAATTGACATATACAATTATTCATTTATTCAGTTTCTCCCACGCATCTCATGTGTCAAACTGGTTAGAAATTATATGACAGCATAAGAAACAAGAACTATATCATGATCAATTAATCCTCTCACAATACTTCTTTCTACTCAGAGCCATATGCTTTCCCAAGTTCAAACACCACACAATTGGAACCAGCACGTACAAGGTCAAGTGTTCAATCATATACAGCACTATGATAATTAGCAATCCTAATTCCTGATAGAATATTTAATGGATGGAAAAGGGAGAAAAGCGTTGCAATGCTGGAATACAACAATAATTGACCAGACCAAAGAGAGAACACTTAAAAGAAGCATGTACCTTGCGAAAAGTTCAACAGCAGCAGAACCATATCCAAGCTTCATAAACCCAATAAAAAAGGTGTCAAAATGTTTAATGAGCATCCAAACATAATAATATATGCATAAAACATAAATTTACCCTCATAGCACTAGGATGGGTGGCAATACGAACAATGCGAGCACCTGATAGACTTGGGAAATCAGGATCCCGGAACTGCTCACAAAATTTCCATGGTATTTGGTCTCCATGAGGTTGATAGCCATCACTTAAGCTCTTGATTGCTGATTTACGAGAAATCTGACCTTCAAGAGAGACCTGTGATAAACTAATGTGAATATATAATGATACAGATAAAAAGCTTTGCCGTGAGAATTGAACCTACACCCACTAATAAAGTAATTTAACGCAACAGCTGATAAGTATTATGCTCATAACACAAATATATGTAGAGATATTTTTTTCTTATACCTCTACTGCTTCTAGTTCACTTACAAAATATAACTCTAAAGCTTCTTTGTAGGAGAAACAAACAAACAGATGAAAAATGAAAAATAAAAAGAAGATAAAACATAAGCATCAGAAACAGTGAAATCCTTCTGGAGGAATTATATGATAACTGGTTTCTTTAGCCGCATTCTATTTCTCTTCTATCCGACATCAACATCATCAAACCAATTGCACACAAAAATTACCAACTCATCCAATAAAATTATGGGCAAAATATGGTTTTCTAATAATGCACAATGAACCACTAACAGTAGCAGAGTTCCAAATTATAACTCTGCATGATAGGGAACAATAAGCAAATGAAGAATATGAAAGGCGCAAGTTTTCCTTGTCTACTAAGGAGGACAACATGAATAGAAAGAAAATTGTAATAGAGTTTCATATAACAAGGACGCAAACCTGGATAACACACAATATATCAGGAAGCTGATTTTTTGACTCATCGACAGGACCTGCATCAAAACTAAGTTACAGAAGTATATTTCCAGCTTGAATTGAAAAGTATAAAATGCATCTATGGCAAGCAGAAAAACCTAGTAACACAAACAAATGGTGAGCTGGAGCATCAGCCATCAGTTGAAGATCATTCGGGGAATTTTTATAGTGAGAAGAAACGTATAGGGCCATCATCCGCTGCAAGTATATGACATATTAGCATTTGTTTCACTTCATAGTAACATTTGCATCAATTCTATATTCAATTTTAAATTAAATCAGATTACCTGCAAAAATAGTTCACTATCCTTATGATAAGAAAAAAGTGTATCTCGATTAACATAGTAGAGATCACATTCACCAGGTGGAGGTAACCTAATTATAAAATGGTAAACATAAAGGAAAACACTCTTGAAATCAATAAAATGGAGGCAGAATTAACTCAAAGATATGCGCAATATAATAACCCAAACCTGTTGATACTGGGAACCGAGTTTGTAACATCAAGACAAAGTAAAGCATTCAGCCAGGACTCTATAGGATCAGCAGAGGCATATCTAATTGACTCACTAAGTTCTATCTTTTTAAAAATACGACCTGCATCAAAAGGCAATCAGAAGTCAGCCATCCCCAGAGCATAAACTTGAACTAAAAGCATCATATATAACTAAATGTTGATGAAAACTAATAAGGCTCAGCTCTACTTCACATAGCAATCAGAGGCATACTATTTGTTCATAGAACTAAAAACTTTGGAAATACCAGAGAGGGAGCCCTCAACACCCTTAGACAGATGGCTTTGCTCTTCCAATTGTTGCAGTAGTTTTAGGGACAAAGACCGACCAGTACCTTCATAGCTTTAAATGGTATAAAAGAAATTTAATTCAGTCAAGTTCATAACTTCATACTTATCAAAAAAAAAAGTTCATAACTTCATATACTATTAAACCAAGACTATGTTAAGCATGCTTGAAGGAAAGCTGTTCAAGGATGTCAATTATGTATCACAAACATATCATACCCGTTTACAGTAGATGAAAGGAAGACCAAGTATGGACCAAGCAATGACTTCACAACAGGCAATGGTATAGCTGCTGCTTCATCGACAACAAGAAGCTCAACTTGGGAGAGCTTTTCATGTTCATGTGGCTGTATATACTGCAAGGCCTCGGTAGAAAAAACAGATTTATTAGTGCTGAGCACAGTGGAAATAGTCCTACATCCAATAACATAATCTTGCAGTAGATGCATACAAAACAAAACAATCAAATAAA
Organism: Hibiscus syriacus; assembly: GCF_006381635.1. NCBI lineage: Eukaryota > Viridiplantae > Streptophyta > Magnoliopsida > Malvales > Malvaceae > Hibiscus > Hibiscus syriacus. Next base: position 1,442,381 of record NW_024063127.1, on the reverse strand, counting down.
AGTCATTGATCAATGTCTTCTCAACCTGAATTGTTTGTCTGTGCTGCTTGTAAATATTGATGCGCACAGTTGCTTTCTTGAAGTCGGGATTCACACTCTTCACAACATCATAATCGATGTGCTCCTGTGAAGGAAAAAAAGTTAGAAAGTTAAAGGTTGAAAAAGAGAGATATCAACAGTAACCATCCAAAAAAGACACCATCATCATATCATTTATCTAAAAAGTTGTCTTTTGCCAGACTGCAAAAAAATAATCATATAAGCATCACAAAGAAGTCGGAACACATGCAACTACACATGCTTGTCAATGTGTAAATAAATGAAGGGATAGAGAGCGTACTTTATATTCAATAGCATTGAAACCCTTGCACACAAATTCAAACAAGGTCTTTAAATTCTCAGGACTAGGTGCTGTTACATAGATATTTGAATACCTGTCAGAGTAAGTTCTCTCATTAGATTAAACAAAAATCAATGGAAACAAGGAGAACATCATACTTGAGGGAAGAAGTTTCATAACATAATTCAAGCAATCTTACCCAGCAGCAATAGCACCAGCTACTGATAAGCCAAGTGCAGCTGATTTTCCTCGACCACGAGCAGCAAGCAAAGCAACTGTGCTGCGCAGATTCTTGTCCAAAATTGCATCAAGAAATGTAACAACGGCTTTGCCCTACTCAAACATGAAAATAAATATACCCATAAAATATCCCAGAATAAGTAAGCAAAATTGGTGAGCCAAATGCAAAAATAGTAAAAGAGATATGTTACCAACCTGATCCAGTGTACAACACTTCTTTATCAAAGGACCAACAGGAAAATCCTCATTTAGTTCTTCTTTTAAATTCTTCAGTTCCCGTTCAGATTCCGACAGCCCTTCAGAGTCCTTCAGAGAGAGAAGATAATTATACACATAAAAATGCCTTCACATTCCCAACGAATTTCCCAACTTATGTTGACAAAAATGGGGTTCTAACCAAAGGATTACATCATAGATTTCTACTGGATTAAAAAATGTTTTCCTATCTAGAATGACCATGCATGGTATAAAACACCCGAAAATATTTCCAGAAAATCTAGCCCATGATAATTCAATGGGGAAGTCAGATAATCACCTCATTAACTGGAACTGGGGTTATAGATTTTATATGAGATGAAACGGGTAAGATATTTAGCTCATCATCCATGACAACACATGCTTTGCACGATGCGAGAGATAGTAAGAATCGTTCATTAAAGCGCCCAGCAGCTTCAGAGTGGGACTCTGTACGATACCGCTCGTGAACATCCTGAATCAGCAATGTTTCTATAAGTTACAAACGTGATAGTTTGTGTGCAAGTAGATTTGAGAATGAAAACCAGTAGCTAACCAAGTATTAGCAATGTAGTTAAGAAAATGGACAGCCTCACTGATACAAATATCAAATCATGCTGCAGATTTGAATTATCTTAATGTAAGAGGATGACTCAACTGGAACTTCTACACAATATGTGATTAAACCAAAGAAGAAACGAATCAAAGATATTCAAATCAAGGTCATAATAACCTAAAAATGAAATGAAAAACACTACTGCATATTCAGACCGGAAGTATATGCTAAAAAGGCAGGGTAGATGATCATTGCACTAAGAAGTAAGTGAATACAGATACAAGGTTGAACATTACAATAAATTCATTGACAGAATAAATCTTATACATATTTTAGGTACAGCAATGGAGTCATCCTTCACCCGTGCAGCCCAAAAAGAAAAGTAATAAAACAAAAGCTAACAGAACTGGTCAGTAGTCCAAAATTGTCAACCGCAAATCATTACTTAAGCAAATGTAGGACTAATAATCTCTAAAACAGAGTAGACATACAAAGATGATAGAGCCAATGAAAGCATAGTACCATAAGAGAGTAGAGTACATACAATTTTCTTAATCTTTTGGACAATCATAAAAATCAAAGCAACAGTAGAAATAATCCATACCATAACCATGGTGCAAAGTCTGGTCAGTGAAGAAAGGGAGCGAAGAAGCAAAACAATTAATCCGCCGCCCTGTACAGTCTCTATTGTTCTGGCTAGAAGATTTGGAGTCAGGGCCTCAAAATCCTAATATCAAAAAAAAGTAAAGTAGTAAACAAGTTTAGAACTAAAGAAATGCGGGAAAAAAGAAAAGATATATACAGCTCAATCAAACAAAACACAATCAAAAGGCTACCTGTAATATACACATTCCAAAAGTATTTCCAAGAATTCTCTCTGAATCTTTGTATAAGCAATAGGTTAATCCCCCAGTTTCCACAAAAAGTGAAAAAGGATCAACTTTCTCAGGATCTAGCAGGCCTCTCTGCATTAACTTTTTTATTTGTTTCGCCCTTTTTTTCTTGTGACTGCAATAACATGACCATCACTTTTTCATTTACATTATAACAAAAAGCAAATAGATTTGAAATTCAATCTGTCTGGTTGCTAACTTTTCTACTTGCTTTTAAAAAAAAATTAAACAGCAAGCTTGAATTGCATAAAGTAAATAGCAATATATCTAACTGTCTGAAGCTAAGATAAAAAACCTGCTGAGTTCAAGATTGTCCTTGTAGCACCATAAAACAGTTGGCCTAGATTTAACCACAGCCTTACTTAGCATGTAGTGAAGATTCACAATCTGCAAAAAGCCAAAAATCATATAAAACTTAGAAGTTAGCAAAGAAATTACACTCTCCTTCTGGTTCCTGAGAAGCTTTGAAAAGCTCTTTTTTCCTCCTTTTTATGAAACAAATTAAACCAAAAAAAATAATATTTTTGAGAGAGAAAACGGAGGTGCCTGGTCACGGGATTTGTCGCCGATGATGACAAACATAGAACGGTGGCGATATTTAACTCCATTTTCAATGAGAGTTCTGATGCGTTCGTCCACCTTCTTCCTCATTTTGCTTTGGTTTTCGGTTGGTTTGGGCAGTTTTGAAGCTCCTCTTCCTTTTATGTGCGAGGGTTTATGGCTTTGCGCGTTTTATGTCTGAGGGATTTTCAGCGCTAGGGATTTGGAAATTTATCTATCCTTCCATACGAAGTCGTTTTTTTGGTGCTTCTGTTTTACGATGTTTAAAAAACGGTTAAAAAACGACGTGATCGGTTAAAGAAGTAGTCGGTTAAAATTTAGATCGGTTATGTTATATCATTTAACTGGAAATATTATCAAGTACAATAACATATTAGGTAGCGCTTATATAATGTAATAAGTAGCGCTTATATAATAAAATAGGCATTTAACCGGAAATATTACAAAGTATAATAACATATTAGGTAACGCTTATATAATGTAATAGGTAGCGTTTATATTGACCTATTTTCTCATAAAACCGATAAATTTCAACCGGTTACATTGTAAATTGACCTATTACATTATAATTATCGGTTTCGATGTTTTTGGATCGATATAATTTTAAATGTATCGACACTTTATGCGTGCACCTGTTTGTGCTTTCATTTTGGAAAAAAAGTATCGACACATATTTAAAGAGTGTCGATACATAATGTAGATATATTTGCTAATTAACCGGTATATTTTTACCGGTTACATTGTAACCTATTAATAATTATCGATTTCAATGTATTGGGATCGATACTTTTTATAAATGTATCGACAGTTTATGCGTACACCTCGTCTGGACAAATGTATCAACACAAATTTAAAAAGTGTTAATATTTTATGTTGACCTATTCTCTCATTAACTTGGTATATTTCTACCGGTTACATTGTAAATGTATTGACACTTTATGCGTGCCTGTCGTTTGGCCATTCATTCTAGACAATAAGTATCGACACAAATTCTAATAGTGTCAATACGTTATGTTGACATGTTTTATAATTAATCGGTATATGTATACTGGTTACATTGTTAATTTACCTATTACATTATAATTATTTGTTTCGATATTTTTGGGGTCGATACTTTTGGAAAATGTATCGACGCCTATGTTTACATATGTATCGAAACAAATCTTTGTGTTTACTAATTTTGTCATTAAAAAGTATATTTTTACCACCTACATTGTAATTTTACCTATTACTTTAAAGTTATTGAATGTTGTAGTTATTGTACATACCTGAATATGTCCTGCAAATTTAATGTTGTACCCACCCTTCAACTATCACTACCAATACCACATCCTATTGAAAGCACCACTGAAACATGTTGTTCAATGAACCTTTACTTACATCTCCATCAACTCCTGTTGGGATCACTGAAATTGCACAACAATTTTTTACCATGGATCATACTGATGCAGACAATGTTAAGCCTACCGATGAATGTCATGAAGTACATAATATTGATGAATCTGACATGTTGGTTGGTAAGCTCTTCTTTTCACGTGATAAAGCTTGGTACTTTTACAAGGGATTCGCACGAGAACATGGGTTTAGTGCACGTCGGGGAACAAAACGGCTTGACATGGAAGGGAATGTGAAGACACAAGAATTTTGTTGTTCGAAAGAAGGATTTCGAGAATCAAAAGTCAATACCGTTGATCGTCAACGTGCTCATACGCCAATCACAAGAACAAGATGCAAGGCTAGAGTCATAGTTACAACAACAAATACAAACGATCAATGGGTTATAAGTAAGTCTTATCAGAAACATAATCATGCATTGTGCACACCTACTATGACACCATTTATGCGTTCTAATAGAGATGTAAGTAAGGCTGATATCGATGAGGCAACAACATTGAAAAAGGTCGGTGTTGACACGTCACAAGTAATGAACTATTTAACGCAGCAGGCAAGGAGCTATCATAATGTTGGATTTACACATAAGACCTCTACAATGCACTTCAAAGAGGTAAAGCAAAGGAAATCGCTGATGAGGATGTGAATGCGCTTATTGCTTACTTTGATTATAAGAAACATGATGATCCCAGGTTTTTTGTGACATACTCGGTAGACGAATCAGGGGCGCTGTATAATCTTATTTGGTCGGATTCTACATCGAGATCAGATTACGTATGCTTCAATGATGTAATTGCGTTCAACACAACGTACAAAGATAATTTGTATGGTCGAACAATTATGCCTATTATCGGTGTCAATCATCACCATAACACAATTATGTTTGCTACTTCCATAATCGCTGACAAGACGTCCCAATCTTTCGAGTGGATGCTACATAATTTTTTAGAAGTCATGATGAACAAATCGCCTATTTCAGTTGTCACCGATGGGGATAGGGCAATGCAGAGGGCTATCAAATCTGTTATCCTAATGCTAAGCACAGATTATGTTTTTGGCATCTTTCTCACAATGCACAAGCTAACATTGGTGACCTAAAATTTACAACAACATTCTCAAAATGAATGGCTTCACGGTGGACAACCGACGAATTTGATATTTAATGGCGTTCAGTTGTTTCAGAATTCAATGTCGAAAAGCATCCATGGGTGATTGAGAAGGGAAATACTCGGCAATTATGGGCACAAGCATATCTAACCAGTCATTTCTTTTCTAATATTCGCTCAACACAAAGGTGTGAGTCTATGAATGCTTCACTCGCAATTGCACTGAAACACAAGAAGACATATTTAGATGTTGTTCGTGCAATTGAAGATGGAATTAGTAGAATGTGTCTGAACGAGTTGAAAGCGGATTACTTAAGTTCCCAGACGAAGCCCTTCCAGATCACAAAACTGGTTGAATTTGAAAGTCATGCTTCTGAGATTTTTACGCGTGAATCTTTTCATGTGTTCCAAGAAGAACTTCAACGGGATACATTGTACCAGATTCAGGAAGAGATTCAGTCCTTATCATATGAATGTCAATATTTTTATTTGAAAAAGTACAAAGAAAAAATATGACATTTGAAATTATTTTTGATTCTCGTACGGAAACCCTAAATTGCTCATACAGAAAATTCAAGACCGTTGGACTTCCATGTCGCCATCAACTTCACGTTTTGAAGCACTTGGATTACACATATTTTCCCGGGTCTTTGATTAAAAGTAGGTGGACTAAGGATACGAAGGCTTCTGCACCCAGTTTTGTTGAATTAAATGTGCCTCCAGAAATAACGCAAATGGCAAGGTTTGCTTCTCTACGTGCAACAGCAAGTATGTTATGTTACGCTGCATCAAAGACAGACGCGTCTTTCAAAACCGCAAGAGATGAGATTAAAAGACTAACAGAAGAATTTGAGAACTCGTTTGGTTTGAATGATTCAGTCAATTGGAGCAGTGTATTAAACAACGTTCGTGACCCTCAACGAAAATAACGCAAGTGAAAAGAAGTAACAAAGAACAAGGTCAAGGAGAAAATTAGGCGATGTGGGTTCTGCAACGGTGAGGGACATAACAAACTAACATGTCCTCAAGTCAAGCTGGGCTTGAATACAAGCACGCAACCTACTTCAACTGATTTTTTTTTAAGACGGAATGGAATGGTCATTCAATCCAGCATATGATGTTAGAGACATTTGGAATAATGCAGACAACGATCTCCATATATCATAAGTATCAACATGAATACTACTGTGTATAAGAAATATGTACAACAACCTATTGTTATTGCTAAATTTTCTCATCTCATACATAATTGCATTCACATTCAAATTGTCAGTACGTTAAGTATTGTAAACCACAGTATTCAATCTACGACTTTTAACTATTATATGTAATGTTCAATCATGTAGTCCTTACGTTGTAGGGATTTAGTCCCTAAACCCTCAAAGAAATCTTATCTTACCAATTCTTATCTTACCATTTAGACCCTGAAAGGTTGTTTTATTGGCTATGCAGTCAACGTGATTATGAGCTTCCTTTATCATTTTGCATTCAGTCAGACTGTAGAGATTTGAAATTTGTAATCAATTAAAAGTTCTTAAAAACTTGAATCCAATTACCATTTCAAGAACAATTACATGAATACATTGATACTTATTGGTCGCTTTCGATTTTCTTCAATGTTGATACACTTAGGCTCCATTTGAAGGTCATCACCGTCGGAGTGGAAGAGTTCTCTGCCTTTAGGGTTTTTCGATTTGATTTTTGTATATAAATAAAGAAAGGAAAAAAACACGCATAATTTTAAAAGTGTCGACACATTATATTGACCTATTTTCTATTTACACCGATAAATTTCAATCGGTTACATTGTAAATTGACCTATTACATTATAATTTCCGGTCTCGATGTAATTGTGGTCGATACTTTTTATAAATGTATCGACACTTTATGTGTGGACATCGTTTGGCATTCATTATGGACATAAAATATCGACACAAATGCAAAAAGTATCGATACATTACGTAGACCTATTTGCTCATAAAACCGGTAAATTTAAACCGGTTACATTATAAAGTGACCTATTACATTATAATTATAGGTTTCGATGTATTTGGGGTCGATACTTTTAATAAATGTATCGACACTTTATGCGTGCACATAGTTTGGGAATTCATTATGGATAAAAAGTATCGACACAAATAAATAAAGTGTTGATACTTTATGTATACCTATTTTTTCATAAAACCGGTTATATTGTAAAGTTTACATTGTAAAGTGACCTATTACATTATATCTATGTATTTCGATGTTTTTAGTTTCGACACTTGTTATAAATGTATCGACACTTTGTCGTGCACTTGGTTTGGAAAATACATTATGGACAAAAAGTATCGACACTTGTTGGATTTGTGTTGATACTTTATGTATACATGTTTTCTCATAAACCGATGTATTTAGGCCGGTTACATTGTTATTTTACCTATTACATTATATCTATGTGTTTCGATGTTTTTAGTATCGACACTTGTTATAAATGTATCGACACTTTGTCGTGCACTTGGTTTGGAAAATACATTATGGACAAAAAGTATCGACACTTGTTGAATTTGTGTCGATACTTTATGTATACATGTTTTCTCATAAACTAGTGTATTTAGGCCGGTTACATTGTTATTTTACCTATTACATTATATCTATGTGTTTCGATGTTTTTAGTATCGACACTTGTTATAAATGTATCGACACTTTGTCGTGCACTTGGTTTGGAAAATACATTATGGACAAAAAGTATCGACACTTGTTGAATTTGTGTCGATACTTTATGTATACCTGTTTTCTCATAAACTAGTGTATTTAGGCCGGTTACATTGTAATTTTACCTATTACATTATATCTATGTGTTTCGATGTTTTTAGTATCGACACTTGTTATAAATGTATCGACACTTTGTCGTGCACTTGGTTTGGAAAATACATTATGGACAAAAAGTATCAACACTTGTTGGATTTGGGTCGATACTTTATGTATATCTGTTTTCTCTTAAATCAGTGTATTTAGGTCGGTTACATTGTTATTTTACTTATTACATTATATCTATGTGTTTCAATATTTTTTGTATCGACACTTTGTCGTGCACTTGGTTTGGAAAATACATTATGGACAAAAAGTATCGACACTTGTTGGATTTGTGTCGATACTTCATGTATACCTATTTTCTCATAAAACTGGTAAATTTAAACCGGTTACATTGTAAAGTGACCTATTACATTATAATTATAGGTTTCGATGTATTTGGGATCGACACATGTTATAAATGTGTCGACACTTTTTTGTGCATTGGTTTGGAAAATACATTATGGACAAAAAATATCGACACTTGTTGGATTTGTGTCGATACTTTATGTATACTTGTTTTCTCATAAACCAGTGTATTTAGGTCAGTTACATTGTTATTTTACATATTACATTATATCTATGTGTTTCGATGATTTTAGTATCGACACTTGTTATAAATGTATCGACACTTTGTCGTGCACTTGGTTTGGAAAATACATTCTGGACAAAAAGTATCGACACTTGTTGGATTTGTATACTATATGTATACATGTTTTCTCAAAAATCGGTTTATTTAGACTGGTTACATTGTTAATTTACTTATTACATTATAATTATATGTTTCGATGTTTTTGGGATCAATACTTGTTATAAATGTATCGAAACTTTTCTCGTGCACTTGGTTTGGAAATATATTATGGACAACATATATCGACACGAATAAATTAAACAAATTCATTATGCACATATCACTAGAGTTAATATTTGAAAAAGGTAAGTTGTTACCTTACAAATAGAATTTGATGTTTTCTCCCGATACATCCATTGAGTAAGTTGTTTTTTGGATGGATGGAATTTTGATTTAGGGCTAATATTTATTGTGGAGCTGAAATTTATATTTAAATTCAAACTTAAATTGAAATTTAAATTCAAACTTTAATTATAAATGAAATGAAAATGAAATGCCATGTTAAATTGAACATGGAAATTACATAGTTGATGGGGTTGTCACACTTGTTACATGGAAGAGATAGATAGACCCATCTAAATGGAACATTTACTGTATAAGTCACATGTTATAATGTAATATTCATATTAAAAGACACAGTTACTATGTTATATGATTTAGTTTTTTTTAAATAGAATGAAAATATACACACAATATAATCAAACCAAAACATACATACACAACAAATTTATAGATAACAATGTTCAAATAATGTACCTACAACAAAATTAATCCAATGGAAAAGGGTTATCGCTAACGAAGTCTGAAACATTAGGTATCTTCAACAAATTTTCCAAATACTCGCGTATTTTACCACCTTTTTCTGAGGACATAAATAAATAATTTCAATTATCAAACTAATCAGGTGCAATTTTACTAACAAGAAACTAAATGAGCATAATCAGGAATAAATTTGTGTCATACTTAGAGCATCGTCGTCCGAATGGGAAGCAACGTCGAAAGAATGTGGACATATGTAATTGTTTATCTAATAAAAAAACATAAATTGTTAATCAATCAATCTATGAACAACTGTTTAACTATGAAAATATGGCATGAATGTAACTTACCAGATTATGAATCATTTTTCGTGATGAATCATCGACCAACAGTGTATTTAGGGCGTTAAAATCAGTAAACTCGTTCCAAACATCATTGAGATCTTTACAGTAGGTAAACTTATCTTTTGTTTTGCACTTACTTTGATCCTGTTTACAAACAATCGAACGTAAATATGTAGGAATCTTAGACAAATTAAAGTTAGCAAAGTGTAATGACAATCATCTTACCCAAACGAATAGAAAGTGGCCAGAGAACAAACGCAATTTATCAAGTACATGGTCCATGTTATGCCTGAGATTGTAATCAAGTTTGAATGTTAACATTTAATTGTATATTAACGATTTTGGCTATAGTAATTTGAATTGCTCAATAGTTTTAACCTCATATTGGATGACCAAATGGCAACAACAAAATTCTGTAAACAAAAATGCATAAATTCATATAATCCATTTCTGAGGATAACATTTGCAACATGAAGAAAATGATATTAAAGTTGTACGCTTATATGTTAAAATAATGGATATAACAGAATTGAAACCTTCTGGATGTCTTGGAATGTAAGCAAGGACAACATTGACATCAAAAATTACTAGTTTTCTTGCAGGCGGCATTGTAGACACGATATACTTGTTTGGATCATCATCTTCATCTTCATTGTCATTTTCATTAACCGTTTGGTTGTCCACATTTGTTAAAAGAAAATAAAATACATTTCAGAACGTGTAAATGTTTAGAAACATAAATAATTAATTACCTAACTCGTTTGATGTCGTTGGCGTAATTCTTCACGCAACATGGAGACTTCATTGCACAATGATAAAATATCGGCTCGCATTCCGCTCACAAGGGAATCAATATGCTCCCGAAAAGTGACCATGTATTACATCACTGTCGTAATTGTGACATCCTGTCCAACTTGAGCTTCTGTAGCTTCTTCCATCATTGTGTCTCCCATTGGTTGGTCGTCTTCATTATCCTCCCTCTCTAGATCTAATCCGACATTATTGACACGCTCCAATCGACTTTTTCAACAAAATCATATCCCGCTTTTTTAATAAATAACATGTCAATCTTGCGGGTTAATCGAACAGGGGAGTCAAACAAAAAATCAACTTCTTTCTTATTCAACAGATGGGTGATGACACATCCATATGGTAGTGAAGTTGAAATTGATGTTCCCTTTGTGACCATATATACAATTGTATTAAAAATCAGTTTAGCAATGTTTGGAGCCGTTTTGGGTTTGGATTTATACTTTGTTATCCACCAATAATCGCTGTCTCGAATCGTTGAATGTTTCCCCCCACTAGGCCGAATAAACCAAGTCAGCATTTTGTGAAACACTCTCGACTCTACATTTAGGTGAATTGGGCTATTTCTAGCAACCCGTTTAATTGTAGACCAATCTACATCATTTTCATCTGAATCCCCTTTTTCGCTACACTTAAACCCTTCGTATATTACACAGGATATTTAGCTATGCTTTTATATTTACACCAGATATGTTATTTATATTTAATCGATACAACTACCTATTTAATCGATACAACTACCTAATTGTCGATACTTTACTTCAAGTGTCGATACTTTCGATATGATATTTACCTATGTATAGATAATTTATTACGCGTACTTATTAAAGTATCGACACTTTCAACATATTCGGTAGCGCTTTACCGGTTTTGTCATTTTGAGACTAGTTTTGTCATATTTTTACCTATTATATTGTTATGGATCGATACATTTTTTTAAAAGTATCGACACTTTATAGGCGCTATAACTTCTTCTCTTTTAAATTCCAAAATTATCGATACTTATATTAAAGTATCGACACTTTCAACATATCCGGTAGTTCTTTATCGGTTTTGTCATTTTGAGATCGGTTTTGTCATATTTTTAGCTGTTATATTGTTATGGATCGATACATTTTCATAAAGTATCGACACTTTTTAGGCGCTATTACTTCTTCTCTTTTAAATTCAGAAAGTGTCGATACTTATATTAAATTATCGACACTTTCAACATATCCGGTATTTTTTACCGGTTTTGTCATTTTTGAGACCTGTTTTATCATATTTTTACCTGTTATATTGTTATGAATCGATACATTTTTTAAAGTATCGACACTTTATAGGCGCAATAACTTCTTCTTTTTTAAATTCCAAAAGTTTCGATACTTATATTAAATTATCGACACTTTCAACATATTCAGTATCATTTTACCGGTTTTGTCATTTCGAGATCGGTTTTGTCATATTTTTACTTGTAATATTGCTATGGAGCGATACATTTTTCATTTGTATCGACACAAACCGACAAGCTAAGTTTGTTGGTTGCCAAATTTTTTAATATTTCTTCATGATTTAGACCTACTACATTATTATTACTCAATATTTCCAGTAGCACTAAACCGAATTTATTAAATATATTATAATATATCTAGTAACACTGTATATTAACCGTATATTAATCCATCTTTTCTAAGACAATCCCTCGTTTTTTATTATCTTAGTCGCCTTTTTCTTCCCAAATATAACTAATAAATATATTAAAAAATACTCAAAAGAATTTAAGTAAATATATATCATTAAAAGATGTATAAAGTTTGAGTTTTATATAAAATTTATAAATTTTATCATTATCCAATTTTTTTTAGTGGAGATTGACTTAAAAAATTTATAGATCAAAATTAGAGTGGGATTGAAAACGTTATATAGAAGGTGAATTTATTCTAATGAAATTTGAGTTCAAATAATTATATAATTAAAATTTTTGAATTGAGATTAAATGAAAATGGACTATATATCTTTGAAATCTTTATAATATTTTTTATTAGGAATTTGTTGACGTGAATTGTGTTAGCAAAACTGGGGACGTGCAACGAACGTTTTATTGTAACGAGGTTTTAGTTTAGAAAGAGAAATTCTCAACTGATTCGATATTGCTTCAATGAATATCTGATTTATGTAATAATTGAAGTTGTAGAATTTGTTTTTAATTTTCTTAATCGATTATAAGACACATATTCTCTACCGACATAATTATTCGAAGTTAAATATTTTAATAAAAATAACATTCATTTTTACGATTATAACCGCTTAATAAATTTAATTCAATACCACACTTTACTCGAAGATTAAGAGTTTCATCAACTTTTACAAATTATATTTTATTCAACTTGATTGCATTTAATAATGTGATTGGTTTAGGCTGTATTAAGTTTTTATTTTCTTTTAACTATGCTATTTTTTGTTTGAATTGATTGCATTTAAATTTCGATATACAATAACTAACTTGCATACATAAAATTATGAAGTAATTAACGAGAAACCCTCATATGTTAGGGTGAGAAATGTTCGATCAAGTTGAGTCAAATTGAGTTAAATTATTCGAGTTTATGAGTCTTATTTTATAACTTAGATTTAATTTAAAAAAATTTCGAGTTGTTTGAGCTTCTGTTTAAATCTAAATGTAAATATTTATAATGTTATAATACTATTTGATTATAATTTAAACAGTTTTCTGTAACTATATATAGTACATATATATTTCTTAATATTTTTTCATATGTGATATATATATCTCATATAGAGTCGAGAGACTCGACTCAAACCTGAAAATTAATTCACTAATTACTAAAAATTTCAAATTTCTAGAATTATCAAAGTTCTAATTTTTAACTTGGCTCGAATATAAAATTAATATGAGTTGAGTTTTTTTAAATTAGGTCAAGTCAAATATATCAAAATTTCAAATCAAGTTGAGTCAAATATAAAAGTTTGTATTTATATATAGATTATAGACCATACCCTTTTACGTTATCTCAAACTTATAACAGATTGAACAAGGTGACTGATGAAACCAGGGAAGCAATGGCTCCATACGCAAAACTTAACCTGGTGGCTCCATCAACCTCTATCTGAGTACTGAATTTGCAAGAGTTTGTGGAAGGATTTTGATTTACAATCATGCCTAAACCCTCGAAGTCACAGGCCTCTTCATGTTGATCATTCATTTGGTAGTAACTGTTAAAAGCATAGGAGGTCTTACGCTTAGGTTCGAGACTGGAACAAGACGCGCCATCCTGGAGGGCGGTGCAGTCGGATTTGGAGCAAGCCCAACTCGTCCGGTCGTCGATCAAGTTTTGGTCCGTGGCATAACTTGCCAACACGCACCATTGTTTAGGCAAGTAGTTCACCCCTTTGGCACCCACTAATTCCTTGTGAGCTCCGTTACCGGACATGTCCATTGCGAATTTCGGTTTTCCATCGAAGTCGAAGATTCCCCAGTGCCTCTCGAATTTCCCTGGTTCGATGCTCTTGGTGTCCTCATCGAACAAGCCGAACAGGTAGACTTCTATTTCCCCGGGACGAAGTGGGGTTCCCTTATCACTTGCTAAAACCCTGAACAGACCGTCGTAGAACTTCTTAGCATTGCCCTTATTTGCTGATTTGTGGCCATCTGTTGGCCACCCAATTTCCCCCACAATGATTGACAAATTTGGGGTGCCGGCGTTCTTCAACGCATAAACAAGAGTGTCAAAGTTAGCCTCAAAAACATTGGTGTACTGAACATTTTTGTCCTGAATGGCGTACCCCCCGTCAAAGAAGGCGAAATCTGAAGGAAAGTCGCTGTTCAAATAGAGACTAAGGAAAGGGTATATGTTGACCACAAATGGGGAATTATTATCCTTCAAAAAGCGCACAATCTTGTTCATGAGGTCCCTTATATCACTGCGGAATACTCCATCGCTCGGTTTGTCCGACCTTGATTCATAAACATCTGCATTAAGAGGCATTACTGCTTTGATTTTTTTCCCTACACCTTCTTCGTTTAGTGCCCTCTGAATGTTTTTCATCGCCGGGAACGCCGTTTTGGTGAATCTCCCTTTGTAGCTAGTCAAAAACGGCTCATTTCCAACGGCAACGTACTTGATATTGACACCTCCGTGGCGAAGATGCGATGTGCAATTTTCTTGGACCCATTCCTTGGCATATTCATAGTCTATAGACAGAAATTCAAGTTGATCGTTTGGGATGCCAAGCATGACCTCGATCCCCGTTCCGGCCAAGAAGGCCACCATACGAGGATCTGAATCGAAAAGCTTAACCTTTTTAAAGCCATTATCATTAAGCAGTTGAACCACTATTTTGGGATCAATTGGATGTGACGTCAACGTACCCCAATTCACACCAAGGTCATTGGTATCTGCAACAACGTTGACGCTTGTTGCGACCAGGATCAAGGCAATGACCCATGTGGCTGACATGCCTTCGAGTCAAATTCCTCGAGGTTTGGAACGGTAGTTTGACTCTGCCTCCAAATGGTTGAGTTGGCAAGGATGTTATATTTGAAGGGGAAATTTAGTAACTTGTTGATGTAAAATTAACTACGGTAGAACGATAATTTAGAGAGTGTTGGGCGTTTTTCTGGTTGTGTTTTGCCTTTTATTTCCTTGTCTCAAGATATATAGAGGAAATCGTTAATAGATTAACCGGATTTTCTATTTTTAGTTTGTTCAAATAATGAACTTTCTAATACACCCATCAATATCGGTTGATTATTTTCATTGGATTCAAAATAGATATTTAGTTAATTTAAATTCTAATCTCGGTGGTTAAATGAATCGTTATTGTTCTAAGAGATCATTGGCTCGAGCATCATCGATTACAATATGTTAACAAAACGTTCATTACCAAATAATTGAGAGTATATACTACTCAAAATCTATTACTGATATTGGATTTGAGATACAAAAAAATCTACAGTGAGTAGATGATATGTTAAACTGTAAAATCAATTAAACCTTTCTACTGACCATTGTTCTTAACTCACCAATTTTGATTGTTAATTATAAATATAACAACAGCATGTCAAAACATGACACGCTTTATATTTATCACTGAAGCAACAATTAATAGTTATCGATCAGTGGGCAAGCGACGACAGGTAGAGGCAGCTCATGAGGGCGACAATGGCGATGACCGACCATCAGGTGAGGCGAATGTGTTGGGATTAAAAATTCATGAGATTTTAGAAATATTTTAAGATTTTGTTCTAATTTAAAAAAAAACATATAAAGACATCACATGTCGTATTTTAAGTGATTGATGAACTTTTTTAACGTCTATTACGATTGAGCACCTAAATGATAACATTGAATTGTTATTATTAAAAAAATTACACACCTAAATGAAAAAAAGGAGATATAATATATTTTTATATTAAACGTCAACTAAAAGTAATTCATTAAAAAAATTCTTGACGGATTGGTTTTTTATTTTATTTTCTATAACATTAATAATCATTTTGTAACTAATAAAATTTCAATGTTTTTTATTTAATGTAACATTAATAATCATTTTGTTACTATTAAAATTTCAATGGAAGAAAAAAAAAAGTTACTCATACTTCAATGAAACTATAATATTTCAAAAACAATGAACAAATTATAATATTTCAGTTGTTGCTAATTCAAAACACGAAAATTCAGGAAAATAAAAATAAAAATAAAAATAAAGAACAAATGAAACAAAAGCATTATACGACATATGGATTGCAAAGCAACCCCTAATCTAAATCTAAAAAATACACTTCCTACTTCTTTTCTTTTCCTTTTACCCCTCTTTTTAATTTTTGTCACCTGGTTTTGAGTTTGTCCAATCATCTTTGTATGATATGAAGGACATGTCATCAAGCTTCGGCAGCTAATCGATGACTTCCATATCTTACCAATATAACCAATATCACATGTCCTTCGATGATGATCGTAAGAAGCAATACCACAAAATTGTCACTCGGATCAATGAGCATGACCATCCCTTCAATCATCATCCCTCTTAGCCATTGGAATAATCATCAGGCTCGGCCAAAAATCATATTCTCAAGAATATCAACAATCTGTCTCACATTAGTGGGAGGTAAGCCCCACAATGTCCTTTCCGCAAGACAAGTGGCGCAGCAGTGTCAGGGACCCGATCCAAGGCCTTCATGCAGGCATCCACTACATCAGTAAACCCGGTAGCTGAAGTTGCCAGCTGCAACCGCAGTCGCAGGTCCCTAGTTCTCTTCAACAAGCATCTAAATGATCTCCCAAGGTATTTGGCCCATTCTGCAGGTAACCCTCCACCAGTGAGCCAAACCGAGAATTGGGACTGATCACCTCTGGCAGCTACCTCAGCTCTGTAGAATCTTGCCAGTTCAATAAGCATAGATGGCTGAAGTGGAATCACAGCCACAAACTCTTCTATCAGTTCTGGATTGAGCATCTGATTCCAAAGGACAGGGCCCATTCCGTCGGCTGATTAAGACCGTAGGCTTCTGCAACAATTAGAGCCTCCTGGAATCTAGATTCCTCAACTAGAGCTCGCCTAGCATTGGTTTCAGACAGGTGGAGCCACTTAGAATCTGGAATTTGTCTTTGAAGGGAGACGAGGGAAGCCTGGGCACAAGCCCTGCGCGTTTTGTTTCCAGCATCAATTGAAGAGAGCACTTCAGCAGCCTCAATGTAATAGCGCATTGATTCCAAGAGATCTTCAATCTTCTCCCTGTCATAGCATTCAAACCATTGCATGGAAGCTTTCTCTGCTCGCGACTCCAGCAGAGATGCTGTTTCATGCTTGACATCCAATGCAAGTACCAATGCCTGATTCTTGATAACCAATGGTCTCAATGGGTAGGAGATTTGATGAAACCAAAACAGAAGGGAGAACCACTGAAAGACCACCATCAGTCACCAAATAAAAACAACCCTGGAAAATACAACCAACAGCTTCTCCAATAGAAACTTCATCTCTCCCTAGGAGAGAAAACTTTTTGCTTCCTGAATTCAGGAGTCTATCAATGTGAACTACCGAGTCTGTATGCAAATCAAAATGTGCAATTTGAGAACTCTTGCGGCCCTTGATATTATGCCTTCTTATGAGACGAGTAATCCCGAAAGGAGAAAAACAAATACAGTCATCATCACTATATCTATGTGTTGGAAGAAAAATCTTTCGCATAAGGTGGAAATGCTTTTGTGAATCATGAAATTTCCCATTCGTTACTTTTGAAGCAGCAGAAAAACCATTTAAGATTGAATCAGGAAGGAACTCATTTCCATAACGTTTCCAGCCATGGATTTTCTGAAGAATAATGTTTCCAGTATCATCACAAAAGGAAACAATTTCATTCATTTTGGAGGAACTATTTAAATTGCAAGAATTTGGAGAACCAATATATATCCTTTGATGGCTTACATCAGAACTCCCTACATCCCAACCAATTAACATCCCAAGTCCTAAATGTTGATAATGTGGAAGCAATTTTTCAAATGCATAATACTTGTCTGGTAGACATCCCCAACATATATCACATACACTATATCGAATTGATCAACCACCGCCAAAAGAGATGTATATGGCGCAACAAGTAGACTCTTAAATGTTCTTCTACCAAATAAATCACCATGCTGATAATTTGACTTGCGTTGCATATCATCTATAGTTGACGCAAATTCGCAGAACAGTTTAACTCGCAAGTCTGTAAAATATCTATATGTACAACATGCTCACCAGACACTGTGTCATAAAAGAACACTAAGCCAGAAGCATTGAGGCAAATAAGAACATCATCAGAAAAGTGGAAGTCTTTCCAATCATCCAGCGGGCATGTATTTTCATTTTGCGGAAGCTTCACCAAAGAAACCCACTGAATTCCCCGAATATCCAACCTGGCAATGACAATTATATTCTTACTCCTTTTTTCCTTTCCATTGCTAGCATTGGACGACGCAGAGTTCATTCGTGTTAAAAAGAATCCAATTAGCTTATGAGAATTGCAAGATAACACTCTGGAGCATTTGTATGGGGTGCTGGAACCAACATCAAATGTATCCAACTCAACATTTTCACGGGAACCATTTTCTAGATTTCTGATAGTCCCTCGGCAGCTATTCCCCCTTGATGTAGAGTTATTTTTACAAAGGAATCTCGAAACTGGAAAATTTCTAGTAAAAAGGACAAAAGAAACAACGTTAGCAGAGCAAGGAAATGATGGTTTCTGAGGAAACCTGGTCCAAATGCCACCCTCATATTCAACAGTTTCAGCTTTAGTGAAAAATGATCGCAACCACCTCTTTGAACTGCCTGTTCCCAATAATACATCATCCCCAACTTTCTCACTTATCTTGTCTGGAACTCCTAAATTTCCATTTGAGATAGTTTTATCGATTGTACTCTGAGACGCTTCAAAAGACAAATCAATTGGCTTCTCTTCCTTCGTATGTTGAAATGACGAAGATGAAGGGCCCCACTCAACCCAAGTCCCATCCTTGGACTCACCCTCTAACATTGTGCCAGGCACACAGCTCTTATCAGGCCAAGAGAAGGCATGTACCATCATACCTTGATTGCCAGACACAAAAAGTTCTCTAAATGAACCATCTTTGTGCTGATTATATGTAACACCCTCAACCCGTATCCGACTCGGATACGAGTCCGAAGTGTCACATTGACTTTTCAAACCTTGACTCTTAAGAAAAATCCCGGGAAATTTAAAACTTTATTTAAAACAAAATACAGACTTTATCAGAGTGCTCGAACTTAATGACTTATTACATGCCAACACTTTATACATAACCAAATACATACTTTATCAAATATTTCTGATCTGATCTTTTGGTAAGGAAAACTGACCTGTCTTGCTCCGCATCACTCTTTACTCTTCTCGAAACCTACGTGTGAAACAATCACACGCTAAGTCGAAGACTTAGTGAGGCATAACAACTTATAATGCACTTTAAAACATATATCGATACATGCATGTTCTGTTCTATCATGTTATAGCAATTCCATGCATTTTTCATATCGTATAAAATCATATCAGATTAATTGCAGTAAATACATACATACACATAATTCATCATTAACAGTTTATCATATAATCACATACTTTTTCAATCAAACACTATACACACACAACATCATATCATTTCTATAGCATTTATCATACCACTAACTTATATTTGTTCATATCTCTGGATTAGCCCATGTACGTATGTGAGAACTATCGATATGTGAGTCTATAGAGGTTGTGCACTAATGCTGTCACCACAACTCGTATAATTGCACCGAAGTGCCGCGTAGAATTGCACCGTAGTGCCATATAATAATGTCCATAAGGACCACATAGAATTCCTTAAGAATCATATACATATGCTAGGGATCAAGTATGTGTCTTTCAAGACTTCACACATGTTCCACAGAATATATATATATCCCGAAGGACCGCGTAGAATTGCACCGTAGTGCCATATAATGATGTCCATAAGGACCACATAGAATTCCTTAAGAATCATATACATATGCTAGGGATCATATATGTGTCTCACCAGACTTCACACATGTTCCAAAGAATATATATATCCCGAAGGACCGCGTAGACCCTCGACTCTTGGCATGCCAACTATACCCCTAGCTCTCATGACACATAACATGAGCGTTATCATTTATTTCATTTCAGATATTCACATAAACTTGTAATTCACTTTCACATATCACGTATCACGTAGCTTCTTTTCATATTATCACATAGTCACGTAGTTCACTTACACGTAGATCATTTCCATATAATTCACATGTCACATATGTCATGTTTTCATATAATTTCTATCATTTCTCACCCAATCACCTTTATTCATGTAAACATACTTATCATATCTTGTTCACATAAGATCATATACTTCATATAATATATCGAAACACCTAGAACACTTTCACGTAGCTTATAGTCATAGGTCTTATCTCATAACATATACTTGTTTTCACATATATATTTCATATCATTTCTTATACCATCACATAATTCATTTAACATACATAACATATTATGTAACATTATAATAGAAATACCTATAAGTCATATCACTTAGAGCACACATATATACTTATAGTCACATTGCTTATATCTTAATCTTATGCTTTCTCTTAGACATATATATATTCACATGTTCAGGTAATCCACCATTTCATCACATAATTATGTATTCATATAACTCATTTCATTTCATGTCTATCTATATATATATATATCCTCAAGATTTATCTTAATATAAATCATATAGCACTCTTATAATTCATATTCATATTCATATTCATCTAGGGCAGACTTATAAACATATCTCACTTCTATTATTTCTTTATATATATATATAATATATATAATCTAATTTGTTTACTTAATTCAATTTCATATAACTCTTATAATCTTCTCATATAGCTTCATAAATTTCTATCATACAACCCCTGTGTTATAGTTTTATTTAAACATATGAATCTTTCCCATCTAGCTTATCTTATATGTTCATCTTATAATTTATGTTCAAATCTCCTAGTTAGTGTACTATTCTCACTTCATCCTATAGATCAATATTATCCAGCTTATTTCACTTATCATATAATAATAATTCTATTTTACTATGATCACATAGTTTATATCTCATATAATTCATAACCTTTCTTATGTAATCACTTATACTTTCTCACCTAACACATAAAAGAACAGATCAATCCATATAATCAAGCATACATACATGCATATTCAATTCATGCCTTTAATCATGCATTCATGTGTAACACTTCAGGAAATAGACTCATCGCAAGTCTTATTCCCATCGCACATCATATACTATTAAATATGCACTCACCTAGGCCTCGTTGTTTGAATCAATCCTAATCCTTAGTTTGTTCCGGAACAAGCTTTCCTTCTATATCTACATAATAATACATTAATACTTATCAGTATACTGATTGATATATTCGAAACTATCACTCCTCAGTCTCAAAGAAAAGCCAATTTCATCTTTTAATGAAGGTATGCATCGATGCACTACACCATGCATCGATGCATAAATCCTATTCGATGTTTGTATTTAATGGGGATGCATCGATGCACTCCTTATGCATCGATGCATAAATCCTATTCGATGTTTTCTATTTAAATTCATGCATCGATGCACTGCATGTGCATCGATGCACCTTAAACAAATTTCGGGTATTTATCATCGATGCATCGGTGCACAATGAATGTGCATCGATGCACATTGCCCAGAACTAACATTTTAGCACGTAAATCATCAACTCTTCCCTTAAATCTTCTATTCTAAGCCCCTATTTTGACATTAAACTCAATTACCATTACTTGAACCAACTTATATCCATGTAAATCATCTTTAACCTCAAAATCTTATCTTCTTTATGAGATTCAAGAATCATACCAAATTTTCTATATGTTCTAAATCCAATTCTATCACTCCAAATCTCTTAATTTAACCATTGACAAGTCAAATTTAACTTCCAATTTAAGAAATGAACTCTACTTCAAGATTTCACTTTTCTACTTCCTTTCTTTAATTCTTCATCTACTCCTCATCTTATAGTTTTAAAATAATCTAAGATTTCCTTAAGCTTAGTTATTATCTAAGGATCAATAAGCAACCTTAAATTCATCAAGAATTTGATCCACAAGAAAACTCACCTTTAGCTTGGCTCTCCCACGTATGAAGAAGTAGAAAGGAGAAGAGAACTCTGGATGTTTCTCATTTCCCACGTTTATATTACCTTAAAAAAAATTATAAAAATCTTTCTGGTCAAATGACCATAATACCCTTAATTTCCTTTAATAATTACCAAATAACCTTCAATATATATTCAAATAATCATTGAATTCTTTCATTCTTCTACTTTAGTCACCAAATTCTGAAACTTTACAATTTGGTCACTAACCCGGTATTGCGGATGTTACAAATCTCCCCTCCTTTTAAGAAAATTCGTCCTCGAATTTTCACTGCACATCTTAATAAGAACATATCTTCTAATGTTCTTATGTTGCTTCCCTGACTTATTCTTTCTTGTCATCATCAGAAACTTACTTTTCAATCCTTTAGTTTTCCCGACTATCTTTTTCGTTTATACCTTCATCCTCTGTTGCTTATCATATCAACAATAACCAGTAATACCAATCCATTGTTGTCTTTTCTCTCATTCGATTATGCATCTTTCTTTTGACCTTTCTAAAATTCAATATAATGTCACTCATCATGTTGACAGTAACATCCATCTCTATATCATAAATCCATCTATTTCTTCATAACTTCCTAATTACCTTATAACCATACCAGACTTGTATTTCGTCATCATTTGACCAAAACACAACTTTAAATCTTCTTCAATGTGATTAAACATATACTTTAAGGAGTCAAACAATATTTTCACATCATCTTGCACACTTGTCTTATTTCTATATCAAAATTGTCCTCTGTACTTCCATATTTATCGTATCTGATCCTTTAAATCAATCCCTTTCATTTATTTATTCCTTATTCCTTATACATAAATCATATATTTCCTTTCATGTTCACATACTCTTGTCTTATTACTTATACTCATCTTTATGTACCAATCTTTATTGCATCCTCATTACTAATAACCCATTTCTTATACATAACTTCATTCTTTATCATTCTTATACTTGTATTTTTCTTCCTGAAGGTTCCATGCAAATACTTATCTCAGTTTCTACATCATAGCTATCTGCTCAGAATATACAACCATATTCAAATTCACATCATAATCAATTAACTCAACTTTATCTTTTCCTTCAATCTTATAACTCTATCACTTTTACTCTGACAGCTAGTCAATAATATATGTTCAATCTAGGGTACAATCCCTAATCAACCAAACACATACATCCTTTCAAATCGAAATTATCTTAAAATTCGCTTACTCAACTTATCAATTTCACCTCTATTCTCATACATCCTGAAATTTCTTTTGCTCAAACTCAACATTCTGACTTCCTGTGTCTTATAATCTGATCATCGATATACATATTCTCAAACTCTTCTTATCAATCCCCAGCTTTACTTAAATATACAAATTCTTACTTCCTTTTCCTTTACTATACCACATTACTATGATCCAAATATGCAACTGTATTCAGATCCATTGCAGATCTGGTTATCATATCCTGACAATATCTTATAAACTTATAATTCCAGTACATTTTTATCACATACTCTAGTTAGCCAATGCTAACTCTTTCCATCTTAACTGCAAACCCTTATCATAAACATACTCTTGTTTATGCGCAATATTATCACTTCGTTTCAAAATCATAAGCTCTGACTTATACATCTTATACGCTTGTCACTGATGCACTTATCCTTGAGTTCTTCTATACGTACTCATCACGTCATTAGATATTTTTAACATTCTTATGGGGACACCTGTTCACCATATTCTATCTTATCCACATAATAGAAAAACTACTCTATATCATTTTTTCCCGATTCCAAACGATGAAAACTTTCTATCATTATTCAGATATGATTTCAGCTTTCTAAAATCAACTTTTGATCTTACTAGGCATTTCCTGAGGTGTCCGCTCTTCATCCTGCCTGGCCAGGGCAGGTGAATAGCTATCACAATCAGGAATATCACCTTTCACTTACTTCGAAATTATCACGATCGGATTTCTACTGTATTAAATTATTCTTATTCTATTAGCAAGACAACATATTCCTTACACCATCAGATCAGAAATTTTTCAATCTATGTTGACATGTACACCTTTTATGACATTTTGGACTTCGGTTTATGCCGAGAATCGGCTAAACCATAGCTCTGATACCATTAACTGTAACACCCCCAACCCGTATCCGACCCGGATACGAGTCCGAAGTGTCACATTGACTTTTCAAACCTTGACTCTTAAGAAAAATCCCACGAAATTTAAAACTTTATTTAAAACAAAATACAGACTTTATCAGAGTGCTCGAACTTAATGACTTATTACATGCCAACACTTTATACATAACCAAATACATACTTTGTCAAATATTTCTGATCTGATCTTTTGGTAAGGAAAACTGACCTGTCTTGCTCCGCATCACTCTTTACTCTTCTCGAAACCTACGTGTGAAACAATCACACGCTAAGTCGAAGACTTAGTGAGGCATAACAACTTATAATGCACTTTAAAACATATATCGATACATGCATGTTCTGTTCTATCATGTTATAACAGTTCCATGCATTTTTCATATCGTATAAAATCATATCAGATTAATTGCAGTAAATACATACATACACATAATTCATCATTAACAGTTTATCATATAATCACATACTTTTTCAATCAAACACTATACACACACAACATCATATCATTTCTATAGCATTTATCATACCACTAACTTATATTTGTTCATATCTCTGGATTAGCCCATGTACGTATGTGAGAACTATCGATATGTGAGTCTATAGAGGTTGTGCACTAATGCTGTCACCACAGCTCGTATAATTGCACCGAAGTGCCGCGTAGAATTGCACCGTAGTGCCATATAATAATGTCCATAAGGACCACATAGAATTCCTTAAGAATCATATACATATGCTAGGGATCAAGTATGTGTCTTTCAAGACTTCACACATGTTCCACAGAATATATATATATCCCGAAGGACCGCGTAGAATTGCACCGTAGTGCCATATAATGATGTCCATAAGGACCACATAGAATTCCTTAAGAATCATATACATATGCTAGGGATCATATATGTGTCTCACCAGACTTCACACATGTTCCAAAGAATATATATATATCCCGAAGGACCGCGTAGACCCTCGACTCTTGGCATGCCAACTATACCCCTAGCTCTCATGACACATAATATGGGCGTTATCATTTATTTTATTTCGGATATTCACATAAACTTGTAATTCACTTTCACATATCACGTATCACGTAGCTTCTTTTCATATTATCACATAGTTACGTAGTTCACTTACACGTAGATCATTTCTATATAATTCACATGTCACATATGTCATGTTTTCATATAATTTCTATCATTTCTCACCCAATCACCTTTATTCATGTAAACATACTTATCATATCTTGTTCACATAAGATCATATACTTCATATAATATATCGAAACACCTAGAACACTTTCACGTAGCTTATAGTCATAGGTCTTATCTCATAACATATACTTGTTTTCACATATATATTTCATATCATTTCTTATACCATCACATAATTCATTTAACATACATAACATATTATGTAACATTATAATAGAAATACCTATAAGTCATATCACTTAGAGCACACATATATACTTATAGTCACATTGCTTATATCTTAATCTTATGCTTTCTCTTAGACATATATATATATTCACATGTTCAGGTAATCCACCATTTCATCACATAATTATGTATTCATATAACTCATTTCATTTCATGTCTATCTATATATATATATATCCTCAAGATTTATCTTAATATAAATCATATAGCACTCTTATAATTCATATTCATATTCATCTAGGGCAGACTTATAAACATATCTCACTTCTATTATTTCTTTATATATATATATATATAAATATATATAATCTAATTTGTTTACTTAATTCAATTTCATATAACTCTTATAATCTTCTCATATAGCTTCATAAATTTCTATCATACAACCCCTGTGTTATAGTTTTATTTAAACATATGAATCTTTCCCATCTAGCTTATCTTATATGTTCATCTTATAATTTATGTTCAAATCTCCTAGTTAGTGTACTATTCTCACTTCATCCTATAGATCAATATTATCCAGCTTATTTCACTTATCATATAATAATAATAATTCTATTTTACTATGATCACATAGTTTATATCTCATATAATTCATAACCTTTCTTATGTAATCACTTATACTTTCTCACCTAACACATAAAAGAACAGATCAATCCATATAATCAAGCATACATACATGCATATTCAATTCATGCCTTTAATCATGCATTCATGTGTAACACTTCAGGAAATAGACTCATCGCAAGTCTTATTCCCATCGCACATCATATACTATTAAATATGCACTCACCTGGGCCTCGTTGTTTGAATCAATCCTAATCCTTAGTTTGTTCCGGAACAAGCTTTCCTTCTATATCTACATAATAATACATTAATACTTATCAGTATACTGATTGATATATTCGAAACTATCACTCCTTAGTCTCAAAGAAAAGCCAATTTCATCTTTTAATGAAGGTATGCATCGATGCACTACACCATGCATCGATGCATAAATCCTATTCGATGTTTGTATTTAATGGGGATGCATCGATGCACTCCTTATGCATCGATGCATAAATCCTATTCGATGTTTTCTATTTAAATTCATGCATCGATGCACTGCATGTGCATCGATGCACCTTAAACAAATTTCGGGTATTTATCATCGATGCATCGGTGCACAATGAATGTGCATCGATGCACATTGCCCAGAACTAACATTTTAGCACGTAAATCATCAACTCTTCCCTTAAATCTTCTATTCTAAGCCCCTATTTTGACATTAAACTCAATTACCATTACTTGAACCAACTTATATCCATGTAAATCATCTTTAACCTCAAAATCCTATCTTCTTTATGAGATTCAAGAATCATACCAAATTTTCTATATGTTCTAAATCCAATTCTATCACTCCAAATCTCTTAATTTAACCATTGACAAGTCAAATTTAACTTCCAATTTAAGAAATGAACTCTACTTCAAGATTTCACTTTTCTACTTCCTTTCTTTAATTCTTCATCTACTCCTCATCTTATAGTTTTAAAATAATCTAAGCTTTCCTTAAGCTTAGTTATTATCTAAGGATCAATAAGCAACCTTAAATTCATCAAGAATTTGATCCACAAGAAAACTCACCTTTAGCTTGGCTCTCCCACGTATGAAGAAGTAGAAAGGAGAAGAGAACTCTGGATGTTTCTCATTTCCCACGTT
The DNA here is from genome assembly GCF_006381635.1 of Hibiscus syriacus. Lineage (NCBI taxonomy): Eukaryota > Viridiplantae > Streptophyta > Magnoliopsida > Malvales > Malvaceae > Hibiscus > Hibiscus syriacus. The sequence goes on along the minus strand of NW_024063127.1, from coordinate 1,414,659 downwards.
TATATTACCTTAAAAAAAATTATAAAAATCTTTCTGGTCAAATGACCATAATACCCTTAATTTCCTTTAATAATTACCAAATAACCTTCAATATATATTCAAATAATCATTGAATTCTTTCATTCTTCTACTTTAGTCACCAAATTCTGAAACTTTACAATTTGGTCACTAACCCGGTATTGCGGATGTTACATTATAGGTATCCCCACACACACCCCAAGCCAATGACTTTACATCACAAAGAAAAGGGTAACAGTTAGACTTTGAAAATCCAGGTTCAAGGGAAATACTGTCATCAGAATATGTTGCTGATCCAGAAGTGCACGAAAATCATCCTTTAAATTAGTACAAGCTAATAAATCTAAATGTTGGGGACTCTCTTCATGACAAATTTCAGAAATATCAGTGTCTACAGATCCCCCTGCAAACCAAAAGGGAAAACTCAACAACTGTAAAAGTAAACCAGAATAGCCATGCAATTGAAATCAAGTGCACAGAAAAAGCAAGTAATTGATTAAAATAAGCCCCAAAATCAAGACCTTCCAACCTAACAAAAATGCAATACAATTTTGGCAGTCCAGAAGCAGATAATAAGAAATATTAACCTGTAGTCAAAGGAAGTAGTAAAGCTTGGCATTTGTATGAAAGCAATAACAGTAATTCCCTTGTTGGAGATATGAAGGCTTCGCGATATTCTGACAAATTGAGTGGCAACTCTGAGGGATCCCATTTATGTAACTGCAGTATAGCAGGGCCCTCACCACTGGAAGAATGGTCCATTCTGTTCATAAGCAGAATCAAAGTGCAGACCATAAATATTATAATCATACCAAAACCTAGGTCTAATTCCTCCAATGCATTTTAACATTGAACATTGCCCTGCGTAACCAACCTAATATGCATTCCAATCTACATGCCTATGCCAATTTAATCAGAAGTGAGGCTCATCTATAAAACAACCATTTCAAAATAATACATGGAATTGTGCAATTCATTTTAATGCACAAATTGCAATAAGTATTCAAGTAATCAAACTGATAAGATAAATCAATCACATTTTTCTCCAGTTCAATGGCTTAGGATTTGGATAAAATCCATTCGGTTGCATCCATAACAATAAAACAAACAAACAAAAAGGCTAGAAACTTTTACCAAATGAACCTAAGTTAACTATCAATTTATTAGCAAGTTAACAGCGTTTACTGTAGCATTTAAAAAATCACTCCATTTCTTCCATTTACACTCGTTCAATTTTTTCAGCCACCAAACCGAAGTTAACCAATATCATCCCCGCGTATTAACTTAGAAAGTGGGAGAATTATCTAAATAAATTCAGAAAGAAAATGAATCGAGCATCAATTACACGATTAAAATAAGATAAACGATAAAATACCAAAATTTACAACAACAAAAAAGTAAAGAGGAAAAGGACGACAAGTTGAATTCTAGACTGAACCTGGAGAAGTTAAAACAGATAAGTTCAATTGATTAACGACATCACCATAAATCGCAAGAACCTCTGAGCTTTTTCTCAGTAAACAAGATTGTTATTTTTCTTTAGTTGCTTGTTTTCCTCTCCTTATTTCAGGAGGATTTGAGAGAAATTTTTTTTTGTTTATTATTTATTTTCGATCGAAGACGACCGGTATGTCGAGGAATGAGGATTCCAGGAAAAAAAGAGCCAAGGGAATAGTGGAGGGCTTTCTGGTAATTCCGGTCTTCTCTTTTGCTTTCCTATTATTATAACCAAAATTTAAAATCAATACATACATAAAAAAATACAACAGCATAAATTATAAATGGAACGTATTAAGTGATCTTAATGATAAATTGAATCAAAATTTATCAAGTAAGAAATTGAAAATATTAAAATTAAAATATATTTATATTTATTTCCTTAATTGAATTGGTATCATGAATTAATTGATGTCAAGTAGGGTTGCACATAATTCGGATTTCAATCCGATCCGGATCGGTTTTTATCCGATCCGGTTTTTTCCCATAGAAAAAAAACCGGTTTATAAAATAACCGGTTCGGTTTCTAACCGGTTTGGAGGGTCGGATATCCTAACCGGTGTAACCGGTTTCGGTTTTAAAAAAAACCGGTTTTTTTAAAAAACCGGTTATAAAAAAACCGATTTTAATATTCCAGATTGCTCATAGGGAACCGATTCCCCCCCAAGGGGGTACCGATTCCTCACTGAATGGTTTGGCGAGATTTCCAGAATGCTCGGAGGGAACCGATTCCCCCATAGGGGTACCGATTCCCCCTATTCAACGGTCGAAATATTTGAATTTTACACTTAGGGAACCGATTCCCTATGAGAGGGTACCGATTCCCTCACGCTCTAAGCATTTTTATTAAATGTTTTCACACTTAAACGGCTATATTATCTTCATTAATTATCACTAACGTTCAGAAGTGATTCAAGGTGTATTTAAGCAAGCTTAGAAGTCATTGATCAAAGACAAGAAACATCAAGCAACTAGAATCAAGAGAGAATCAAAGAGAAATCATCAAACCTCAAGTTCGATAAATTCAAATACTTAATTGAAATACTTAATTAACTCAACATAATTGAAATACTTAAATACTTAAATACTTAAATACATCTCACATAAATCGTAGTGATCCCAAATATCTTTGTTTCGAGTGTGTTCGATCACTCTCACGACTTCAAGGTTTCCCCCGACGGAAGATTCAGCAGTGTTACTCATGATGAATAAAAAATTACAAAACTAAGATTTGAGAGATGTTTAAGTGTTGTGTAATAAGATTTGAGAAAGTTGTAATCAACCAAATACATCCTCAACCTATTTATACATGTTTAGGATGGTAAAATAGTAATTTTTTAAAGAAAAAAACGGTCAAAAACGGTCACAAACGGCTATATTAACGGCTAGTTTTTTAAACCCAGACTGGTTTTTTTTTTCGGATAAAAACCGGTTTTTTAACCGGTTTTTTATCCGGTTAAAAAACCGGTCTGGGTTTTTTTCTCCAAACCGGTTAAAATAACCGGTTTAAAAAAATCCGATCCGGTTAAAAAAAACCGGTTTTTCCCAAAACCGGTTTCGGATATTTTTTTCGGATATTCGGATATTCGGATTTTTTGTGCACCTCTAATGTCAAGTGTCAACTCAGTTAAAAATTATTAAAATATATTTTTATTTTGTGCTAATTAAGTTATTATAATGTTTTTTTAATACAACAAACTGGTTCGAATTTCAAACGAATTTGAATCTAAATGTTAAAAAATATATAAATATATGATCCTTTTCCATTTCAAAATGCATCATTCCTCTGTACCCTAAAACAAAAATGTAAAGATATCACAGGTTCTCAGAATTTCACACTGAAAAATTAATATTGGGCGAACTTCGGTAGCTTTGGGACCAACATGAATAAGCAACATTAATAACAATTTGCAACTTTGATTTATATATATAGCTGTAACCGAAGTTTTAGACCTTGTCATTGATCTCGGTGGAATCCAATAAGTCGCGTTTTTGTGATTTGTTGCTCGGAGCTGAATAAATCCGTCGTTCCTTTCCGCCAGGCTTGGACGAGGCGTTACCATACCAGATCATTCCTACAACTGCAATGATCATACCCAGAATTACATGTAGGTTAAGACCTTCTTTCCCGAATAAAATGAACCCTAGAATCAGGACAAGAATGGTCTTCATATGGCCAAGCACTTGGAACGATACGGCTGTAAACCTGCCGATGCAGATGAACTGGCTAAGGTTGGTTCCCACTGCAATGGTGCATGACAGGATTGTGAAAAGCTGCAAGCAAAACAGCAGCACATGTCATTTTACTCAATGATATACTTGCAAGCCAGACATGTTAATATTCATATATGAACAAGCAATGCAGATCCAGGTAGGTTAGAAAAGCATAAGACAAATAATCAAAATCTTTTTCTGTTTAGATCATTGAGCAATCAACAAAGCATGTCAGTCTAATGCCATTGAACATAAAATACATACACAGAAATAGACACGGTTGAAGATGAAAAGTAGGTAAGATATTAAATCTTCCAAGCTTCCTGGTTATAACCAGATGCAAGAATGAAAATAACCTTATTTGTGAAAAGACGGGACAATATGCCCTTGAATATGAAAAGCAGGTAAGATGTAAAAAATCTCCCATGTTTTTCTTATTTGTGAAGCCATGTTTTCTTGCATTACGAAAGTTTTATTGGACAGCAGGAAAAGGACATGAGAAAGGGCACTTGAAGATGATAATTCAAAAAGAAAAAGAAGAAGATGAAAAGTAGGTAAGCATTAAATCTCCCATGTTTTCTTATTTGTGAATCCTTGTCATAAAGTGATGCAAGGATGGAAATAACCTCAGTATGAACACAAAGAAATAAAAGGCATTCTCAAATAACAGTTGGGAGTCCTCTTTCTGGGCCTGTAAGGTAGATCCTCCTCCTGCCCTCCTTTTTGAGCCAATTAGGCACAACTGACTACCAAAATAAAATGCCATGGACATGCAATAGCACCCACTTTGACAATATACTAGATTTCTTAATTTCCTATTCAATAAGCTATTGTAATGACAAACAAGGCCTTCTAGCATTTTGCGAGCACGAAAAGGCTGCAGATAATGATTGAATCTCATTATAGATGAAAATCTATCCATAAATATACCAGTATAACTTAATTTAAAAGCATAAATATAACGTGTTAAAAAATTGAAATAGCTGCAGTGAGCCAATGACTTCATCAGAATTCATGCCAATAAAAAGGAGCAGTAACATTACTCCCTAGATTCTAGTCAACTCTGATAAGAACCTTACCACTGATGTCACAGTGTAGTCATAGGCATAAACCTTTTTCTCGGTTAACCAGTAATCTACAAAAGGACCAGTTAAAAGCAGACTTGCAGCTTGTAATGGAGCGGTATGTCCCAATAAGTCAAAAGATCCTAAAGAATGCTTGCGTTGAAGAAAATGTACATACTGCAAAATTAAAAGAAATAAATGAATGAGGAGGAAAGCCCAAAATATCAACCATGAACAAGAGTAGGTGTCTCATTTATGGAATAGATCAAGCCATGAAAAATTCATTCTGAACATCAATTCAAACAGAAAACTTTTTGACATTACTATTCAAAATTTTCTTCTAATATATTGCATCATACGTAAAATCAGAGTCATGAAGATTTACTTACATACTGCTGGAGGGCTGTGCTCCAGATTGCGATCACAGCAGAAAAAAAGCCCTTGAAATTGACACTCACATCTGTAACAGTACAGACAGCAACTCCAAGGAGAACTAGTACTATGCTAAGCTTTGTATCCCTTGAGTACCGGAACTTGTCAAAAATAACCTCCAGAAAGCAAGATACTGGAATCATGCTCAGCTTTGCTATCTGAGAATAACTTTTAACAAAACAATTAATAACTTCCAAAAGTTTTAAACATAGAAGATAATAATAACCAAAGTAACTAAAACTGACCTGATAAAAGCCCACAGAGTTCCACATCAAACTCACATTCATTCCAACAATGGAAAAATTTGAAAACATGACAAACTTGAGAAGTTCGGGTAATGGTAGATAAGAGTCCTGAATATAACCCAGCCATCTAAGAAGAAGAGTCAACAATGTTGTTGTGGCAAAATGCAAACCTGTTAATGTTGTAGCTGCAGCACAGTAATTAATGGGATAAAAAATCAGGCCAATTTTGTTAGAATTTTCTGAACATATTCAAAACAAGCTATATTTTTCATATGTATGATACTATGATACTTCTTGGTATTTAAGAAATTTGCACTAGTTCTCTCTCATCCCACAAATCTCGTCCTGACCTCCATCCTAGAATTTGAACTGGTGATCTCCAAGATGGAGGCTAAAATTCTAGCTGGATTTTCCCATTGGAGACTTTTCATGTATAAGCTGAAGAAAGAAAACAATGCTAATGAAAGATAGCTTCTATCTTTATCCAACCATAAAAGAGTTCTGTTCACTTCTCAACCTTCATTTATTAATAAAAAGCTCTCCCATTTGAAAGCTGTTATACCTCCACAAACAGGTAATGCCAAATTCTATTCTGGAACCTTCCAGTCAATTCTTCTAAGTGCATAACTGTTGTATTCAACAAAAATGCTAACGCATGAGACAAAAAATTACCAGATAGACGTATTTGCATTATCAAATGCCACTGCAAAACATCATCAAATAACTACAATCAACTAGATAAGGCCAGAGGTTCTTAAGCAACACCATGCATTAAACTTTTCTTTAAAGGATTCTCTAAACAAAACTAAGAGTTACTACGTGCTACTTATCCGTTCAAAGTTCACTTATATGTTCTCGTCCGTGAGAATTACTAAGCCGTTTTGAAAATTTAGGGCCTGCTTAGATTTGTAAAGTATTTTCCATTTGTCATCTCCACTTTTACCCTAAGCATAATCAATGAAAAAATGACGCCAACTAAATCTCTTGAACCCTTGTTTCCCAGGTTTCTGGAAAACTGACCGAAAGTTTTAAGTAACTGTCCAACTTATTTATAGAGGCAAGATGAACATGAAGTGATTAATCTAATAATATGTATTGCAATCACAGCATATTGAAGTTTTCAGGTAAAATGTTTATTAAGAGCATACCAAAACAGAAGCCATACGTAGCCATCAAGGCTTTATTGACCATGATTATTCCCACAGATGTAACAATATTGAAAGCCCATGAGGCCACATCTAGAGAAGCCTTGCTATCAGCCTTGCTCACTGATGACATTTTACACTACAGTTTCCAACTTAGCAAGCAGAGCCTGTTTCTCAATTTTCACGCGAGCAAAAATTAAGTCCAGGTATCAAAAAAACAGTAGTTGTATTGTACCTGTATTGATAAAAAGCAAAAGTTAAAGAAAGTACAAGCAAGCATGTTTCTTGTAAAAGAAATTGATAAATAAAATGAAACTGAAAATAACCACGTAAGTTTTATTGATAAGTGCTTTATCATACAAAACAACCATGATCCTATTTTTCCATCGCTCTCTTTCTAGGCTATTTTCATAAACATTCTGTTTACTACTTATCCCATTAAAACCTAAATAACAAACAATGAGCGAACTAGGACATACTCATTGTTTTTCCCCAGTGATGAAACAACCATTGTGTTTATTTGGCTACTCGAGATTTGCTCAATTTTATTTTAAAAATCACAATTAAGCACGGATCTAAAATTGAAACCTTTACCTACATAAATTTGACCTGCTTCCGAAGATCTAAACGAGAAAAAAATGACATTGAAAACTTTTGATCTTACAAACTTTCAGTTCAAAGAAAAAAAATGATCGAATTCAAAATTTAAACATTTACTGAAGTTCACATTACAGATCATATGAAATTGGAGAAATAATTTACTATTTCTCGGTAAGCAGATTTAACATTTTTTTAATTACGATTCATTCTTCAAACATACAAAATCAGAAGAAATTTCAGTCCAAAACAGCAAATAAAAGAGAAAAGAACAATAAAAAAAATACCAAGTACATCAAAGCAAATACAAAATTAAAACTTAAGTCGTAAAACAAACTTCGAAAATAACTGTAACTAACCTGAGAAGAAGAAGAGGGAGGAGGTGAGAGTCCAATGAGGTTCTCTCGGGATTTGCCCTGTATATAGGGTTTTCTTTATATATGAAATTATGAATGAAAGAGAAAGCGGAACTTTTTTTGTTTTTATTTTATTTTCTGTTGCAGTGATTGCTTGATTTCAAATGATTTTCCTCTCCTTGCCTAGCCATTAAAGGACATGGTGAGGGAGAGAGATTAGACTAAAAACAAAACTTAATTAATAAATGGCAATACTTTAAAGAAATTAAGCTTTGATCGTGGAACGTGTAATCTTGTGAATGGTGGAACAATAAAGTATGGATTAATATATTTTTATTGTTTTCGACAATAATGTTTAGGGTAAATAACTTATTTAGTCACTTAACGTTTATGTTTTGGTCATTGGAAAAAAATCTTTTTTGATAATTTCATAATTAAAAGAATTGTTGTTATTTTTAGATGTCATCACTTCAAGTACCAGTAATTGCAGTAGGGTGATTGAGCGTTCATTGTCAAACGGTTGAGAGTATTTAGAACAGATACTGTCATAACCATTTTTTTTGAAAAACAATTAAGTTTAAAAAACAATTATGACTTTATTTGAAAACTTTACGATTTTGAATTAGTTTGAACTAAATTGAATAGGAGTCGACATCGACCTTTGGGTTAGGTAAGTCGAATACCTAAAAAATTTCTTTTAAAACAATTTTAAGGAAAAATCATTTTTAAGACAAAAATTGGTTTGTGTTTACCAAAAATCCGATTTAATAGATCCGGGAGTCGATTACGTATAGGGAAGGATTAGGACTCCCACTATGCCCACAGTTGGTACTTAGTTGTTTACATATTATCGTAAATGGTGGAAATTGTGATTTCGTATCGATATTTAAAGTATGATCCATTTATTGGACAATGAGTAATTTATTCCGAATTAAATATCAGAGAAAATTCTTTAACTTGAAAAGAAATCTCGAGATTTACAATCCTCCATCGGGAAAATTATCTCACCTATTTCTTATTTGTAAAAGAATATTCTCTATTTTTTAAAAAATATTAAATTATTTAGGAAAAAATAACATCGGAATTTGCATGATCATTATTTTAAAAAAATCGATTTAATTCAAGTTCATCATTCGTTTGAATATCGTATTAGATCACACTGCTTCGATCAAGCGGTACTTTCTACGCCCATTCTACAAATAAATGTTCTTGAAAAACATTCGAGTGATAACAAATAGAGGAGTATAAATTAATAACTAAAAATAAATATATATTTAAATATGTAAAGGAACCATAATAAAAAGTATAAATTGAAATATATAAATAAATATGTGCTTAATAAAATACATAGAATAAAAAAATTCATACAAATAAGGCTTACAACAATGGTTTTAATTTTTATATATATACATACATGAAATTATAACTGGTAATAAAAACAAAGTTACAAATTTGGACTAAAATGTATATATAGAAACATGATAAACTAAAATATGAATAAAAGAATTAGATCATATCTAGTAAATAAGGATTAAATAGCAAGGACAACAACATAGCTTAATCAATAATAATAATAATAATATATCTTGTTTTTGTTCTAAATTAGTCATCCACAATTAAACAATAAATATAAAGTGACTCGATGGTTTGGGTTTTTCAAATCTTTTATATAAAGGTTTTGTCCTTCTTCTGTTTATTTCAACATTAATTATAATTTATCACATTGTATTATTATATAATATACAACTTTTAATGGTATTTACTAGTTTTACTAGAGAAAGAATGTGATTGAAAAATACCAATAGTTTGAGATGAAATTAAAGTTTTAAAAAAAATAAGAACTAATTTAGAAATTAAGCATAATTTAAGGGCGTTTAGTGTAATTACCTTTTTAAAAATCAAAACTATCTATTTTTAATTGTATTTAACTACTTAAAACATGTAAGAGTTTTAAGTTTTAACGTGTTATAATCAAACCTAATTGTATTTATATTTATGATTGTTGATGCAGTTGGATTCAACAAATTACATTTACAGCACATCGTTGATAGATAAATCATTAAACGATATCTAACATAAAAATTATAAATTTAAAATAAATATATTTATAAAATTATTTATCCTAAAAACAAGTACAAACAAATAAAAAAGAATTTGACAATAAATTACGGCTCTACTAGTCTCTTTCATTTCTATTTTTCAAAAAGAATTAGATTAAACATTACATCTTAATTAATTTATAGAATTATTTTCCAAAAGAACTTGCAAATCATTGTCAAATAGAAATGACACTACAACGAAACGAGATTTGTCTATTTCGGCTCCACTTTTACAGTAAAAAATTTGCACTTTTCCACGTGTTTCACCTAAAATTCTTTAATGATTTTTAAATTTAATATTGTAAAAATATTTTAAAAATATGTTATTCAATCATTCAGATTTCATTTCAGGTTTATCATCGATATTATTTACTTCCAATTTTTATAATGTTTTTGAACCTAATATTCACAACAACAAAAACAAATTTACAAGATAACAATTTATAAAGCTTACAAGTTAAGAATGTTTGTGCTGTAAAATAAGTTTTCAACTTCTTTTTCCTCCTTATGGTTTGTATTAGTGTGCGTTGTTTATTCATACCTTCGAGAGGAGCATGCTACTGGACAATGCCATCTATGCTAATATCGCTTGCACTTATAACTTTGCGGGAAGACAAGCCCGAATCAAAGGGCCCCAAAGATTCTGTCTGCATCCACATTACATAGAAAGAAAAATGATAATAAATACAAATAACAAAAAGTATTAAAATAAATGACAGCATTCTATGTTATTTGTACATGGCTGTGAGTGTTGTATTACGATTTACAAGTATTTGTTGAACACATTTTAAATTTCCTTAAAAAATTTATGTATTTAGAAGATCGTGTCCAAATATATATACTTAACACACATTTATATAGAATATGAATATCTAAAAAAAAGGAGAGAATTTAGACAAAGAAATGAACGAAGTACCCAGTTGATGCCTGAGAGCCCCAGACTGCTTTCATCCTTATATGCTCGTGAACAAAGTATCAAGTCTGTGTCTGATTGTTGATTATTGGCCTGTGAAAATAATGACATAATAACTAAATTTATAAGTTTATATCCTAATTAACAAAATACAAGTGCTTCAAAAGGAAAATATATATATATATCAAATAGTTGATATGAAATTGCCACCCCGCAGATGATCTTAAAGGCCAATTAATACACTTTATGATTGTTTAAACATAAAAAAAAAAGCATGATGGTGGAGATGACAATATTTTCCATCAAAATTGTCTTATGTTTGAAATCGCATACCACAAAAATAACAAAACGCTGAATTGCTCAATGTGACTGAATACTAAAAGTGATTTGTCGGAATATATTTTGTAGCAGTCAAGTTTTGTCTACCAAAAACGATAGAAAACTTCATTTACTAGACTTAATAGTTTTAAACAACAAAATAGAAAGAAGAAGCTTGATAGCTATTATACTGGAAAATATGTTATGTAAAACAGTTATGGAACTGTGATAATGAAAGCTGGAAATTATAATAAAAATTTAGCATACCTCTTTTGGATTGGGATGTTTGAATGACTTAGAATCAGTGTCCTGACTGCTGGAATGAGAATAAGCATTTCCACCAGATTCTATAGCATTTTTGTCTAAGGAAGAAATTTTTTGAAATGCAAATGCATGGCACGTATCATCAGCATCTAAAATTGAATGCGAGTCCTGAACTGGCTGCCCTGGATTTTTAAAGGGATTCATTTGACCAGCAAGGAAAGCATCAAAGGAATCAGAGATTAGTTGAGATGGTTGCAGGCCTGAAGAGATCCCAATTGATTTTGGACCACAATTACCAAACCTTCCCTGCAATGATGCTTCTGATAGCAGGCCTCCTATGCTAATGTTAGTTAGACTGTCTTCCCATATTGCCAATGATTGCCCCATGCTGCTATCCATTGCCGCTTCATTTTCCTAAAAGATAGAGGAAGAAAAATGGAAAAAGAAGTTTCAGAATGGTAAATTATTTTACATGAAACTTCTTGCAACCCAGCACTCTTTTGGAGTTTTTAGTTTTGTGCCAACAATCAAATAACTTACATAATGTGATCCCAAAGCCTTATCTCATAAGCCAGTAAAATTGTTATCATCAAAACAAAAGTGTAAATATAAAAGGCAATATTCAAAGAGCCATCTAATCGCCATGCCTATGCCTTTTTGTAACTTGTAACCACATTAAATGCTTGACTGAGGTTACATGTTTGATTCAGGTTAATGGCAATGCAGTTTTATAAAATTATAAGATAGAAAAAGGCATTATTCTCTAGGTGAGCTGATAAGTAGAAAAATGGCCATAGACACTACCATTGAACCAACTCCGTTAGACATCTTCTCAGTAACTGCTACATTTGTTTCTCCACTTGTAATGGTTGGTTTTCCAGACTCTTCACTAGTTACCTCAGCTTTTTCACCCTTTCCATAATTATTCTGCATGCAAGTGTTACAACTTTTCTGTGCATCTACAAGTTCTGAAGAGGCTTTGAACGGAGCTGGTACAAAAGGCTGCCCAAAGGCTTTTGCTTCAAAATCAGACATCCACCCATACCTTTAAAGTAGAAATCAGTTACAATATGTCAATAAACTACTAGGAGACACAATAAATAATGTATAAAATGAGAAAATGGAAAATAAAGATTAAGAAAGGTAATCAGGTATTAGACCTTAAACGAAACACAGATGGGCTTCCAATTGTTGCATAGACATCCCTGGCACTGATACAAATGTCATTTCTCGTCCATCGGTAACTGGTCAGATTTTCTGCTACATATGGGAAAAGCATGGGTTCCCCAACAGCGATGCTTGACCTGCCCCACTTGGTATCAATGTGCTTAAGCACAGAGGATATCTTCTTTCTAGCACTTAAAGTCAGTTCCAAGTATGGATGAAGCCCATCCTAGAGTAAAGAATAGTTACTCAAGCCTACATATATATTATGTAATAGGCTCAAAGTGCTTTTAGGTTTACAATTTTACCTTTTCTAATCCTATACGAGTGCTTTCATCTATTGGAAAGAGCTGCAACTTAATCTTAGTGGAAGGATGAAGTCTTTCTTCTGTATTCAGGTCAAGTGCAGGTGGCGTTGTAATTTCTTCCACAAAACTGGTTGTCATAGTTTTAGACTTCGAAGATACTGCATCAGCCAAACCAGAAGGTGATGCCTGCTTATCCTTTTCTGTTTTTCCTAAATCTAAAGATAAAAAACTTATAATTAAAAGAACAATTTCAGTATTTAAAAAAAGATAAATTTCTTAATAAGTCAAGACAAAGTATTAAAAGAAGTCCAATGGCCTGCCTGTTGCTCCCTGAAGCTGCTGCTCGACACCTATCTTCCTAGATTTATCAACTCCTTTATAACCTTGCACGTTAATTTCTGAACGTGGTTCCAAGGCCTTTATCCTTCTCTTTCTATTAGTTCCCATGTGATAAAAGCTTCCCTATCAATCAAACCCGATTGCAAACAACATTAAACCGAAAGTACTTTTCTAAAAACATCCGCCAACATTACAACGAAAGAAGAAGAAAATATTAAAATTCAGCCGAAACTCCACTTCTGTGAGGATCAGCCACCTGTAGCCTTCAATTAACATTAAGCGCATACCAGAGGCACAGGGAAAGAAACGAGATCTTTAGATTAGATAAAGAAAAACAATATAGTCACGAATTGCAAGTTTAAGCATTACCAAAGCGGATTCAATTAAATTGCCTACGAGTCAAACCCCCAATCCTCAAATTAGGGTTACAACATTAGACATTTAACGAACTTTAGCCATTAACTGGAAATAACTAAGGTCCTAACTACACATCAAAATTGAAATTACAGATCATCTGAAAATTTTGACCATGTTACATGATTCAGCAACATATGTTCAAATTCAAAGATATAAAATCAGAAAATGAAAAACATGGGGACAAGCTGAATGATTAGCAAATAAATCTAACTACAATTCTAAATTCTATTTAAAAAGGATCAATAAGAAAGAAAAATGAGGGCTGCTAGTTTTACCTGAACAAAATCAAAGCAGCGTAGAGCAGAAAGAGAGAAGGAGAAATTTGAAAGTGGTGAATAGCACTGGCGGGAATTTGAGTGTCTCAGCAAAATAATTCGAAGGGCGTGTTTGTTTAGGCAAAAAAGTTAAAATATTCAAAATTCGAAGAGGAATGCCGCCAAATCAGTTCACGCTTTTATAGGACACAAAAGCCATATCAGGCATCAGATATGGGCCGAACCCCGAACTTGAGCCCAATTCCTAGCCTAAATGATATTTTAATCGATCAAATTCGAGTACTGTTCATATTTGGAGCAGACTCACAGAAGAATTTAATTCATCGAATTGGGGTCTATGTATACGAAAGATTACATGTAGAATTATCTGTGTTTTTCACAATGGTTTCACAATCATATGTGTTTTTCAAAGTAGTTTCATTTTTATAAATAAGCTATTTTTATAATATTACATTTTAATTAAATTTTTTATATGAAATTAATATTTATTTGGACCAAAAGATATAAAATTAAGTTTGAATGAATACAAATTCAGATATTATGTCTCGAATAATGACTGAATTAATTCATTTATTGTTGTTATTATTAGAATATTTAGAAAGTTGTAAATTTAAATATTATAATTTATATGAAATACATGGGAACTAATAAATGTGAAATAATTCATCAAATCATTATACTGTGATTGCTATCAAGTTTTGACACCATAATTTTGATGTAAAAGATCATTGAAAAACACAAACACGGAGGAAAAAGCATCAAACAACTAAAAGCGTGAGAGGGCGCGTGGGTGGTGCACGAATCACGCGATGAACCATTGGTTCCTACGGCATGGGCTCATGCCAGACCGCAACATAAATGGAACCTGTTGGGATTTGTGAATGAAAACGATAATTTCATGTCATTTTACGTGAATTTTATCAAATCAATTCCAGCCTGCTCTTGCATGCTGTCAGCCCCTCATCCACCATGATGAGGTTCCATTTCATAGGCATCACCACCTCTTCAAAAATACGGGCACGGCTGCGGATTCAACATAATACCAACATATCATAATATTATATATAACATAAATACAAATTATTCACTTATTAAATAATTTTAATGATTAAGAGAAATGAATTATTCGTAAAAGTAATAGATTTAAGCAGTTATTTTTATATGATGTGTGTACATCAATAATTAAGAAATATTATAAACGAATAATACTTTGTAATCATTTTAAATTATTAAAAAAATTCTATAATGAGGGAGCATAGAAAGGAGTAGAAATTATGATTTTTCATATTATTTATTTCGTTTTTATTAATTTTAGTTTAGAAATTTTATAGTCGTCCACAATAGTAATATTAGGTGTAATATCATGATAATTACTCGTAAATTAATATCCTCAGTAAATATGATTGATTGATAATTGATTTAATTTTGATAAATAATATAAGTAAGTCAGAAATCATGTCAAAATAGCATTTATGATATCTTATGTCTAGAGTTGTTCTTTCAAAAATTTATATACTAAGAAATTATTTAAAGATTTTAATATGAAAAACAATATTGAGAAGAAAATTTGAAAATAGTACGGGAAGTTCTACCTTGCGGCAGTCTTAATATACGGTTAAGAAAAAACGATACCGGCTTTGTTATTATTTTAATAAAACCGGTAAAAAAATTACCTAAAACATTATTATTTCTACCTAAAACATTAATATTTTTTAACATTTCCAGTAAAATGCCAAATAATAACAAAATCGGTATAAAAAAAATAATATTTTAGGTAGCGCTTTACCGGATATGTTAACAAAACCGATAAAGCGCCCAATAATAACAAAATCGATAGAAATAATAATGTTTCCAGTAATATTTTACCGATTTTGTTAAAATAATAATAACAAAATCGATAACGTCTTTCATTAAACGTATATTAAAATTGTTTCCTATATACAAATTATTGAATGTTATATTAAAACAGACAAGATCACAGTCGTTCCATTTTCATCTACAAACAAGTGGAGATTGTCATATAGCTTTGGGCACAAGGTAGCCCCAGTCACATTTATATTGTCTCAGCTTGACAATGTCCACCCTTTTGATTTACAGCCTTGCTTGTCTAATCACTCACTGCCCAGGACCATACTCGTCTGCAGTCTACGCTGTTTTGGTCTGGGTGCATAAAAAAATACAAACTTTTGTTTTTTCCCCTTCCAAGTCAACAATGTTGGAGGATGCCAAAACTAATTTTAGGAAGTGGTTAATCATTTCACGATAAAAGGTATCAAAATCAATTATTGATTTTTTAGTTCACTTCGAGTTCTTATAAGTATATTATGTAAAATGGATTATTCGTGAGTTATGTTAAAATTTAAAGAAAATTATATAAAAAAATGGAGATTTATTGTAAAGAGGCCACTAAATTAGATGGATAAGAATAACGAGTCAAAATCTCTAAAGAATTAAGAAACATTAATTCATATCTGATAAAAACAAGTATTTAAAAATATAAATTCTTTTAAATATTTACTTTTTTTTAATAATTTGAAATGATTTTAAGGTGTATCTGTTTATAATCTTTTTTAACTATTGACGATACATGTATTATGTAGATGCATCCATTCAATCTAAAATCTCATGAAAGAAAAATTACATTTAACCATTAAGATCACTCAATGAGAATAATGATTTTTAATAATACTGGAAAGTCGGTATGTTAATATAAAAAAAATATTACACAGGAAAATTAGTTACTATACTAAAGGAAAAGAATCAATATAATCATAGCTTCATTATAACAACATAATCTTGAAAGCAACATGGACCTAAAGTTCATGTGCTGTTGTTCCCGGAAGCATGTTATTGAGAAAAGTTAGACTCTTGGTGATTTTGTTTTATATAGGAGATAAATTTTAGACGAACTTATAAAATTTTAGAATATATTATTAATAAAAAATATAAAAATACTTAAATAATATATAAAATTTTAAGATTTCCATGATAGGAACCTCCCGTCAACTCCCCTGTATCATCTTGGTGATAAACCTGCATTAGTCTGCCTTACAAACGTCTGCATTTGAATGCCTTAATTAGCAGTATAAATCATGTTTTGTGTATGTTTTTTATTTTGCGGACAAGGAGGACCTCTCCGGCTGATGACTTGAGCTCCCTTCACGTGATTTTTTTTCCTTCATGAAATTGTCGATCACCTCCCCTCTCTGAAAACGATTGCAGTCCCATCCGGTGTCCGTTATATACACCGAACAAGAGATTGAATCAGACAAACTATTAGTTTTCGATTCAATATGTTGGATTTGATCAGTTTTATTGATTTTAATGTACAATAACTTAAATATTTAAGTACACTGTTGTTTTGCAAAAAAGTTCTTTTTTAGTTTGATGATATGGATAAGTAAGAAGCTTGAAGCTTAATCTTTTGCCCTATCTCCCGATAAATTACAGTAAATATGGAATAAAAAATCTATTATTATTGATGATAATATTTGGATTACAACGATAATAAATATTATTGATTATATTTTGGATTACAACGGATAATTCATTTTTAGTTTTAGCGGAAATTCATGATTATTACTCGTAGGTTGACAAGTTCAATAAATGTGATCGAGTGATAGTATATTTGTCTCTGACAGATCACATGAACCTGACAGATATCATGTCAAGAGAAGATATATGCCCGGAGAATGTGAAGATTCCAGAGTTTATGGTCAGCAGAGGGATCCTTTAAAGGCCTCTTCTTATTTCGAAATCGTTGATCGTTGAGTAATTATTTGTAGAAAAGATCCGCGTAAAATGTATAACAATTATAAAACAACGAGGGATGTTGTGTTGTCCTTAATTAAATGTCTGCTTGCTATATTAGTGCAAGGATTCAAGAAGAGTGTCAATTGCAATGTTTGTGCCTTGTTCAGAAACTGCTACTCTAATGGCAATGCAGGGCCATAAGTGTTGCCAACTTAGGTATGTTTTGGTCCATAAATCAGCACGCCATGCATTCTGAAACTTGTTCCCCGGTCCCTGTTTCTTTGTACAAGTTGAGTAAGCCAATTAATTGAGAAAGAAAACCCGAGGTAAGTTCCACGTGAAACACATAAATATTATTTTTTCATAGTTCTAAAATACGAAGGATAAAAGAAATTACTTAATCATAACAGTAGGAATGACACATAGATGGGTACGTAGTTACATTAGATGAGTACACAAGGTAGCATTTTCATGGGAAAGATAGCAGGAGACATTGATGGTGACTCTAACAGACCACATTACTAACGTAGAGTTACTACAAAACTCCATGTCATTGTCCATTAATTCACCACTTGTCGACATTGTATAGATTTTGCTTCCATATAAGACAAACCCAACTTGAAGATGTTTCTCACAGCAAACATATTCAGGAAAAAATCATGGCTAGGGTTCCCTGCAAGCGTCTTCTTCTTGTTGCTTTTTTCCTCCTCCTCTTCATCGCTACAACAGCTAGAGGTAAAGTTTTGAATCTCCGATTGAATTTAATATATCTTTAGCCTTTAGGAGATCGGATCTGAACTCTTTGTTTTGTTTTTCAGCAATAAATATGCCGGTGGCTAAGGAAACTCAGAAAGTACTTCACGATGATCAAGTACTTACGGCGACGGAAATTCATGGAGAAGATCATGTTAAGGTTGATGAATTAGTAGCTATGGACTACAGTCCGGCAACAAGGAAGCCTCCGATCCACAATTAACTACCAAAGTTTTGTACATTAAAATAAGTACTTGCTAAAGCAGTTATTTTTATATATACATTCAGTCATTTCTACATGGTACGAAGGATAAAACAAGGTATTCATCATCTTATAGAGAATCCGATTCACTTATTCTCTAGATGGACTACAGTCCGGCAACAAGGAAGCCTCCGATCCACAATTAACTACCAAAGTTTTGTACATTAAAATAAGTACTTGCTAAAGCAGTTATTTTTATATATACATTCAGTCATTTCTACATGGTACGAAGGATAAAACAAGGTATTCATCATCTTATAGAGAATCCGATTCACTTATTCTCTAGGGTTTTTTTGTGTGTGTAACTAATAACCATGCATGGAGAAGCCTTGGATATTGTATCAGTTTTTTGTTTAATGGATACCTATAAATACCTACATGTTTCTGTCATTAAACTACAAGGCTTTGCTTTCTCACCTGAAAAATAATGGAACAAAATCAGGAAGCGGCACGAAATTGATGAATTAAGCAGCAAATAACAAAGGAGAGAGAGAGCCCGAGCTTTTCATAAAATCTGTTGCATAAAGTTGTATGACTTGCTTTGGATCGGGTTGATTAGTTATATCAGTTTGGAAACTAAACCCTTGAAACTTCACCAACAGATTCAGACAAATAAAAGTGCTATATATTCGGAGAACGAACTACGGAAACAACCAGCCCTTCGCTAACTTGGAACCCTAGGTTGATCCCTTCGTTTATCGAAGCTTCCAAAAAGTTTAGCTTCTCTAGCCAGCTACATCGCATATATAAAACTTTTAGACAAGATCTATAACAAACATGATTTACCAGAGTGAAAGTTAATATCTGATTATCATATCTACCTTGCATGTTGACCTATAAATATTTACAATGATTCACCGATTGATACACACACTAAATGCTACTATAAATACTCCCATCAAAACTAAAAAAAAGAGGGATAAACCATTCATTACCATAATCTACCCTTCTTTCTCTTCTTCTTCTAAACACCGATCAACGACAATTTCTTATCGACTGCAGTTCTTCGTTCAAACCAGAAAGAATAAGTTGTTAACTGTCGACAAGATAAACTTGTTGTCATCAACAATCGCTTATTGAAGCCTCCAAAAAGTTTGGCTCCTTTAGATAGAAATCCTCAAGCCAACTACAACGTGTAGACAAGACCATTAGGCAAAATCTCCGAAAGACTCGCATGATACGTCAAAGCAAAATCCAAGGTATGACTATTATATCTACTTAATTAGTATGCCAACCTATAAATAACCATAATGACCCTACGATTAACACACTAAAAGTCATTATAAATATCACAATCATAACTGAAAAAGAGAGTAAACCATTAATTACCTCGATCGACCCTTTTTCTTACTTACAATGAAACATTCTCTTCCTCTTCCTCTAAACACCAATTAAACACCGGCTTATAATCTTTCTCTTATTGACTGTAACTTTTGTTTAATTTAAAAGGTGTAATCTATCAATGACCGTCGAGATAAACTTATTACATCAACAACAACAAAAATTAAACTTAACTCTTCATAATTATTCTTAGAGATAATAGTAAACACAAAAGAACAACACCCCATTGCTATTGATTAAGAAGAAGTTCCCAAAATTATTGAAATTAACAAAAACAACAAAAACCTTGCTTGAACGGCATAGGAAGTTAAAATGGTTTGTAGAGCATAAACTATAGCATTCAATTGGAGATGGTTTACTTCTTAAATGGTTAATGGTGAAAATTCATTCTTGAAAAAATTTCAGTATTTTCTTATAATTTTGTGTATCGTATGTGAATAGAAGATGATATGATAATATGTAAAAATATTATCATGTTATCTATAGGGAAAATATATCAAATATTAACACATTAAAATTATGCATGTATATTTTTCAATTATAAATGTTAAAATTTGATTTCTATATACAATTAAATGTAAAGAGGAACATATGTATTTAATCAAAGATGTAAATTTTTAAGAAATTATAATATAAAGGAAAAATAGTAGCTTTTACTCCTGTAGTAGACTTAATTTATCACTTTCGCCCATATCGTATTTTCACATCAATTTAACCTTTTAAATTGCTCAATTGCATCATTTTATACCATACCCCAAACTTAAAATCCTAAATTATAAACCTTAAATCTTAAACCATATAAACCATAAACCTTATACCCTAAACCCTTAGGGTTTATAATTTACGATTTTAAGTTAGGCATAAGGTATAGAATGATGTATTTAAACAATTTTGAGGGCTAAATTGATACGAAAATACAATAGAGACAAAAATGATAAATTGTATCTGCTACAAGGACAAAAGTGATCCTTAAGCCTATTATAAATTTAGGAGCATAAAGTTACAAAAAAAAAAAAAAACTAGATCATCAGTATAAAATATAAAATTACTTGAATTATATAAAATTTAAAATTTTCTAAATTAAATCAGTTCCTCAACATCCTTCGGTGCATTTCTGACCAAATAAAATTAAGCTCAAAGAGTAGATGAACGAATTAAACATAATTCCTTTCAACGCATCCATTAACATTATCGAGCTCTTACATCACGTGTCTTGTTTGATGACCGCAAGCTTAGTGCTAATATTGTTAAATTTAATCTTTTAATTCTTTTGGATTAGAACTCCCTACATATCCGTTACCATCAGCTAATCCATCTTCAAAAAAAACAAAAAAACAAAAAAAATCATATAATCACAATTTTAAACTATAATCCGTTCATAAATTACAGTGCAGATGGATTTTTTTTCATATTTATTGCTCAGCACTAACTAAGCTTATAGAATCACCTACAAGTTTGACATCTAATACAAAAGTAACGCCAAAGTTTGGTCTCCTGAAATCCAAATAACATTACATGTCCAATCCAGTGAGGGGGGAAATGTTCTGTAAAACCCTACTCTCCCTTTAATCTAGAACCGAAGTAGAACTGATTTTGTTTTGTTTCCCTTCAGTTTCAAGGCTTTGTCCTGAGTAATCTATATCAATTCGAGTTTCAGTGAATTTTCTGCATATATAAGAACTCGAATATGAGATATTGCTTAAACGATATCAAACTTCTTACTACTTGAATTGTTCTGTTGATAAAGTAAAACTGAATTTCGTTAAAAAAAACCCACAATACTTCTCATTTCTTATATTTCATTTCGCAATCAAGAATATTAAAGATGTGTGTATTTAAATATATATTTTTTATATTTATTTCAGATTAATAAAAAAAATATAAAAAAAATTGTTTGGTTTCAGTTCCAGCTCCAGTTTCACTCTCTTAGTTTCTTTGCTGATAGTTGAGGTAAATCCAACAAAACCCAGAATTTCTTTTTGTTTGGTTTCTGTGTGTTTTTGATTGATTTTGTTGCTTTAGATTTGATAATGGGAAAAAAAGAAAATTGTAAAAGATAGATGGATCGGTATCAGAGGGTGGAGAAGCCAAAATCAGAGATTCCCATAAACCAAAATGAAATTAGGATAAGCAATGAGGAGTTTTATTACCTATGCCACCACTCTCCTCAAAGTATGTAATATTTTTCTGATACAATTGTTGGGATGAAATGCTTCCCTTCCTATAGTATGAGTAGCTATGAGTATGTTTAAGTTTTCCATTTATTTGGAGATTCATAGGTACTTTAAGTAGATTACATCCATGGAGATTTAACTTTGTGCTTCATAGTGACTATTGTGGTAATTGGGGTTCAGTAAGTGCTTCATACTTAAAAATTTAATCTTAGTATTAAAATTCCTTCATATGGAATTAAATTGTTTTTTATTTGACTTTTTTCCCTCTGCATTTTATGTAGGAGAAAGGTTCCAGTGAGATTGTTCTTAAAGCAATGGGCAGAGCCATTAGTAAGACTGATGATTGCAGAGCTAATCAAGGTAGCTTGAAGATGTCCCTCTCTGTTTCACTTCTCAATTACATGTATATATACGTATGCCATTTTCTTGATTTATATCAAGGTTTCTGTCTTCAGAGGAGAATTCCCGATCTTCATCAGAATACTTCCACTTATTTTTAATTGTTTCAAAGTTGGAAGTCTAATTTCCGGCTTTGGATTTAGACATTCTATGATGCATTTATGTGTTGTCCCTTGTTTTTGTTTCATGTGAAGAATTGTCTCTTTCTTTTTTTTACGACTGTATACTTCTATTTTTTTTTTTTTGGATAAGTAAGATTTTATTATCCAAATAGCAAGAAGCTACAAAATACAATAGAGTCAAAACAGATTACATACAAAAAGAATCAATGGTCTGCAATATTCCATTGATTGCAGAGGTTAATATTCACAGTAAGCAGTCGATTAAAAATCCTACCCTTTAAGTGAAGACTAACAACCTCTTTAATTGCCTTAAGTAAGTTTTCAAGAGACCTTGAACGCCCTTGGAGCAAACGTTTGTTCCTCTCTTCCCATAACAAATACAATAAAGTGTTCAAAGCCAGCTTCATAACCAAGGAAAGCAAGGATTTTCCTTTCCAGTAAATACAAGCCTGAGACATGAAGTCATCCCAGGTGCAGGCAGTAAAGATCAAACCTGATAAAGAGAAGATGGACTCCCAAAGGGAAGCTGCAGTAGGACAAGAAAGGAATAGGTGGTCTCTTGATTCAGGTTCTGCAGAACAAAGAACACAAAGAGAATCAGTAATCACTCCCATGCGTTGTAACCGGACCTTGGTAGGAAGCCTATCCAAAAATGCCATCCAGGTGATAAGGCTAAATTTTGGTATGTGCATGGGGTACCAAAGCAGTTTCTGCCAAGGAACCCTGGGTCTCTTTTCTCTGATAGAATCCCAAATGGAACTAGCAGTGACAGCTCCTGTAGACAGAAATTGATGCACCTCCAGTCTCATTTTCAACAGCCTCTTCATGCACCAGCTGGTGCTAGGTTTTTCTTATATAATATGGGTTACTATTTGTTCAATATTTCGTTGAGAAATATTGAATACATTTGAGTTTTCCCATTCTCTGGGTTTGAATTCTGCTTCTTAGGTCATATCTAATTACTCTTAAAATGCAACCTCCTCTTTCGGTTGATCAAGTGAAACCATTAAATGAATTTGAAGATGGAGGTATGCAATCTTGTTTCGTAAATAAGTACTCATCGAAGGGAAAATAAATTAGATGATGAGTTTGTAATATCTGATATTTTGATGTCATCTAGCTGTTGAGGCTCCACCGGAGACGTGAGGAAGGGGAAGAAGTGGTCGAGGTATCCTTATTATATCATATACGGTTTTCAGTTTGAGTATGTCAACTTTTCATTACCCTTTGCTTCTTGAATTTAGAATAATTATTTCAAAGCAATGCTGTTACCTTGGTGCATCCCGTGACTCCCTTTTTTTTGTGCACGGAGAAAATAACTTATCTACTTTCCTTTTTCTTCAGCCAATATATACTGTCTTATTTTAGTATTATTGTTGCGTTGATCTTTGGTATATCTTTGCATCCTTTACTTCGTATTTTTTTGCTTTTCTTTCATGTTATGTACTGTTTATATAACTTGGTGAATATGCTCATTGGATGTGTTCTGCCTCTTTGATGGGTTCAGGAAACTATCGTGCAGTAGGGGTATACAATGGTGATGGTTGGGACTCTGGCATGGTATTGGTGGCCTAGGTCGGGAGCGTGGAAGAGGTAACCCTTTCCGGGGTCGAGGACGAGGATATGATGCTGGATGGTACTATGAGTATGGTGAGTCCCATGCACCCCAGCCCAAGGTCGTGGTAAGTTTGTGATTTGGAATAGAGTTCGAAGTATGATGTTCTTGTTTTGCTACTAGCTTGTTGTTGAATAAGAGAGATGAATTTCAAATATAATAACAAGGCTAACTACCTACCTTCTAGGTAACATGCCTGCTCAGCATTCCAAATTCATTGCTAACTTGCATTTTATGCCAATTTTTCAAAATTAAAATAGTTGGAAATTTCAAGTACTTTTCTATTTGTATCAGAGTGAACTATCTGCCGACTTAAACTAGGTTTTCCAAAAATTTCATTTGAATGATGTGATTCGTATGTCGAAGAATGTGCAGTTCACGTAAGGAAGAATTTGGTTATCACAAGCATCTGCCGAGAGCAGACACCTAGTTTTATTATTAGATTGTCGTCATTGGTTTGTTGTACCTTTTAACATCATTGGCAGTGTATGATTTGCTCATCATCATGCTCGCAGGGCGTGGTCGTGGCAGGGGAAGAAGCGGGCGCGGGCGCGGGCGTGGTAGGTATTCTTCCAGGCCAGACTTACCAGTCCAAGCAAACGCCGTTTAAGAGGTGACGGCATCGTAGTTGGTGTGTTGTTTGAATTGTGGATGCCTGCTCTGCTTGTTTGTTCGCGAAGTTGATAGTGTTTAAGGTAATGTTATCTTACAAAGTATCAGACATGACATAATTAGGTTATTATATTAATATTGACACATATAAGTGAAATTTACACTAATCGTTAAAGTTCAGATTGAATTTGAAATCAGAGTAATCGAACATTAGTGGGGAAATCAAATACTTACATAAATTTTTACGTTCGTTAAATAAATCTAAAATTGGAGATTATATTCATATTTTATTCTTTAAAACATATCATGAGAGTAAAGTAATTCTTATTATATGTAGTTATAATCTGTTCCTTTATTATTCAATAAAAGATTATAATATAGCTTTTGACGATGTTCAATAGACTGATAAATACAATTACAATCCTAATTAAAAATATGACAGTAGGATTTAAATACTTATAATATATATGTCGGCATAAGTATGATATTTATTTTTAAAATAATTAGCTGACCCTTATTCTCATATGTAATGGGATAAGATGAGGTAAGATAGTAGGCTGCCCCCAACGCTAGGTTGAGAGCAGTTTCCATGGGAGACCTCCATATTATATGTAATTATAATCATGTTAACAATGTTATAATTAAAATCCATCTTGTAGCGTTGCCCTAGCCGTTCTCTCTTTTTCGTTCTTAGAATTTGTGTAGTCAACTGTAGATCAGTTTAATTTTTAAAATTTTATTTAGTTGACCACGATATTAGTTTTGATACTAGTTGTCGATCATCGATTTTTTTGTTTTTGTTTTTTATTTTTTTAATAAGAATAACTATACTACGTTTTTTTTATATTTGAAACACATTTTTCGTATTATTTCTTGGTCGTTTGGTTAGTCTTTTTATTTCATGTTTTTTCAGGGTTGAATTTGACGACGCACAAAGATGACATTTATTTGTAATCATGTTGATCTTCACTGCTATGGACTTTCAAATAGAGTTTGGATATGTGATTTTGCGTCTGTGGATAGTTTCTCATGATGTTCGTTTTGATTTGGAATTCTTGGAGATCTTTTAACAGTTTAATTTTTGTGTGGTTTATTTACCGATGTAATTAGATTTGTTTGTATCTATTTATCTTTGGAGTCATTTGATTGGGTTTTTAATCTTTTCTATGTATGATTGGTGTAAAGAAATTATTATTATTCCTTAAGGTCCCGGGTTTGAGCACAAAAAATATTTGGAGTGTGAGCATTTAATGTCAAATGGTTTAGAGTTTATTTTTGAACAAATATTGCCTTGTACTTACCCGTGATTAATAAAAAAATTATAATGTTAATTATAAAATTTTATTGTGATTTTAAATATTTTTATATTTTAATAAGATTAACCGATTCTATTAAAAAATAATATTCGTTTTTATTGAACAAGGTTATGATTTTCTTTGTTAAGGCTTCACTTTGATTAATTAGGAACAACCCGAGTCGCAAATATAGTTTTGTTGAGTTAATCTCCCGATGAAGATTTTCTAGATACACGAATACTTGAATTCAAAACTTAATTAAGCGAATTTACCACTTTAAGCAAGCCATTGGTTAGCATCATGGTTTTAAATCATCATTAACATTGATCGGAAAAGAAAATTCTATTGAAGTCGAAACATTTCATTGCCAAGATGCTGAATAAGCAGTAAATCAGGTAGAGGTAGAGAATCCCACTAAAACCCATACACAAGAAGAAGAAAAAAGAACAACAGGTGAATAAGCATGCAATGGAAGTTGAAAGGAAACTCAGCCCAAACTCGCTCAACTTTCAAGTTTCAACTCAGTCATCTAAAAAAGTACACTTCTCTCTGCAATCAAATATGCACACTTTTACTTCTAAAAATGTCTGAAAGAAAGAAAAAAAACGGCAGCAAGTCGTGTTCTTTTACAAGAATCCTTGCCATATCTTCAAAGGCTTAGTGTCCTTGTAAATGCTGTGAAGGAAGCGATACCTCCTCCGCTTCTTAAATGTAGGTCTGGAAATCTCTTCTTCTTTCCCGAAAATCTCTTGGATCATTGCAGAAGTTATCTCCTCTTGACTTTGTTCGGAAAATCTTTTGCTGTTGATCTTTGCTTCAACGTCGTTATTGCTACCGCTGCTGCTATACTTGTTAACTTCATCGCTGAGTTGCATCAGCTGTTGAGCCGCTTCTTCCATGTCCGAGTCCGGCATCACTGCTAAATCAATGATTGATTTCCCTCTCTTGCTTTGGCTAGTTTTTGGAAGGCAGGCGTAGAGCGTGCTTACTTTTGTGACGCCCAAAGGGTAGAAATAGAAGTTGCCGCGTTATTGCTATCAAGTCTTCAACCAAGATCACACGACTAAATAAAAAATTAATTTTTCTTTGATGTATGCGTAGATTTGCATTTTGGTACCTATATTTAATTTTAAGATTCAATTTAGTACCTAAAACTTCTTCTTCTTTAGCTCTATATCTGAACTTGACTTCTTCTTCAAATTTAGTACCTAAAATTTCTTACCAATGTAAATCTAATGTTTATTGATCAAACATCGTAAGGTTGATTGTTCTAGATCGGTGAATTTTTTATTTGAGGACTATTGAACCATATTCACCATTAATCTGTCAAAGTTTGTGTGTATGTGTACTTTGTTCTTTGGTTTACAGAATGAGATCATGACTCATAGACATTGACAAATTTCGGCTTCTTTAAGTCAATTGAAGGAAACGTCACAGATTTAGTGTTTTTTTTCTTCTTCAAAACATCTCTTAAATCTATTTATTTTCATTTATATTTTAGTACTAGAAAATACAATAACATTAAATATTTGATAAAATAAGTAGGGGTGTGCAAATCCGGGTACCCGGATCTTCGGGTAATTGATTTCTCAGCCCGTGTCTCGACTCGGATACTGTGGGTATCTGGTAATTGGGTACCTCAATTTTGCGAGTACCCAAATTTCGGGTACCCATATACCTTTTTTTTCAAATTATTAATTAAAAACACACACACAAATTTAAATTTATATATAATATTATTAATAATTAATAATATAATAATATTTTATATAAAAAGTATATAAAAATATATTATTAATAATTAAATATATAATAATTTAATATTATTTTATATATAAAACATCCCTAACAGGGTACTCGGGTACTCGAAAAAATTTAATTTTGTGACCTGGGTCCGACCCGTGAAATGTTGGGCCGGGTATCCGACCCGGCCAGATAATTTTTTTTTAGAGAATTACTCATTTTTTAGGATCGGGTCGACGAGTCGGATAAACTGAGTCGGATATTTTTGCACACCCCTAAAAATAAGTAAATGTAATTTTTTTTAATTTAAAAATTTAAAACATTATGAATTTTAAGGATCAAGTATTTTAAGTAATCTAAATATTATATAATAAAAACTTTAATCCTCTTAATTATCTCAAGAACCAATCCTATTATATATATATATATAACTACTATTACACATATGTGGTCATAGACAAAAAAAATCAAATATATGGTCAATATTGTTACACTGTTTTCAATAGGACAAATTTCTATAAAAAGGCTTTGTGATATAAGATACTCCAATAAATATGTTTTTATTATGAGGAATTAGCTTAAAAATCGTTTATGTGGATTGAATCAGTTCGCTCACTTTCTTCTCATTCTTTAAAAAAATTGTTCTCTAAAATAAATAGCAAATTGTTAGCTTTTACGAAATAGTGTCAAGATGAGTTGAATTGACCAATTGAAAATTTTAGGTATGAAGATAGGAAAAGAAAAAATGCACAAGTATTTAGAGTGATTTAACTTCCTCAAATAAAGTTTACATTCATTACCTTAGCTCCACACTAAGGATTTATAACAAAATCACTAATTTGTTCTTTATTTTTATAGGCTCAAGAGTAACCTTTAACAAATCCTTGGTTTTCAATGGCTAAACTAGAACCAAACTCATTTTACAAAAGGATAAAAATATTGTAAACAAGAAACCCTCACAAGGTGGATATTTACACAATTAAGCTCACAAAAACACTCTATGTACAAGAGAAAAGGAAAAATAAGATTGAAAGAGTTTTTCTCTTGATGTAGATTGTTTGGATAGATGTTGTAACCTTCTTCAAGTGTCCTCAACTAATTTTTATATATTGGAATGTGTTTGTGACAGTTTCTAGCCATTGGAGACTTAATTGCTGCAAAATAAAACTGCACAGACCAAGGAGTATCGGTACTCAAGATAGGAGTATCGGTACTACCCTAATAACTTTTAAATAAAATAGTCATTTATGACCGTTGGGCTACAACAATATCGGTATTGGGGTCATGATATTTATACTATGTAAAGTAGTATCGAGTATCGGTACAAAAAATTCCTACTGGAATCTAAACACCTTTGAAAACAACATACAATATCGGTACTGTCATATTAGTATTGATATTTTTCTTGCATTTGGTATCGATACTGCAAGAATAATATCGATATTGTTCAAGCGGTATAGAAAGCGGTATAGATATTGTAAGAATATTATCGATACTGCTTTCCAGAAAACTGTTTTTGTGTTCAAGTTAATGTTAAATAGACTTTGAATTATTTTTGAAATCTTTGAATAAATTCAATAAAGTCCAAAAAAATTCCCCTTAATTTGTTATATCAAAATATGTTTAACAATCTCCCCTTTTTGATATAACAAAACATTTGAAAATGTCATTGGCAAAACTCCCCCTTAATAAAACATTTAATGAAAAATAGAAGTATTTTAGAAAATATTTAAGCCCTCCTTTTTTATTCTTCAAATTGAATTTTTCAAACTTATACTTTTCTCCCGTTTATTATATAAAAAATAATTTAAAAATTTTAAGTTTCAAAAATAACAGTGGAGAGTAAGTAGAAATTTTAACATAAAATCTTTTAGAAAAAACAAAGCTCCCCCTAAACAAAAGAATTAAAAAAATGACTCTAAAATCTTGACAGTTAAAAAACTATTGAATTTCAACAAAGATATACAAACATGTTAGTAACAAATGAAATTCAATAAATACAAGTCTATTATACTTTATGCAATATTAACATGAGACATTAAAGTTCATATGCATAAAGCTTTCTAAAGATGGTATGCATTTGAGAATTTTGATATCAATTGTTAGAGAAATATTATTTACAATAAAAAACTCATGCATAGACATTTAAATTTAACGTTAAAAGTAAAAGTTTGTAAACAAAACACTAAAAATAAATTTGATCAAAATTTATTATGATGAATTAAAAAGTTTAATAAAAATCATTGACATTTTAAACTATTCACCATAAACATTTTAACATGAGAAAAAATAATCATTTAAGCTTAAAACTCATGCATGTATAAAACAAAATAGACAACCAATATATGAAAACAAAAACATTAAATTTAAAGGTTACCTATTCCTTTCATTGTGTGGCTAGAGCATTTGAATTTCTTCACTTTTGTCAACATTGCTCTCACACACCTACAAGAGACATTTATTTGGATTTTAGTATCCAGATTGCTTTGGATCCTTGAGCGTTAGTGAAAATATCTCTAGTTCCTTTAGGAACAGATACTCGTCTAATTTTAAAATATTTTCTAAGTTTTAAAGGACAAGTATGTTCCATGTGATCATGAAAATGATAATGTGAGCATTTTGCCATTTTTAAAATAGATTAAATGTTTTGAGAAATGATTTCATTTTCTTTTGTTAAGCATTCAAGCTTAACCTTCGAATTGAAATTTTCTTTTTCTAAATCTTCAATTTTGACTTTTAAAAGCTTAAAATCATTTTTCAAAATTTCGTTTTGTTTTTCAAAATCAAATTTTACTTTCAAAACCAAATCATTTTCATTTTTATATTTTGAAATCAATTTCTTAATTTAGAATTAATGGTCTCAAATTCCAAATACAATTCATCATAGGCATCATGTAACTCTTTAAATGAATAAGAATTTAAATCACAAGAGTTAGAAGTTACCCTTAAATCTTATTTGATGTCCATGAGACATAGATTGTGTAATACCCAAATTTTGACTAGTGGTTAAAATGTAAATTTTAAAAGTTTGAGAGCTAAAGTATAAACTTCGTAAAAGTTTACGGACAAAAATGTAATTTTAAAAAGTTATAGATTTTAGCCCATAAATGAATAGTTTGGCCTAAAACAAGGATTTTTTGGGAATCATATTTTCAGTATTGGATTCGTGTTAAAAGCTATAAAGCGATAAAGTTCGATATTGAAATCAGATAATTGGATCGAATCGAAATATTATAAAAATTTGAAGGATGTTATAAAATGATTGAAAATATTATTTCCATATTTTATATCAAAGAAATTTGTCTCAAAATAGTGTAATTTTTCAAATTTGGTTAAACTGCGAAATTTTAGTGACCAAAGTATAATTTTTGAAAATTGCATGGCCAAAGTGCCATGTCATTTGATAATTATCAAGGTACTTTTGGGATTTCTCATTAATTGAATTTTAAATTCAATTGTGTTATTAAAATGTCATGTGTCAAGGTTAATAAATACTAGATTAATCAAGAAAATTAGCACAAAATCATCTCCTTCTTCAAGCTTGGCCGAAACCACAATGTCTCCAAGGTAAACATTTTATTTTTTATTTTTAAGCTTACATGATTTATTTTTGGACTAAGTTATGAATTAGAGAATTAATCTACATGAAATTCTCTATCATTTGGTATCAATATTTCATAGTGTAGATTCTTATATGTTGATATTGAAGGTTAGGGTTAATGTAGGGTTTTTGAAGTTTGAAGAATTAATGAAAGATTATTATGTTTTTTTATGTTGGAGATTAATTTTCAAGCATGTATGATGTTTAAAATCAAGTGTAGAGTGATTTAAAACATTTGGCATAACGAGGGTTTTGATGATTGATTGGATTTTGGTTTAATTTGATGTTGTGTTGATTAGAATAACATGAATTTGAAGTAAGGAAGCTGAACGCATGCTTGAAATTGAATGAAAATATAGTCTTATGATCATAGTGACATTCGACCATTGGGGAAAAATTAGGGAAAATATTGAAAAAATTCCTATGATCTAGAATTGATATTAGAAGTGTTATATGTGACTTGGAGATCAATTTGGATCAATTTGGAGCCATGAGTTAGTAAAAGGGTTAATATACAAGTCTTGAGAATTGTGAGATATTATTACAAGAATGTAATATTTGAAGGGTTAATGTTGATTTTTTATAGTTGAAAATGCTAGAAATTTAAGTTTGAAAGTTGTTTGGAACCAAATTTCAAATTTGGTAAAATTTGAGGGTGGAATTCAAAAAGTCTCAATATTATGGGGACTTGATTTTAAATTTATTAAATGTGGTAGTATCATTTGAGTAAATTATTGTAATTCTGGAAATTTATTTAATATGTTGATTTTTGGGTTTAATTCTTAAGTTGAGATTTAATTCTAAGTTTATCAAGTTGTGTGATTGAATTTGAAAAGTCTAAGAAAATTTAGGATGAAATTGGAAGCTTTTGAATGTTTAAGTGTTGATTTGAATATTTTACCGAGGTGCTGGAAATTTTATGTGATTAATGTGAAACGATGATAATGGTGAAGGGCCATTATGATTAAATATGAAAGTTGATATGAATTCTAAAAAGAATTCATAATTAGTAGTTGAATTATGAAATTAGTAAAAGTTGAGTTGACAATGAAACGAAATATTCATGGAATTTAAGGAATATTTTGATATGTTTCAAATTACGATGGAATTACGATTTAGTTTTATATCAATTTAAGTATCAGATTTATTTTTATCGAATTTTATATTTAAGTTTAGATTATGTTAGTTCGATATTAACAAATAATTTGAATATTCTATCTTATTTCATGACGTCGTCAGTCCACGATAAATTTAGTGATTCAAGTAGCTTGAAAGGGAAGGAAAAAGTGTCGGATCGAGAAGATTATCGTGGAAAATATTTGATAGCGAGGCAAATGTGAGTGCATTTCATTTGTTTATATGTTTCGACCAAACATTGTGTTGCGACGAGCCAGTGTCGGAGTTACCTTAAGAATTGACTCTTAGTATTATGTGAAGTGTGATTCAAGTTTATATGTTTATTTAGTAAGCTAATAGAACTAGTGAATAAGTCAATGATACTATTTGGTAAAATATGCCTGGAAATTATGTTTTGAACAGTAAGTTTAGAAAATCATCAGAAATTCTATAAAAATAATTAGAAGATGAATATTATACCATTGGATTATTTTATCAGTCTAGTTTCGTTTAGAACAAACAGAAACTGATTTCTAGGAGTATACAAAAAGATATAAATTTTTAATCAGCTATAGGTCAGAAAATAAGACAGTAGATTCTGTCCAAAATTGCTTCTGTCAGTCAACTTTGAAAATTTGCTATAAATTGTGGAACTAGACAAAGTACCTTATATGGTTAGATTTGTATTTGAGTCTAGTTTTCATTGGTACAACCGGAATAATTTTTCAATATATATTAATACATAATAATATTTCTTTAAAGATAGTGCAAACTGTCAGAATATGAAATTTTAATAAATTGTGTAGTGGAAATAATGTTTAAAGCTTAGTGAGGTTGATATTTGATTTACAAGTAAAATTTTCAAATGATTATAGTTTATTTATTTGATTACTCTAATCAAGGACGACTTGTGATAAGTCAACCTCATTTTATTTTTCAGTAAGATTTGTAAATTTTCAGTATGGAATATTTCTATAATATTTTTCATCAACTTTTATAAATGATTTTGAGTACGGAATGCCCAAGTATGATATTTATGATGATGAATTCTAAATGTTTACAGTTATCAGATGATTTTTAGTTATCGTATATTTACATTTATCAAATGATTTTCAGTTTCAGATGTTTATAGTTATCAAATGTTTTACAGTTATCAGACTTAGATTAATAAATGATTCTATGATGATAAATATAAGCCCATTGTATATTGCTTTGATAGTTGTAGGTACATTTGACATGCCATTAAGTGAGTGTTTATCAGTTATCAATTATTAGTTCAACTTTGTTACATTTGTGTACCAATGTTCATAACCGTTGGTGCTCATGTTATGATTACACTAGAGTGCATCATATTGTAGTTTCAGCTATGATTCAAAATGTGTTGTGCCTAGTGTGCACCTTATACTCACGTACCTTGTGTTTTCTTACATAAAGTTATGATAGTATATAAAAGAAAAGAACATAGAATTGAAAAGAAAGTTATGAAATATGTTCGAATGAAAATAACAAAAGTTATTTATGATATTTAATGATGACTTACATGATTTTTGATAAAATAATGAGATGATGATTTTCAGGTTTTCAGAAGGAAACCGGTCTGACTAGCCCGGTTTGAAGTTTTAATTGTTTTTTATTTAGAATTTCAGTTTATTGTTTATATTTTATGGATTTTATGTTTTAGCTATATTTCTGCCTCACTAAATTTTACTTAGCGTGTGATGATTTTCATGTGTAGGTTCGAAAAAAGTAGTAGACGTGAAGTGAGAAGTTTGCTAGCATCTTATGGAAAATCAAACCTACCGACAGTATCAGTAAGACATCCTAAATTTAACTTATTAGTGGCATGTACATTATATCTATTGGGTTTCTTTATCAGATTTATTTTAAAAGGGTTTATAATAGTAATTAGGGATTATTTTCTTTTGTTTTGTTTAATTTTAGTATTAATCGTATTTATGAGTGAATAGTATAAATGTTATATTTTAAATGGTTTAAAATCAAGTAGTATTAGGCAAGTTGTATTTGGATATGAAACAACATTGAACTGCCTAATTACTGACTGGAATCAGATTAGTTTCAATGATCAAACAATATTTTATAAATCTATATGATTAAGGAAAAAGTTTTTAAAGTTAAAAAGGAAATTAATAAATTAAACAAAAGTGGATGAAACCTAGAAAACTCTAGACTCGATCAAACCTAGAAAACTAATCAAAATCAATAAAATGATGAATAGCAAAGTTTTAAGCATTTAAGTTCATCAAATGTCAGTTGAGTTGATATGACATATTTAGCTCGTATTACGAGACATATACGGGCCAAGGGTGTTACAAGTTGTGATAGAGAAGTGGAAAAGGATGATGAACTTTGCTATTCATTGAAGAATCAAACCTAGAAAACTCTAGACTCGATCAAAGAATGAGAGGATGAAAGGGGGATATGGGTTATGATAAGGTACTTGGATTAGGGTTTTGATTTATTGAATATAAGACAAATAAGAATAGGTTAAGAAAAAGGATTAGGGTTTTGATTTGTTAAATCTAACACAAATAATAATAGGTTAATACAATAAAAACAAGGGTAATAGAATTCTAATGAAATTAGGACAAAGGAAAAACAAAGGTAATGAAAAAAACTAAAAGACAATATATAATAAAGGAATTAAGTTTATATTCCCTTATGATGGCTAGTAAGGGGTTGTTATGGATAGATTTTGATAGATGAATACTCTTTGGAAAGATAATGAGAGAAAGATTGCAACGAAGAAGACGGATCAAAATTATGACAGTCGGATTTCATAAAAAGTGATTTGAAAATTTACCTCTAGTAGGTATGGTGCTTAACGCAAACCCTAAGGTTTTGAGATGGAAGTTGGCGTAAAGATGGAGGAAGAAGATGATGGTTTATGGAGATGAAAAATAGATGGATATGTACTACCGAACTCTCCTAGTCGCAATGAAAAGACAAACTCATCAATACAACTCTAATCAGCCCTCCTAATTACAATGAGAAGACAAACTAGAGTGAATATCTATTTCTCAAGAACTTGGAAGAACTTAAAGGAAAAGATGCTTCGAAGACACAAGACAATCAACTCTTGCAAAAACATTCTCACATTGTATTATTATTCAAATAAAGCTAAGAGACAACCGATCATAATTCTAGAAGACATGTTGACCAAATAACATCAGGATCCCATTCAAAAAGTAGTCGCAAGTCTGTTACTCTGTTGTTATTCTTTTCCAATGTTTTGTCGTGGGTATAACTTAGAAGCTTTAGTTCATCTTACTTTGATGTGAGCCATTTGGTATATGTATCATCATCCATCTCTTCAAAAGTATTCGACCTCGAATCTGGAACATCAAAGGGAGAAACATTAAAACCTTTTAAAAATTCACTCACATTATACTTACCAAGTAGATATGGTTTGAATCTTCGAGACTTTGTTCTTCTAATAGGTTCGAGTAGAAACAACAGTCCAAAGAAGCATTTTTTGTCATCATTAAGGACTCTAGTGCATGTGTTAGATTGGTTACTTCATCTTCATTATTTCAAGCAGCCACAAATGCCTTATTTTTGCTTGATCTTTTCTTCTTTAGGAGGGGACATTTATTTTTGACATGTCTCATTCTTTGGCATTCAAAGCACACATGGTACCTTTCTTCTTACTCAATTCATGTTTTTTGTCTTCTTTTGGAGTCATGAATTGTTTGAATCTTTTGAAGAGATTGGTTATCTCTTCATCTACATCTACCTCTTCACTTGAGTCTTGATTACTCTCATTGGTGGATTTGAAGGCGATTTACACCTCATTTTTCTTGTTCTTCTCTTCTTTTTCTTTTGGAGTCTCACATCATGATTGAGTAATGATCCGATGAGCTCATAGAGGGTGTACAACTCCAAATCCTTGGTTTTTTCGATGGCGTTTGATTTGCCTTCCCAAGATGTTGGTAATGAGACAACCATCTTTCTCACTACTTCTTTATTGGAATAGAACTTCCCAAAGTTCCTTAACTCGTTCGATTATTAAAGTGAACCGACCAAACATCGTCTTTATATTTTCATCGAGTTTCATCTTGAAGTTCTCGTAGTTGAGAGTGAGAATGTCAGTCTTAGACTTTTTTACTTGGTTTTTCCTTCATAGGTCACCTCCAACTTATTCTATATCTCCTTAGCATTAGAGCATTAAGATACTCTTCTATATTCATCCGGGCCAATTGCATATAAGAGAATGTGCATGGCTTTAGCATTGAGTTGGGTGAGTGTTTTTGTCTTCATTGGTCCACTCCGACCAGTTTCTTGGAGTATGAGAACCATCAATGATTGCATCCCAAACCACAAGATCAATGGCTTTAATGAACAAACTCATTATATTCTTCCAATAGAAGTAGTTGTCATCATTTAATTAAGGAGATTTTGAGATAGAGTGAAAGTCCTCGAGGTAGTATGAGCTAGAAGTCGAAGTCATCTTCTAGGTTGAGACGGGAATTGAAAGAGCGCTTCTATGATTTTCATAAGGTTGTTAAATCGTCGATTGTGACCCGCTCTGATACCAATTGTTAGCTCTTACGAACAATCGAAATAGTGCCAAGATGAGGTGAAATGGTCAATTGAAAATTTTGGGTATTGAGAGAATGATAAGAAAAAATGCACAAGTATTTAGAGTGGTTCAACTTACTCAAATGGAGTCTACATCAACTACCTTAGCTTCACACTAAGGATTTCTAACATATTCACTAATTTGTTCTTTCTTTTTCTAAGCTCAAGAGTAACATTTAACAAATCACTAGTTTTCAATGGCTAAACTAGAACTAAACTCCTTTTACAAAATGATAAAAGATTGTAAAAAAAATCTCACAAGATGGGTGTTTACACAATTAAGCTCACAAAAGCACTCTATGTACAAGAGAAAAGTACTATGTGTACCAAAAATGCTACTGGAATCTGAACACCTTTGTAAACAACATGTAATATCGATACTTTCATATGAGTATCAATACTTCTCTTGCCTTTGGTATCGATATTGCAAGAACAATATCGATATTACTTTTCCAGAAAACTGTTTTTGTGTTCAATTTAATGTTAAATGGACTTTGAATTATTTTTGAAAACTTTAAATAAATTCAATCAAGTCCAAAAAAGATTTTGCCCTTAATTTGTTATATTAAAATAGGTTTAACGCTAATAAACCATTGAAATTTAAATTAATTGATGGTAAGAAATAACTAATTAAGTTTGTATCAATTAATTAATTTTTTTTTTGTTAAACAGAGATGCATTATAGTTTGAAGGCAAATATCAGGATTCGAACTCACACAATTTAAGACAACATAAGTATCTTTAAACCCAAAGTCAATCAAACCGAACCTTCAAAAAGATTCTACTCAATTCAAATCCAAATCTTTAAAATAAAAAAAAAAATCGACTTGATCAGATCAAGTCGAGCTCCTAAGGTATGGGTGAAATGCTCTTCCTTAATATAAACTATGAAATAGAAAATGGTTGGACATAAAATTTTGTTTTGAAACTGAGGCACGGCCCGTTCAGCCAACTTTAACTAGACTTGAGAATAGTAAATTATGATTATGCTTGGTCTAGTGTAACAAGTCCCATCCCTGAATTTGATATCTAAAACACATAATAAAGTTTCATATAACTTGAATTTATGAGCATTACATTGGACAAATTCCCGATTCCATACCAAACATATTACAACATTCTGACAAACATTTAACAAAAAGAGAGAAAAAGTGGGAATGAATTTTTTGGCACCCCATTCTTTAATAAATGAAAACTCCCAAAACACAAATGAAAAATAATCTAAAACAATGAACAATCTGGTCCCATCTACATCACCCACCCCCCAACCTAAGTGATAATCATAATTATTAGCAAAATTTCTGCTTTGTTCTCATGATAACACCTTAACTCTTCATCATGAAAACATAGCCACACTACAACGAAACACAACTCCCTTCTTGACAACAGCCATTGCATGTGAGATGATTCAAGAACTGAATCTCTTTTTTCTCTTCTTTATTTTCTCTTAATTTTCCTAGTCGTCACAATTCAGCCCGCAAATCTCTAATACGGGGCCGTCTTTGGAGACAAATGGGTTTATTCGGACCCACATAAGGGTCAAGATCGAGGCCAGCAGGATCGACCACACCAATATAATGGTTGGCATCCGGTCTTGTTTCCCCAGTAAACCTTTGAGGAAGGGGTAAAGGTGGATAATAACCCAAAGGGCGAAAAATAGTCGCCCAAACAATGGTCCCCAGGAATCATACCCGTTATTGATTGCATCCGAGATTCCGACCACGACGCCGATTATGTTTAAGATCAATAGGGTGGTGGGAGGGATGAGCAAGGACGTCCACTTGAAGAGGTAAAGCTCGGAGAACTCACCATCATCAGCTGCTTTAGAGGTCACAGTGAAGCTTGTGCTGACACCGGCTAAAACCTTTAGCAAGCCCTGAAAGAGTGCAAATAGATGCGATGAAACACCTCCGATCACCCAGAATTGCTCATTTCTCCACCAGTCATCGATTCCAACACCACCCCACTGCATCTCAAGAATACCAGTTGCAGCAATTGATATGAAGAGAGCCATGAATATAAGACTGGCATAGTTGCTAATCTGCAAGTGTTGGAATTCAACATTAGACACCCGAGTTCTCTTTTTTCGAGGTTAGCAGTTGAAAAATCCTACCTAAAAAGTAAACATATCCGAAAGAAATAATTCAAAGTTATCCAAGTCCTGATATTGTGATATGGTCAATGAATGAGCAGTTATCAACGCTTTAGTATCATCTCAAAATGAAAATGCAAAGTTTAATCATGTATGAACTATGGAGCATAAAACAACATAAAAGTGAGTTCTTACCTCAGGAACAATAAATTTTCCAGTAAGGAGACAAATAGCTGGAAGGGTACAGTAAACAAGCAAGGGAATGGAGGTCCATGGATATACGACCGAGTTTATGTAGGAAAACCGTTCCAGCCATTTCAACCCGCCCCCATATCCATACCAAATGGGACAATGTCTGCTCAAGAAAATTTCAACAGATCCAAGAGCCCATCTCAGAACTTGGTGTAGACGATCTGAGAGGTTAATAGGAGCTGAACCCTTAAAAGCAGGTCGTTTAGGTATGCAGTACACAGATCGCCAACCATGACAGTGCATCTTGAATCCAGTCAGGATATCCTCAGTCACAGAGCCATATATCCAGCCAACCTGGTTTTCAAGTTCGAAATTTTGCTGATTATGAGATATTAATACATTAAAAACTTGCCTATATTATATACTCAGGTTTTTCACTTTTTACTTACTTCCTTCCCCCATTCGGTTTTATCTTCATAACCGCAACTTATAACTTGGATTGCTTCACTCAGTAATGATGCAGGGCTTGCATTTCGAGGAATTCCACCATTCTCCAGAAGAGTGGATGCCACGAAAACAGGAGACTGACCAAATTTCTTCTCCAGTTTCATTTGTGATGTCTCAGATGACTTGTGAGAGTTTGACTCTGACAGTGGCACAAAGATTTCTGGTTTAGAATGTTATGTTAAAAGCACATGATAGAAACATAGTTAGATCAATGGAACTCTCGTTGTCCCCTGGTAAGTAAACCCTTACCCGAAGATCCTTCAATGTTTTCAAGAGCGTGTATCTGCTTCGAAGCTTCCCTTTGTTTAGATTTCTTTGTTGTCTTCTTTTGCTTTGTTTTCTTGTTCTTTCTCGAAAAACAGCAGAGACAGAAGCACCATTTTGGCATACAATTGCAGGTCTTGCCAGGAGGCTTCTTGGTAACGGGTGCATCATAACCATAAAGTGCTTGCCTTCTGAAGACACACCCTGTTCCAACATATATAGGTCCTTGTATGCCATCTAACCCTTTCATGTTGATCTGGTTTAAATTTACGAGATTAGGTTTTGAAAGATGAGAGAAAGAACAGGTAATTCGCAGGGAACAAATGAAATAAGCTTACATCAAAGAACACAACATTCCGATTCGAGTATCTATCATGTCGATCAATTCCATCAAATCTTTGAGGAAACTGTACATAACAAACTTTCTTTCCAGATGTTGGATCCATCATGAAACACATGGCTTCTCTAAGTGCTTTGCTATTGTTAATATAGTGATCACAGTCAACGTTCAGAAGATACGGAGCATTTGAGAGAACGGCCGAGACTCGTATCTTCAGTACAATAATGAAAGTTCATAAGTTTAAAACCATGTGTTAAGTGTTAACTGCTAAATGAGTATGAAACATGAAAATTAAAGAACTTGTGCCTTACCAAAGCATTCATGGCCCCAGCCTTTTTATGATGTTCAAACCCTGGCCTCTTCTCACGAGAAACATAAACTAGGTGAGGTAACTCGTTTCCCTCCACATCGCGAACACCACTATGACCTAGGAAAACCTGCACATAAAAGGAATCAAAGATGATTCACGAGCTACTTTGACATATCACAAATAAAAGAAATAAACCCAATTTCCCAAGCATGCATCGATGGTGTTCTATGGAATAAACCCAATTTCCCAAGCATGCATCAATGGTGTTGTGTTCCATATAGCAAGCCAGATGTAACACCATCTCACCTGAATCATTCCGGGATGGTCACGAACACTGTTTCCAGGCCAAGGAGTTCCATCCTGCATCGTCCAGCCATCCTCCGGAACCTTCTGTGCTGTGGCAACCAATCCATTTATCCTAACTTTAAATTCTTCATACTCTCTCTGCATAATCAAATAATATAATAAATAAATTAAGCACTGCATGCTATCAAGAGCAAAAACCATGGTAAACACAACCTCAGATTGGTTGGAACTTAGGAACTGCAGATTAATTTTAGAACTCAAAATATGAAAGAAATGAAACAGAATACATGTTAAAATCCATGACAAGAAGTCACACACCTTCATCGCTCGCCTTTCCCTGACAAAAGTTGGATGGACTTTGTCTTTTAGGTAGTCTATCTTCTGAGAAAAATACCACTCTGGAGCACGAGGTTCAATATTGAATTTTTTACAGAAAGGAACCCATTTCCTAGCAAACTCAGATGTCTCGGAGAGAGCCTCAAATGTGAGCATGGCAGCACCATCATCTGATACATAGCATGCGACTTTATCAACCGGATAATCAACAGCGAGGATGGATAGAACAGTGTTCGCCGTGATCAGCGGAGGTTCTTTCATTGGATCCACTGTACTCACAAAAACATCTACACTAGCTAATTCGGATGGTTTCCCTTCTTTCTCATACCTGTGCATAACGGTAAAATTAGCAAAGAAGGAGCATCGTATTCAAAATAACATGAAGGAAAATTAAACATGGATGTGAAATCTAAATTCAAGTCAACAACCATAACACATAAAAAGCAAATGGGCAACACCACAAACCTCAAAGACAGTCGATCGAGGTATGTTTCACGCCGTATAGGGTACCATTTTGGGAATTGATCCAGAATCCATGAAACAGCAAACCATATTTCACAAATTACAGAAGTCAACCACAAGCCATAAGCATCTCTGACAGGGTGTAGAAGTCTATAGTGAAAAAAGAGGCCAAGAATTGCAAGACGAAGGATGATAATCATTCTGTACGGATTTATCTTGCTCGAAGGAATTGGAAGCTTCCTTGAAAGTGGTTGCCTGCCTTCATCCATCCTGAAAAGACAAACCATTTTTTTAGATGACAAAGCAACTACATTACAGTTACGATGCCCCAAAATAGCAGGGGAAAAGATAAGTCCGCCAGAAAACTGTCAATGTTCATAGATATTTATCTTGTCGCAAATTAAAATTGTATACTTTAAACAGTCACTTACATTGGCAAATCAGCATCCAGCTCGTCTCCATCAAAGTTTCCACCATCACTTCCTCCTTCGTGCTTAACCACCTGAAGTTTGTCATTCTGCCGTTTCTTCCACTCTTCCATCCGATCCTTCCATGAGACACTTCCATAACCATATACAGCTATATCTTTCTTAGGAACCATTGGTCTAGGTTGCACTGCAGCAATGGAAATGCTAAGGTTCAAGACTAGAGAGAATTTATTTAAAACTGATGACAAACAGAAGGATAATGACTTACAGGGTACGGATGGATCAGCATAGCTCATTGGATGAACTCTGTTTCCATGACCCATAGTCGAGGGTATAATGAGAGCATGATGATCGGCCGAAATCTCCGAACCCTAAAACAGTAAAAGCATTCTAATAAAGCAACTATTACCTGTGCAGTAAAGTGTAAAAAGAATTGCATCCATAATATGGAAATTCATATAAATG
The DNA here is from genome assembly GCF_006381635.1 of Hibiscus syriacus. Lineage (NCBI taxonomy): Eukaryota > Viridiplantae > Streptophyta > Magnoliopsida > Malvales > Malvaceae > Hibiscus > Hibiscus syriacus. The sequence continues at coordinate 1,371,907 of NW_024063127.1, read as the reverse complement.
AGATTAGACGAGAGACTAACCTCCTCCCCATAGGTCAAGAGAGGAATTTCAGAGCTAGGAGGAGAAGAATCTAGTTCCGAGTGTGTAGGCATTCCAGAAGCGTTAAGGTGGGAACCACGGCCAATGTTAAGGCGTGCAGTAAGCATAGCTTCAGTAACTTGTTGAGGATCCAAGGTGTCATAGTCGAACTCATTGTCCAGATCATCTATATCATCTTCTTCTTCATCACCTTCAACTCTAGGACTGCCTGAAGTTTACATCTTTAGTTAGGGACACTTGTAACTCATATTTGGCTGCCAATGTAGACAAATACTTGCAGTGAAAATCTCACCTTTGATTCGTTTGTATCTGGTTTTGCACTGAGGGCAAGCTTGGTTTCCCTCTCTTCTCTCATATTCATAGCAGGTTAGGCAAACAGGGAAAGCACATTCGTTGCAGGCAACAAACGGCTCCCCGTCTGCTGTAAGCTCAATCTCATCTCCACAAATCTGACATGTTTGGCCACTCAATTCTTTCACGGACCGTATCTAGTAAAAACCACAACCATAAAGAGAATGCCATCAACGCTTAGCAATCAAATGTGACAACAAATTAAGCAAAAACTGAGATTCCTGGTGAATGTTCTACTTCCACGTCCTCGAAGGATAATGGTTCTCACCGAAACTCAAAAATGCTTGAAAGTACTAGAAACTAACTAGCTAATTACATCAAAACTTAACCAGTTACCAATCAAAAGTAATAGCTTCTATGTTCTTTTGCAAAATAAATAGAATTGCAGATAAAACAAAATTTATAGTCTTGAGTTCTATCTTATTTTAACTTCTAATTATCTATATGTGATCTCGATAGCTTCACAAAACCAGATTCCCTCCTCATTTTCTCCTTTACGAGAGTGTCGCATGTTTCATGTGAAACAAAGAACAAGAGAAGGGAAATGGAAGATAAGAAAACAGGAATTAATTAACATATTTTGCTATAACTTAAATCATATATGCATAAGGGTCCTGAAAAAAAGAGATTAAAAATGTTGTAAGCTACTTCATTAAATGTTTATATCAATGTCTCCAAAAAATGCAGAGCTCAATCAGTATTATGAATAAATTCATAATATACATTGGTCAATTTCCATAGGATTGGATATTTCTGAAGAATCCAAAAGTTGGCATGGACAACCATTTGCACCAGAAACAGAATCTTATTCTTTTCTTCCAAATGGTGCCAAAATTCCCAGAATCTATACAAAAGGAACGCCAAAATCTCAAATGCAAAAGAAAAATCTTACCCACTATTAATAAAACTATAAATTATACAAGTAACAACAACAGAAAGAAACCTATCCTTCAATTAAATCAACAAAATATTGACCATTTTTATGCAAATGTTCATTAATCAAGTCACCCTAGAACAAGTCAACATTTGTATCCTCCAGAAACCCCCAAAAAGTAATTGACAATATTAGAGATTTAACGCTCAAAATAGCAAGACAAAGGTACTAGATCGTGTAAATCGTGGTCTTAAAAACCCTAACTTGTTACCTTTCTAGTGAACGATGAACTGCATATAAAATAAAACAAAAAAGATCCACTTTTTCACATTTTTGGGAATACACACAGAAAATAAAGAAGAACGAATTTCTTTCATAAAGCAGTAAAAATAAGCAAACAGGATTCGCCAAATTAACAAATAAGGCCCAAAAAATGAGAAAAGTTCTTTTTTTCCAGTGAGATTTGGAATGTCTTACCCTTGCATTTTCATCAGCATTTATCAAGACAAACTCATTTCTGTTATGAGAACCAGCAATGAGACGACCCCCAGTGTCCATAACTCAGTAAACCAAGAACAACCCAACTCAGAAAAAATCGGTTTCTTCTTCAATGAATGAAGTCAAATATAATACCACCAACTTCCTTTGGGGGGGGGGGGAAAACTGGTCCCTTGACCTCCCATCACACGAAACCCCAAACCGCGGTTGGGAAAGAGAAGACTTTGATTGATGATATATAAACAAATGATTAAAGGGGGGGGGGGAAGCAAAGGCAAAAGGAACAAAATGGGAGAGAAAGAGTGGGATTTTGTTTGAGAAACAAGTTAAGTGTATTCTGTAACCTGGTTGGCTGCTTTGGTCTCAATCTAAAATGGCAATTTAAGAGGGGGGGGGCAAGCAAAGGCAAAAGGAACAAAATGGGAGAGAAAGAGTGTGATTTTGTTTGAGAAACAAGCTAAGTGTATTCTGTAACCTGGTTGGCTGCTTTGGTCTCAATCTAAAATGGCAATTTAAGAAGGGGGGGGGGGAAGTAAAGGCAAAAGGAACAAAATGGGAGAAAGAGTGTGATTTTGTTTGAGAAACAAGCTAAGTGTATTCTGTAACCTGGTTGGCTGCTTTGGTCTCAATCTAAAAGGGCAATTAGAGGGAGGGAGAGAGAGAGAGAGAGAGATAGATGAAATATGGAAACGTAACAAGGGATAGGGACAAACAGAATACAATACAACTCATCTAAATAGAGAGAGAGAAAATCTATAAGGAAAAAATAAAAGAAAAAGGTTGCAAAGGTGATATGGGGTCCAGAAAACGATGGTGGTGGCGCCGGCTGAGGGTATTCAGCAATGCCACTTCTTTTGCCCCACAGCCCCCAACCAAAGTTCGTGGATTTCCTTTATAAATTAAAATTTTATATTAGTAAAGATTTAATTTTTTATAGCTTTTTTGGAGAGTTTTTGAGATGAAAATAAAACTAAAATTGTGTACTTGGGTTTCTTTTCAGCATCACACAACTCTTTAGAGTAAAAGTAAAAACAAGAGAAGAAGAATGCGAGAGAGAACGTCACGTATATTTGGATTTCAATAAATTAAATGAGAGTACGTATATTTGATAAGAATTATTCTAAATGTTTAGTTATTTTGTATAGTGCTTGCTTTGTAATTATGTTATTTAAATTTTGTATAAAATGTTATTATAAATTTAAATAATATTTTAAAATTCTTATATTACAATTATGTTTAAAATGATATGTATTTCTATAAACTTTATTAATATACTATAACTATTGCATTTTTATACTATTAGTTATATTGTTTTTTATCTTATATGTCATTTTAACCATCTTTTTATCGTATCATCAAACGTTAATCGTTCTTCAAAGTTACAAAACGTAGTTGAGTTATATATCACATTATATTAAATATAAAAGAATCTAATGCGCCAATCAAATCAATAAAATGCTATTCTAAAGTGTCAAATCGAATCAATAATTTTGTTTAAAATAATCAATAATACTAAGAAAATAAATTTTGGAAAATTAAAGATTCGGGGGTGCTGATTGATTAAGGTAACGATGTCTGAAACCATCGTCAGTTTAAACAAATTTTGGCAAAACTTGACAGTAATTGTTAGTGATTTTTTTAAGATTAAATTAAAAAAATAATCAAAAATTTATATAATAAAATAAAATAGTTATGATGACGAGTTTAAGGAAAGAGTCTAAAAATTCAATTCACTTAGAAAGTAAAAATTGATTTATAAAAAATAGTTATATCTAAGCGTCTCCACTTTTATTTATTTATTTATAATTTGATTCTAAAATGGAAAAAGGAAATTGGGGCGAATTCGTTCGTGGCTGTCCATAATTTTACTGAAGTGGTTCTCGTTTTAGGACAATTTTATTTTTTCTTTTTTCTTTTTAGGATTAAATTGAAAAAAAATTAAAATATAAAGATTAAAATCATATATATATATATATATATAATAAAATAGGCAGGGTTAAAGAATGAGTGTAAAAATTTAATTCACTTAAAAATTATTTTTTAAAAAATCTCATTTTAGCCTTTTTATTTTTTATAATTTGATTCTAAAATATAAAAAAAGAAGAAAAATCGTGGTGATAATTAGGGTGAGAAAAACTCGACTCGACTCGAAGAAAATTTCATGTTCAAATCAAGTTGTAAAATACAACTCGAATAACTCGAAATTTTTAGTAATTAGTGGATTTATTTTCAAGTTTAAGTTGAGACCTTCTACTTTGTATGATATATGTATATCAAATATAAAAAATAAAGAAATATATTTGTATTATATATACGGTTATATAAAGTTACTTAAATTAGAATCAAATAATATTATAAATATTTATAATTACTTTTTTTTTAAAAACTAGAAAAATCGACTCGCCTGAAATCAAAAAAAAATTTGAAGTAAACTCTAAATTATAAAATAAAATTTATCAACTCGACTCGAGCGTACGCTCACCCTAATGATAATTTTATCAAATTTATTAATCATAAAAGAATTCACTCTATTTTCCTAAACAAATTGTTCTCGTAATTTAATTTCTCACCATTAATAGTGCTGTAGATTAAGTTTATTTATTTATTTAATCAGTTTATTTATTTTAAAAATTAAAAAAAGTTAGCATTTATTATTTACAGTGTGTGGTATGTGGGTGCCACCGATGTCACTGTCACCCTCGTGTTAGATCGGTAGGTACTGTCATATGTTCAATAGACTGTCGGTGGAGCAATTACCTTCCATTGTCAATATTTAACAACTTTATAAAGCTTTTAAATGATACATAAAGTAATTAAAAGCACCGATGATGGAATGTTTTTCTTAATTTTTATATGCTAATTAAGATTTATGATTACGTAGAGGCTTTTTTTGTAATAATTTAATATTTTTGTAATAATTGAATTTTATTGCAATTAATCTTGTTATTTAATATTTGAATGACATACACGTAGAGGCTTTCTTTTTTTACCCTTTTAGGGAGATAATAATAAGCTTTTGCTTTGCTTTAGTTTTTCAAGCAACGTGAATTTAAAGGAAGAATAGATATGGAAGAACGGAGGACTAAATTGAACTAATTATTACGTTTCCCCTCCCAAATAATCACATGCCACGTTCAACAAAACTACAAAAGTAGGGCTATAAGCCTACCGCTGAATGACTTTTTAGTGCAAATAAAATGATTGTATGTATGATTATCCCAAAGTTAAATTATCAATTCCTTTTTTGACATATATTTAAAAATTAAAGAAATAAATATATATATATATATATATATATATATATCTTTTAGAATTTTAAAATCATTTATAAAATAATTTTTATACTCATAATGGTAATTTATATATATTCAATTATATTTACCTACGATGATTGTCCTAGTCCTACCCAAAATAACAAATTTTATAAAACTCAAGTGGTGTTTGTTTTTCTTGAAAACATGCCACGTGGTTGACTTTGTTTTTCCGCTAACTCGACATGCTCCCAAACAAGTTTGATATATTTTTCTTTTCAAATTTTATATTTTGAAATTTTCAAGAAAAATATTCTTATTTAGCTATAAAAAATAAATATATAATATTTTTGAAATTTTTGTAAGTCAAAATGAAAGAGGGTACAACTGTTAACAGTGATTGCTTGGCTGGAAAGTCAATTGTAAATCACCCAAAATCTAAAGGTTCGTTTGATTTTAAAAATTATGATTGTTTTTATTTTGAGTTTTTGAAAAAAAATATTTAACTGTAAAATAAGAAAATAATTTGTAAAAGATAAAACAAAATGAAAGTATAAAAAAAGGAGTTCGCAACTCAACTCATACAGACTTAAATACTTTTAATAATATTTTTTATTAATTGAATGTATTTTTTTAATTTTAAAAAATAAAATAAACTTTATTTTATAAAAGTAAAAATACAAATTTGTTTTTTAAAAAAGATATTACAATTATACATTCCTTTTGTTTTAAGTACATAAACTGTTTCTTTCTCAAACTAAGCCTTTAAACTATTATATTTAATCATTTTAAGTCCTATTATTTTTCAGTTAGAAAAATATTTTTTAACTCGAAAATAATTTAGGAGTGTTGAGTTAATCGATCGACGAATATGACTAAGAGGGGGTGAATTGACAACGATTTAGAGTGGTTCGACTTTCTTAACCAAAGTCTACGTCCACTACCTTAGCTATTTGTCATAACCATTTTTTTTGTAAAACAATTAAATATTATTTTAAAAACGATTATGACTTTATTTTGGAAAAATTGGTGATTTTGAACGGATTTGAATAAAATTTAAAAGAGTCGCCATCGACCTTTGGGTTAGGTAGGTCGAATACCTAAAAAACGTCTTTTAAAAACAATTTTAAGAAAAATAATTTTATAAGACAAAAATTTGGTCTACGTTACCAAAGATTCATTTAAAACAGGTTCGGGAGTCGGTTACGTGTGGGGAAGGGTAAACACCCCACAACGCCCAAAATTGGTACTGTGTAGCTTACACATCGTCGTAAATGGTGGAAATTATAAGTTCGAATCTTTAGTAAAAAATATGATCTATTTATTGAATATTTGTTAAAATAATAGAAATACTTCACTTGGTAAGAAATCTCAAGATTTGCAATCCTCCAACGGGAAAGCTATCTCATCTATTTCTTATCTATAAAGTATATCCTATCTTTGAATTACCACTAAATAATATCGTCATGAGTAGAAAATAAAATATGCTTGATTTATGTATCGTTAATATTAACATAACAACCATTAATACAATAAAAATTATGAAAAATATAATAATAAATAAATTATGATCTATTTATTGAATATTAGTTAAAATAAATAAATAAAAAAAAATCCTTTTCTCAATAAGAAATCCCGAGATTTGTAATCCTCCGCCGGGAAAGCTACCTCGTCTATTTCTTACTTGTAAAGAATATTTTCTCCTTTTTTTTAAAAAAAAAATATCGAAAATTGACATAAAATACATCATATTTTATTTTTCCAAAACATACATCACTCATATTAAGATTCAATGAAGAAATAATAATAAAGATTAAAATTTAAATATTAAACAATATGAACATCAAAAAATAAAATAACAATAAAAATAATGTCTATAAGCTTGTAAAAGGAAGAATTTACATTTTTTATATTCTGTTTGAACGTCGTATCGGATTGTACCACTTCGATCAAGTGATACTTTCCACGCCCGTTCTATAAATATGTTTTCTTGAAAATAAAATCAAATATAATGAAAATAAAATGCAATTGGAAATATAAACATTTACATTAAATTGAATTAAATATAATACAAATAACCATAAAATATGTAAAATACATTCATACATAAATAACTAAAATAAAACTAAGTTAACATTACAAACCAAAATACAAACCAAATAAGCACATATGATAATTTCAGGGACCAAAATGACGTTTAACCAAGCTTGAAGGGCTAGAATAACAACAAAAAAAGAAATTTAAGGACCAAAATACAAGTACAGAAAATTAAAGGGCAAAAATCGAAGAAACGTAAGTTAAAGAACTAAACTGAAATTACACAAAAAACATGAAGGATCAACAAAATATTTAAACCAAATGCCAAAACAGTGACTAAAACAGAAGATGCATAAATCTGAGGGCCAAATTCGAACATCAGCTAAAATCACGCAACACATGCAAATAAGGACTAAAACGAATATTATACGAAACAAGCAACCAAAAATCTAAACACTTAGAAAATATAATACTAATCATATAGGATTAAAACGGAACAAGAAATAAATAAAGAGCTCAAAATAGAAAGATGAAATTTCATTAAGGATCATATTACAACCATTACAAAGCTAAAGGGATTTAAAATGTAGTTATCCTAAGAAAATAACAAAACACGGAAGAAGTTATGAGGACCCATACTGTCGTTATCCCCTTTTAACCCAGCATCCAACCCTCCCCTGTCTCAGAACGACGTCGTTTGACGTCTGAGATAGACCCTTTTAAGGGTTATTATGAAACCCTAAAATCATTTCCTCCTTCCCCCTCATTCCCTCAGCCGCAGACTCAACCCGTGAGAGAGAACTCTCCCTCGGCTCACCGCCATGGGAGGCGACCAAACCTCCTGCAACCGCTAATCAGTGGCCACTAAACCTAAACCGATCAACCATCCCCCACCAACGCTCTCTCCTTTGAAACCCAACCTCTAGGACCCAAACCCAACTATTACCACCCGAACCGGACCCCCCCCAAAACCAGAAAAACAAAGGCTTTACCTTCAGAAATGGGGCTAGCTAGGATCGGAGAAGGTCACAGCGAGATCCACGGTGGGGTTAGAGAAGGTAAAACTTTCCTTTCTTCTCTCCTTTTTTCTGTTTTTTTTTCGTTCTTTTTTCTTTGCTTTTCTTTTTTTCTGTTCTTTTATCTTTGCTTCCTCGGATTTCTGGTGAGATGATGATGATATCTAGGTAGAGCCTGGCTTTTTTTCTGATTTGGTAGGATAGAAATCCCGAATATTTAGGGATTTATTGGTATTTTAATTTGGAGTTTAGATTTTGTGAGATTTGAACTGTATGTGATATATTTTCTTGACTGGTTTTGCTGTAGATGACAATAGCGCAACAGTTGGGGTCAGATCGGAACAGTGATGGTGGCGGCGCTGAGGCAGAGAAGGGTCACACGGCGGCTGGAAGGGGATTAGGGTTTAAAACCCTAATATGTTTTAGGGTTTGAAACCCTAATCTACTAGGTTGGGTCCGGGTTAATTGGGCTTCTGGTCTCTGGGCCAATTGTAATCAGGCCTTAATTTGGCCTGCAAAAATACATGTAATTAATTTATAATAAAAATAACGATAATAATAATAATAATAATAAAATAACGGAAAAAAAAAACCCGGATAAAAACGGGTGTCTACAGCTGCCCCTCTTTGCACATTCTTGTGTTAACAAGAATAGGGCAAAGACGACAAGAAAACACGTTTTTGTCTGGTCATCCTCCTTTTGGTTTAAAAAAATGGATAATTTTGTTGGTGGGGACGACACTGCTCGTACGCAATGAAGAGGTCTGGTCGTCTAAGGGTGACACGGCTCCTACGTGATGAGGAAATCTGGTCATTTTTAGGAAGGGTGATAACTCGGTTCCTACGTGATGAGGACGGCTGGTTATCCTAATGTTGACACGGCTCTTACGTGATGAAGAGATCTGGCCATCTAAAGGTGATAACACGGTTCCTACGTGATGAAAAACTCTGGCCACCTTTAGGAAGGGTGATAACTCGGTTCCTACGTGATGAGGACGGCTGGTTATCCTAATGTTGACACGGCTCCTACGTGAGGAAGTCTGGTCAGTTGATGTTGACTGACTCATTGCTTCAATAAGTCTTGAAGATCCTGTAAAAAATGGTCATATGCCATGATTTCATGTTATCAATATGCTCTAAGAATGATCTAAATGCATGTTTAAAGGGTTATGCTCAGTTCGTTCCTGGCATTGAGACTCCCTCATACTCTTTGATCGAAACATGCGATATTTATGCGTTTATCCATGCCTGGTTACTTTCTTGTCCTCTCATTAAATATTCTTTGACTTTGTCCCTCTGATCTACCCCGAGAGAGTTTATCTTGCCTCTTTGATTCTTTGGTCATTGATTGATTTTTCAAAGAAAATTCATTCAGAATGGCCTCTCCTTGTTGCATGCCTTTAAATTGGGACTTCTTTGTTTGGGGAAAGTATGATTATGTTGAAACTGATTTCTTTGATTTAAACCCTTCTTTTTCAATGATTTGTTTAATGATTGATGGGAGCGTGTCTTTGTATGTGCTCTCTGGCGAACACCTGTTTCAAAATCCCCATACTCTGACACTTTTCAGAGTAAGGCATAATAATCAAAATCAATAATTTGGTGAATATATACAAGGACAATGAGTCAAATTTGACAAGTTTCATGGAAAAGAGGCAATGAGAAATTATAATCTTTTGGGGACAAGAAACAAGTAAATACAAAGGAAGATCAAAGGACAAATATAATGAATATCAAATGCTGAATCCTTTTACTTCTTCACCCCAAATCTTTCTTGAAAGTTGACATGTGTTTCAAAGATTCAGATCGTACAAAGATGTGAGCATGAGAGTCTTTCCCTGAACTGTCAGGCTTCCGAGGGAATCCGCCATTTCAACTTCTGGTTATTCGAGCCGTCCATTACGGATTTTCAACTCGAATCCTCCTTTGGTTTCAAGACGCCCATTTTGGGTTTTCATCTTGAACCCTCCTTTATTTAACTTTTCTTTTTTCTTTCTTTTTTTTTCTTTTTTTTTTTCATCATATTTTCATTTTTTTTCCTTTTTTTTTTTTTTTTAAGTGTAATATCGTTTGACCGAATCGGAATTTACGGGATTAGGCAAATCTTCTCCATCCATTTCTGTTAACACCAAAGCTCCTCCTGAGAATGCCTTTTTTACGACATAGGGACCTTCCCAGTTCGGCATCCACTTCCCTCGAAAGTCTTTTTGCATAGGTAAGATCTTTTTTAGTACCAAATCGCCTTCACGAAATTCTCGAGGTCTGACTTTCTTGTCATATGCTCGTATCATCCTTTTCTGGTACATTTGGCCATGGCAGATAGCTCTCAGCCTTTTCTCCTCAATCAAATTTAATTGATCAAACCTACTTTGTACCCAATCAGCCTCGTCCAGTTTCAACTCCATCAACACTCTCAAAGAAGGTATTTCCACTTCAACAGGTAAAACTGCTTCCATCCCATATACCAAAGAGAATGGTGTTGCCCCAGTAGATGTACGAACGGACGTGCGATAGGCCAGCAACGCAAAAGGTAATTTTTCATGCCAGTCCCTATATGTTTCAGTTGCTTTTGTGATGATCTTCTTGATGTTTTTATTCGCTGCCTCTACTGCCCCATTCATTTTTGGGCGATAAGGAGCCGAATTGTGATGTTTGATCTTTAACTTTGTGCAAACTTCCTTCATTAAATTGTTGTTCAAATTCAATGCATTATCTGTGATGATCCTTTCAGGTGTTCCATATCTACAAATGATTTCTCTTTTTAGAAATCTGCACACTACTCCTTTTGTGACATTAGCATAAGAGGCAGCTTCAACCCATTTGGTGAAGTAGTCTATAGCCACTAAGATAAAACGATGTCCATTTGAGGCCTTCGGTGAAATTGCCCCAATGACATCGATGCCCCACATTGAAAACGGCCAAGGTGCGTTCATCACATGGAGTGGTGAAGGAGGAACATGTATTTGGTTATCATGAATCTGGCATTTATGACATCTTCGAGCAAATCTGATACAATCTCCTTCCATAGTGGACCAATAGTACCCAAACCTCATGATTTTTCTAACCATTGTGAATCCATTAGCATGTGTTCCACAAACTCCTTCATGGACTTCCTCAAGTATTTTCTTGGCCTCGATTCTATCCACACATCTCAAAAGCACCTGATCCTTGCCCTTTTTATACAATATATCTCCATCAAGGACATACCCCATTGCTAATCTTCTTAAGGTCCGTTTATCATTCTCAGTTGCCTCCGCTGGGTATGCCCGATACTTCACATACTGGAGAATATCATAATACCATGGGAGATTATCATCCTCTTCTTCCTCTATGTTGCAACAATGAGCTGGCATTTCTCTTATACTCATCCGAATAGGCATCATTCGAGATTGATCATCGGCCTTAAACATAGCTGCCAACGTAGCCAAGGCATCTGCCATTTGATTTTCTTCACGAGGAAGATATGCAAAAGAAATTTCTTCAAACTCTTTGATCAACTCCATCACTAAGTTCTTGTATTCTATCAACTTGGAGTCTCGAGTCATCCATTCCCCGCGAAGCTGATAAATAACCAGAGCAGAATCGCCGAATACTTCTAGGCTTTTAACTTTGCGCTCAATTGCAGCTTGAATACCCAAGATACATGCTTCATACTCTGCCATATTGTTAGTGCATTCAAAGGCGAGCCTACTAGTACAAGGATAATGATCTCCCTCAGGTGAAACTAGTATTGCCCCAATTCCATGTCCCACAGCATTAGAAGCGCCATCGAAGTTCATTTTCCATGCTTCATTTTTTGGAGTATCTTATTCAGTAACAAATATACTCATCAAGTCCTCATTCGGAAAATCGAATTTTACTGGCTCATAGTCTTCTAATGCTCTGCTTGCCAGGAAATCTGCAATAGCACTTCCTTTAACTGATTTCTGGTCATGTAGACTATATCAAATTCGGACAACAACATTTGCCATCTCGCCATCCTTCCAGTTAGAGCCGTTGATTCCATCAGGTACTTTAACGGATCCAGTCTTGATATCAACCAGGTAGTATGATACAACAAATACTGTCTCAGCCTCTTAGTAGTCCATACTAAAGCACAACACAGCTTTTCGATAGAGGAGTATCGCGTCTCACAATCAGTGAATTTCTTACTGAGATAGTAAATAGCTCGTTCCCTTCTTCCAGTTTCGTCATGTTGGGCCAACACACATCCCATTGACTTCTCAAAGACAGTCAAATAAAATCAATGGTTTGTTTGGGATTGGTGGCATCAAGACAGGAGCATTAATTAAGTAACTCTTAATTCTATCGAAGCATTCTTGGCAACTATCATCCCATTCTCCTGGGTTTTGCTTTCTCAGTAATCGGAATATTGGATCACATTTCTCGGTCAACTGAGAGATGAATCTGGCAATATAATTTAACCTTCCAGAAAACCTCGTACTTCCTTTTGCGTTCTAGGGGGAGGTAATTCCAAAATTGCTTTGACTTTATCAGGATCTATTTCTATCCCCATTCTCACTGACTACAAATCCCAATAACTTCCCTGAAGTAGCTCCAAATGTGCACTTGGCCGGGTTAAGCTTGAGCTGGTATTTTCTTAATCTTAAAAATAGTTTCCTTAGGACTTTTACATGTTCTTCTCCAGTTTGTGATTTGGCAATCATATCATCCACGTACACTTCTATATCTCTGTGCATCATATCGTGGAACAACGTAACCATGGCTCTTTGATATGTTGCCCCGGCGTTCTTAAGTCCAAAGGGCATCACCTTGTAGCAAAACGTACCCCACATTGTCACAAAAGTTGTCTTTTCCATGTCTTCTGGTCCATCTTAATTTGATTGTAACCTGAGAAACCATCCATGAAAGAGAAAAGAGCATGACCAGCCGTATTGTCAACCAAAGTATCGATATGTGGGAGTGGAAAATTATCTTTGGGGCTCGCTCGATTGAGATCTCGGTAGTCAACACACATCCGAACTTTGCCATCTTTCTTTGGGACTGGCACTATGTTTGCTACCCATTCAGGGTACTTGGCCACTTGTAAAAATCCAGCATCGAATTGTTTCTTCACTTCTTCCTTGATTTTTAATAGCATATCTGGTCTCATTCTTCTAAGTTTTTGCTGAACAGGCTTGCATTCCGGTTTTATTGGTAGCTTGTGCATCACAATGTCAGTCTCCAACCCCGGCATATCTTGATAAGACCAAGCAAACACATCCCTATATTCCCGAAGAAGGCTTATAAGACCATCTCTTATTTTTGGTGAGAGTGAAGTGCCAATTTAACTTCCTTTATATCCTCTTCTGTTCCCAAATTATTGTTTCAGTTGTCTCTTTGTGGGGCATATTTGTCTATCTTCTTGCTCCATCATTCTAACAAGCTCAGAGTTTAACTCACATTCCTCTTCATCTTTATAACCCTCAGATTCTTCGAGACACATCATTTTCAAAATCAATTTGTGGTTCAAAAGTATCATTACTCGAACAGTTGATATCTGAAGACCTGCGAATCAAAAGGAGTATATTTGGCTGTGGACAAAAATTTTATCTAATATTTATTAAGAGAATAATTATCAATAAAGAATAAAGAATACTCAAGAGATGAATAAAATACTTGCTAAGATTAGAATGAAAGAAGAACACTGTTTCATTAAAGCAATGACAAATAACAATTTGTCCTTTTACAAAAGCCCTATTATATTTGGGTCAAAAGGAGACAGATTTGTTATTATGCATTACTTTGAAAAGTGCTTATAGAACACAGGGAGTTCTTCAACAGTGTAATTGTTCAAAACATAGCCAGGAGGACACGGACGGATTGATGCCAATGAACACTCTCCAGTAGACTCTTCTGTGATAACGTTGATGCTCAGGCTTCCCAATAAATCTTCAACAAACTCTGTATCTTCAATATCCCCTAACTGTTTCAGCGTGTCAATCACAAATCCTCCAGACACAAAAGATTTGGAGAGTGGTGGAATGACCATGGGTCCCCAAACAAGATCTTCTCCCCCTTTACTCTTGCCTTCCTCCTTTCCTTAAGCTTTTGTGCATCCTTGACTTTTCCCAAGCCTTTCCCTACCTTTGCTCCTCTAGCTAAGGTCTCCTTTAATTGCATCTTTGTATTTTTGAAAGATGAGGAATGGAATTCTTTTGCCTTCAGAAATAAAAGTAGCATTAACAAATTCCAAGGACTGGAAGGAGGACTCTAGTGCATTTTCATCTACCCCTACATATGGTGCATCTGTAGTGATAGAGGCAATGATATCTTCTTCCGCTTTGATGGTCACCAGAGTCCCATCAACAATGAATCGGAGCTTTTGGTGAAGGGAGGAAGGAACTGCCCAGCCATGTGAATCCAGGGTCTCCCTAGCAAGCAACTATAACTCGGATGAATATCCATGACAACAAAATCTACTTCAAATGTTGTAGGGCCAATTCTGAGAGGGATAATCATCTTCCCCATTATCTTGCGTTCCGTCCCATCAAATGCCCTTACAGCATTGCTACAAACCCTCATTTGTGATACATCCACAGGAAGTCTATTTAGAGTGGCGAATGGCATAACATTCAAGGCCGATCCGTTGTCAATTAATACACCTGAGACGATAACTCCTTTGCAATGAGTCGTAATGTGTAAAGCCTTGCCTCTGCCTTTTCCTTCTTCAGGTATTTCGTCATCATAAAAATAAATAAAATTATCTGCATTAATATGATTTACCATCCTGTCCACCCGTTCCACTGGTATATCCTTCCCTACAAAAGTTTCATTCAGCACTTTGATCAGAGTATTTCGATGTACTTCCGAATGCAACAGTAGAGATAACATTGAAATCGCGCTGGGGTCTTATGAAGCTGTTCCACAATATTATACTCGCTGTGTTTCAGAAACTTTAAAAATTCCTGAGCCTCCTCAATCTTAACAGGCTCATTCAATTTATCATCAGGATCTTTAATAACCACATCTCTTGCTTTATCAGCCTTTCCAGGAGCATAGCATCTTCCACTCCTGGTGAAAAATCCAACTTCAGCAACCTCTTCCTCCTTACTCTCAGGAGTATTAATTGGCATGTATAGTCCCAGGGAACACTCTTGTTACTCTTATAGGCAAAAGGCGCAGGGGTTTTGATCACCACCCTAGATGTATACTTCCACTGCTGGCCTCGTAATTGGCTTCGATATGACCAGGACAGGCTTTTTTAAATTCTTTTCAGCTTCCCTTGAATTTTCTTCAGAAGCGCAGATATATCTTTCATTCTCACTCATTCTTTCTTCATAGAACTGCAACTCCTGCTTGTTCATAATTCTTGGACATTTGCCTGAATTCTTGACAGTCCTGAATCTGATGACCATTTTCACCATGGTATTCACAAAAGTTCTCTATTTTTCCATTGAGCATCATTTCTAGGGCTCAACAACCCTCTCTCCTTTATTTGAGCATATACCCACTTCAGTGGTGTTCTTATTTATTCAATTCTCCTTTTAACTCTCTGATTTTTCTCAATAGCGTTTACTCCCTGATTCTGATGATTTGGAAGCGGGTTTGCAGCAACACATGGTGCTTCAGAATCATTAAAGGACACCACCTTTCTCTTGATCAGATCTTCAACCACTCTTTTAAAAGCGAGACACTTTTCAATGTTATGTCCTCTGAGATTTGCATGATATTCGCATGTCTCATTTTCGTTGAACCATTTTGGATAAGGTGGTTTAATTGGATCAATGAATTTTGGTGACACTACGTGAGCTTGGACTAATCCATGGAAGAGCTCGCTGTAAGTCATTGGTATGGGAGTGAACGTCATCCTTTCATTGTTATGTTCGCGCTTAGTCTCTCCTTGAGATGAAGAAGAGCTTCCCATCTTCGGCTTACTCACAGAGAAATTTACATTATTCACCTCTCCTTCTTTCCTTTTCACATAGGGTTTCTTTGCAGGAGTTTGGCTACCGACAATCTGCCCCTTCTTTAATGCTCTCTCGATCATCTCTCCGCACATCACGATATCAGAGAAGCTCTTAGTTGCCACTCCTAACATATGATCAATATAAGGAGATTTTAACGTATCTATAAACATGGTTATAAACTCCCTCTCAATAAGTGGTGGGTGCACTTGAGCAGCAATATCCCTCCAGCGCTGAGCGTACTGTCGGAAGGTCTCATTATGCTTCATCTCCATATTTTGGAGAGTAACACAATCAGGCATCATATCGGTAACGTGTTGATATTGTTCTTTAAACGCATTGGCCAAATCCTTCCAAGACCCTATTTTAGCTCGGGTTAATTGGTTATACCATCTGACAGCTGACCCCGTCAAGCTGGCCTGGAAACAGTGAATTAATAGCCCATCATCCTTCACAAATCCTGTCATTCTTCGACAAAACATGGTCAAGTGAGCAACAGGAAGTTTTTCCATCATACTTTTCAAATTCCTCCGTCTTGAGAACCCTGCTTTCCCCATTTCTTTAAAAAACCCTTTGCACCAGTCCTTTAAATGCTCCGGTACTTCCGTTTTAGGTTTCTCCTTTTCCTCAGGATCTACATCAATATACTCATAAGGACTGTTTTGAGGGTTAGTCGTGGCCATTTGAACCTTTACAGCTGAAGACCCTGCAGGATGTTCCACTAGCTTTTCAGGTGAGATAACTAGTCTCGGGGTAGACTCCTGCCTAGAAACTTCAACAGGGGCAGCGCTTGGTTCTTTAATTGTTTCAGTACGTGACCCAGACATCTTGGTCATCATCTCATTCATCATATTAGCCTGGCTTTGCAGGATTTGATCTATAATTGACTTTTGTGACTGATCCATCTTTGCCTGCCATTCTTGTTGTATTCTTAGTAAATCTTCTTGCATTTCTTTCTTTAATTGATCAAGCTTGGCCTCCATGGCTCTACTTCGCGTGTGATAAGGATTGGAGTTCTTACTTGCCAGAATCGTCTGTCACATAACCCTTCGGAAATTAATTTTATTGTTCTTTTAATCTCATTCATCATATTAGCCTGGCTTTGCAGGATTTGATCTATAATTGACTTTTGTGACTGATCCATCTTTGCCTGCCATTCTTGTTGTTTCTTATAAATCTTCTTGCATTTCTTTCTTTAATTGATCAAGCTTGGCCTCCATGGCTCTACTTCGCGTGTGATAAGGATTGGAGTTCTTACTTGCCAGAATCGTCTGTCACATAACCCTTCGGAAATTAATTTTTGTCTTTTAAATTCGAATGCATATTATTGGTAATGTGCTATAAATGATACATTTTATTGGTGATGCATTATAAATGATGAATTTACTTATGCATAATGAATGATGCAAGTATGAAATGCAATAAAAGGCGTTGACCCAAGCAGTAACCATTCGGAAATACTTTCATTGGATAAAAGTTTCACTCATTACAAAGGAGTTCTATTACATATAAGGCCTAGCCCTCAGACTCAGCTCTACAATTTCGTTCAAATGGCGATGATCTCCCTTGTATCAGAAACCGGATTTGTGCGCAGTTGGATGATCTCCGCTCTATTGGCTAATTCGTTCATGTACCGAGCCACTTCACCCATTTGAGCAATAGCTTCCCCATCATGCTCGCGTTCTTCTACTAAGGATCGTAATGCTCGTATTATTTTCCCATCCCTTATGATGCGTTGATCTCTTTTCTAGATTGGTAATATGAATTCGACATTTCTGGAGTTCACCCTTTAATTCTCTGATTTCCTTCTGGAATAATTTGTTTTCTTCGAGAGCAACTCTTAGGTCCCACTGAAGCGGAGGAACTTGCACTTGCAGAAGGGATTGCTCAAGGTTCGATACATGACTTTTGAGCTCATCATTCATGGCTCGAGATTGGTTCATCTCATGTTCGAATCTCATCTGTAATTCTCCCATTTCCCGTGAGCTCATCTACTTGCTGGACTTTTTGTCGAGATCTCTGCATCCACGATCCATCTCTGCCCTGCTTTCTTCGAGGAATCGATTCCATCCCTGTCTCTCAGACCACATCTCTTCTTTATTTCGCTTTCTTTCTTCTTCGAGCTCTAAATTCTTCGATCTTTGTCCTCAAAGTCCTCAATTATACGGTTCATCTCAGTTTTTATTCTTGATCTGACACTTGTTCTCAATTTCCAGACTTTTGATTCGCCGTCTTGCAGCCGCTAATTCTCCTGGATCCCAGTTTCTTTCTCACTTGCTGCACCCTTTGATAATCTTTTTTTAAGTCTTCTAAATCGGCTTCCACCTCCTCTTTCCGTCTCTCATCATTATAAACTGTCTGGCATGAAATTCAGACTCGATAGTCAACATGAAGTTTTCTCTCTCTCCATCTCTTCTATTTTCCTGGAATCTTTTAGCCTTTTCCATTTCAAACTCAATTCTTTGGATTTCCAGATTCGAAGGGATATTTCTGATTTGTTCTTCTATCGATCTTGATCCCTCTCCAGATGTTAAAGGTATCTTATCATTTACCTCCTGATTCTCCAGGCTTCATAATCAGGCGTCAAGATAACCCGCTCCAATTACTTTAGTCCTAAAGTCATCCTCCAGAATCAGCCACATCTTTGATTTTCTTTCTATAATTGCCTTCTTTATAATCAAATTCAGCACCATCAACCCATGAGTCACGGGAACAACTGTCGGGCACCGTACTGTCTCAATATCAACAAAGGAGCGTATCCCACTCCTCCCCACAGTCCCAATAATATGATCCAGTCCAAATCTCCGCACTTGAACAAGATTTGTGTATGCATCAGCCACGGTGTTCCCATGCTATGTTTTGACTTTGTAGATTCCGGAAGAAATCAATCCATTGATCTTTCTGAGATACTTCAGGCCACTCCTTCGTAAGGTACTCAGCAATAGGAGAATATCTTTCAAAAAACGGTTATAGTTGACTTTTTCTTCCCTCCCTTGATCCACACAGTAAGCAATTAACCCATAAAACGACCCTCCCCCCAACCTTCTACATATATTCAAAGATCGGAAAGTTTCAGCAAGAATTGCATGGACTGATTCACCTCTCTTCCTAACTTCTCAACCAAATCGACTACTGCTAGCTCGATCAATCCCAACATTTTGGAAAGATTACCAACCAGATATACCCAAAGCAAATACATCTACGCACGTTTTCATCTACATGTGCTTCAGCTATCTTTTGTAAGTGAGACCATGGCACTCCCTCACTTTCTCCCTTGCGTTGCAAACGATCATTCACCCATTTGTCGCTTGTGCCCGAGATCTTTGCAAGCTTTGACTTAAAGGAAGGCCCTTTTATCGACCGGGAGTAAACTTTGTCCACTTTAACGCTTGTCAAATCAACAGAAATTGGTACTCCTCGAGGGTTGGAGTCATGTCCTCTCGGTTGAATGTGAAACAACTATAGCCGGATTCCAAAACTGTATTATGCTTCGTATGAGAACGGGTCTACCTTCACGTATATCAGATGAAATATATCCCCATAAGTCTGCTGAAAAGCTTGCCTCTCAATAAGATTCCAACTTTCCCAAATTTTTCAATCCCTGAAGCTCATTCTGTTTTAAAGAAGCTGGTGTATAATCAGACAGATCTGACACGTAGTTCCCTGATAGACTATCTCCCTGCTCTTTCTGCTTGGCTTCGGACCAGTTCCTTACATCTGCTGGATTCACTTCTTTGTTTAGAAAACTCCTTTCCATCGTGAAAGTCTTTCCACGTTATCGATACTCACAGATCAATCGCCTTTTCTAATGATATGTCTATGCAGTATGAAAAAAAAATAAACAAAACAAACAAAACAGTTAGTCAAAACAATTGTATAAATTTAACATAAAAGATATATAAAACAGGAAATAAATCTATTTATTTATGTATTATCTACCCGAATAATATTCCTCAAAAAGGGTCCTACCCAAACATGCTCTCTACCCTCCTAAAATAATTACATTCTAACTGCACCTAAATTCTATTTCACATGCTTTAAAGAATAAATCTATTCTACACACTCAAAATAAATAATAAAATAAAATAAAAAGGTTAGAGGGTTTCCCCATTGTGTACGCCTATTTTGGGTACCTATTGACGGACCGAGGTTCAGTATGACTTTACCTAGTGTGACGTTCTATGGTTCACTATATGCATGGTTTCAGCTCTACAGGAAAAAAGGAACTCGAATCGTCCTTGATGTCAGTGCCCCCTTGGGCTACCAAACCCTCAATCCTCACCCATTACAGGTTTCAAACGGACCGAGTTCAATTCGAGGGGATTCACTGCCTTATACCCATACGAGGAATAAATTCCTACGAAGGTATAAGGTATGTATCCCATGGGTTATTTGCTAAAACTCATACGAAGAATAATTCTTACGAGAGTAAAGCAATCACCCTAACTAATTTGGATCGAACTCATGTCTAGAGCTCATGTTATGCTAATGAAATGTGTGGTGAGAAACAAACAAACCTTTGACTCAAAAACAGGGAAAATAAAAAATATAAAAAAAATAATACCCAACGAGAACTAAGAAATATCTGAAAAAATGAAAA
Source organism: Hibiscus syriacus (assembly GCF_006381635.1). Classification (NCBI taxonomy): domain Eukaryota; kingdom Viridiplantae; phylum Streptophyta; class Magnoliopsida; order Malvales; family Malvaceae; genus Hibiscus; species Hibiscus syriacus. The sequence goes on along the minus strand of NW_024063127.1, from coordinate 1,351,334 downwards.
CAATTAAAATGTTAGTATATAAAAATAAGAGATAAAATAATACATAAAAATTCAATAAATAGATCATAGTTTTACTAAAGATTCGAACTTATAATTTCCACCATAACGACCATATATAAGCAACCGACAGCCTGACTCTCTAGATTTCCCCAGCAGAGTCGCCAAGCTGTCATAAACCATTTTTTTTTGTAAAACAATTAATATTATTTTAAAAACGATTATGACTTTATTTTGGAAAAATTGGTGATTTTGAACGGATTTGAATAAAATTTAAAAGAGTCGCCATCGACCTTTGGGTTAGGTAGGTCGAATACCTAAAAACGTCTTTTAAAAACAATTTTAAGAAAATAATTTTATAAGACAAAAATTTGGTCTACGTTACCAAAGATTCATTTAAAACAGGTTCGGGAGTCGGTTACGTGTGGGGAAGGGTAAACACCCCACAACGCCCAAAATTGGTACTGTGTAGCTTACACATCGTCGTAAATGGTGGAAATTATAAGTTCGAATCTTAGTAAAAATATGATCTATTTATTGAATATTTGTTAAAATAATAGAAATACTTCACTTGGTAAGAAATCTCAAGATTTGCAATCCTCCAACGGAAAGCTATCTCATCTATTTCTTATCTAAAGTATATCCTATCTTTGAATTACCACTAAATAATATCGTCATGAGTAGAAAATAAAATATGCTTGATTTATGTATCGTTAATATTACATAACAACCATTAATACAATAAAAATTATGAAAAATATAATAATAAATAAATTATGATCTATTTATTGAATATTAGTTAAAATAAATAAATAAAAAAAAAATCCTTTTCTCAATAAGAAATCCCGAGATTTGTATCCTCCGCGGGAAAGCTACCTCGTCTATTTCTTACTTGTAAAGAATATTTTCTCCTTTTTTTTAAAAAAAAAATATCGAAATTGACATAAAATACATCATTTTATTTTCCAAAACATACATCATCATATTAAGATTCATGAAGAAATAATAATAAAGATTAAAATTTAAATATTAAACATATGAACATCAAAAAATAAAATAACAATAAAAATAATGTCTATAAGCTTGTAAAAGAAGAATTTACATTTTTTATATTCTGTTTGAACGTCGTATCGGATTGTACCACTTCGATCAAGTGATACTTTCCACGCCCGTTCTATAAATATGTTTTCTTGAAAATAAATCAAATAATGAAAATAAAATGCAATTGGAAATATAAACATTTACATTAAATTGAATTAAATATATACAAATAACCATAAAATATGTAAAATACATTCATACATAAATAACTAAAATAAAACTAAGTTAACATTACAAACCAAAATACAAACCAATAAGCACATATGATAATTTCAGGGACCAAAATGACGTTTAACCAAGCTTGAAGGGCTAGAATAACAACAAAAAAGAAATTTAAGGACCAAAATACAAGTACAGAAAATAAAGGGCAAAAATCGAAGAAACGTAAGTTAAAGAACTAACTGAAATTACACAAAAAACATGAAGGATCAACAAAATATTTAAACCAAATGCCAAAACAGTGACTAAAACAGAAGATGCATAAATCTGAGGGCCAAATTCGAACATCAGCTAAAATCACGCAACACATGCAAATAAGGACTAAAACGAATATTATACGAAACAAGCAACCAAAATCTAAACACTTAGAAAATATATACTAATCATATAGGATTAAAACGGAACAAGAAATAAAAAGAGCTCAAAATAGAAAGATGAAATTTCATTAAGGATCATATTACAACCATTACAAGCTAAAGGGATTTAAAATGTAGTTATCCTAAGAAAATAACAAAACACGGAAGAAGTTATGAGGACCCATACTGTCGTTATCCCCTTTTAACCCAGCATCCAACCCTCCCCTGTCTCAGAACGACGTCGTTTGACGTCTGAGATAGACCCTTTTAAGGGTTATTATGAAACCCTAAAATCATTTCCTCCTTCCCCCTCATTCCCTCAGCCGCAGACTCAACCCGTGAGAGAGAACTCTCCCTCGGCTCACCGCCATGGGAGGCGACCAAACCTCCTGCAACCGCTAATCAGTGGCCACTAAACCTAAACCGATCAACCATCCCCACCAACGCTCTCTCCTTTGAAACCCAACCTCTAGGACCCAAACCCAACTATTACCACCCGAACCGGACCCCCCCCAAAACCAGAAAAACAAAGGCTTTACCTTCAGAAATGGGGCTAGCTAGGATCGGAGAAGGTCACAGCGAGATCCACGGTGGGGTTAGAGAAGGTAAAACTTTCCTTTCTTCTCTCCTTTTTTCTATTTTTTTTCGTTCTTTTTTCTTTGCTTTTCTTTTTTTCTGTTCTTTTATCTTGCCCCGGATTTCTGGTGAGATGATGATATCTAGGTAGAGCCTGGCTTTTTTTCTGATTTGGTAGGATAGAAATCCCGAATATTTAGGGATTTATTGGTATTTTAATTTGGAGTTTAGATTTTGTGAGATTTGAACTGTATGTGATATATTTTCTTGACTGGTTTTGCTGTAGATAACAATAGCGCAACAGTTGGGGTCAGATCGGAACAGTGATGGTGGCGGCGCTGAGGCAGAGAAGGGTCACACGGCGGCTGGAAGGGGATTAGGGTTTGAAACCCTAATATGTTTTAGGGTTTGAAACCCTAATCTACTAGGTTGGGTCCGGGTTAATTGGGCTTCTGGTCTCTGGGCCAATTGTAATCAGGCCTTAATTTGGCCTGCAAAAATACATGTAATTAATTTATAATAAAAATAACGATAATAATAATAATAATAATAAAATAACGGAAAAAAAAAACCCGGATAAAAACGGGTGTCTACACTATCCACACTAAGGATTTTCCAACAAATTCACTAATTTGTTCTTTCTTTTGAGGCCAAAGAAATAACCTTACAACTCCCTCAAGAATATACCCCAATTCTTGAGAACACTCTTTCTCAAAGAGAATATTACAAATTTGCAAACTTAGTAAAAAACCTCACAAGGTAAATGTGTTTGCACAATTCTAGAACAAAGAAAAGAACACTCAAGAATGAATACAATTGAGTACAAGTAGTGTTCTTGAAAGCAAAATGAATATTGAATGAAAAATAGGCTTGAAGTGCTCAAACAATGAGTTTGATGCTTTCTCTTTGATTCTCTCTTGATTCTAGTCTCTTGTTGTTTCTTATTGTTGATCAATGGCTTCTAAACTTGTTTAAATACTCATTCAATTGATTATGAACGTTGGGGATGATTAGTGGAGTCAATAGAGCCGTTTAAGTGTGAAAACAATTAATAAAATCAGTTGTGAGCGTCAGTGCATCGATGCATACACAAGGTGCATCGATGCATCAAGTGTAATATTCAAATATTTTGACTGTTGGAACACTTAGTGCATCGGTGCACTAAGTGTGCATCGATGCATAAAATGCATTTGATGTTTTGAATAAGCCTAAGTGCATCGATGCATGGTGTGTGCATCGATACATAAAATGCATTCAATGTTTTCATTAAAACCTGAGTGCATCAATGCATGGAGAGTGCATTGATGCATAAACTACATTCGATGTTCAATTTATTCATTGGTGCATCAATGCATGAATTGGTGCATCGATACATCCCTTTGAAAAATTGATTTTAGGCTTGATTTCGGTTCAAAATACTTTGTGAAAATTGTTTCAAAAATATTTTAATTATAAAACACAATTGTACACATTTAGTAAGGTTTGAAATTGATATTGAAAGACTTGGAGTAATAATTTGATATTCGATTAATTGAATCGAATATACTTATAAAAATCTTTGTAAAATCTTAAAATTCATTTATACTTAGTTTGTTATATCGAAACATAAAAATATTTTCAACAATCTCCCCCTTTTTTATATAACAAAACACTTGAGTAATTTTAAGATTTGATTTATTTTTGAAATCAATTTGAAAAATTGAAAACTACTCCCCCTTACTATGATACATCTTCTCCCCTTTTTTGTTAAATAAAAAAGACTCTAAAAAATTTAGCCATTTATTTAATAATAAGATTAAGCTGCTAAGATCACAATCAAGAGAGAGATTAGCCATTAGTTTTATAATCAATATTCATATCGAATGTGAAATGGTAAATTGGTCATATATGTTTAATGATGTAAAAATAAGAAAATTCAAACCAAACTAAACATATATGCATTAAGTTCTTATAGCCAAAACAACCAAAACACTAATCCAAACATTCAATCATCCAAAATAAACAATCCAGAAACGTCAAAATCAATCCAAGTTTTAAATCCAAGAAAGCATAACAAGGAAAAATCTACTCTATCGGAGGATCGGGAGGAGGAGGAAATCGTGCTTGCATCTCAAGAGAGAGAGAGCATCCATACGTGCAAGCATCTGCCGTTAAAACTCCATTTGTTGAGCTTCCAAAGTGTCTAAGCGATGATTCACCGCTTCGTTGTTAGCACTCAAATGGGATTCGATGGAAGCAAACCGTAGATCAAATGTCTCCAAAAACGAGCGAAAATATGGAGGCACTTGATCCTCTTGTGGTGCCGGCGCATTGTCGGTATCGTCAATGTCTTGAAATAATCCTTGAAGCTCGGGATCATCATCTGCAGCCGGTTCCGGATGAGGAGGAGGGGCACGAGAAGAGCTAGAAGCAGGAGGTTCTCGTGAAGAACTCGCTCCCGGAGTTTGCTTAGAGGGTCGATAAACCCATTGACCATTTTCCTCGTCCTGTTTCCAATCAGCTTTCTTTAAAGAGGTGAGATTGATTTGGTTTTGGAGAGGAATGGGATTGTCAAGAGAGACATTAAGATCGAGTTTGATAAAAAGGTTACTAAGAAGACATCCATAAACTAATTTTTCGACATGTTTTGAAGGAATAATGTTTATGGTATCCACTAGCTCACTAAATATAATGTGTGGCAAGTTTATTTTGTTCTTATTCTTGATATATTGAATCTACCATAAATCCCTAATACGAAGAGTGAAGTACATACCTCCGGATGGTCTAAACCACCAAGAGATCATCAAATGAAGAAAATGATCGTGATGAGATCGTAGAGTACTAACACTAGCATTTGGAACATAGGGATATTCCACAGTTTATTTCTCATTATATAAACCATCGTCATCTAGCCCAAAATGTGAAGCGATAGACTCGAAGTCAAATATGAATATATTGTCCTAAAAGATAGGATCTAATTCCTATAGTCCCACATTGAGCCTCGTTTTGAATACATACCGCATTAGAGTAGAAAATGCGGACTAACTGATGATAGACAATAGGTTTTAGGGAAAACCGTTTATCAAACTTCTATGTTTTGAGAATCGGAAGGTATTCGAAGTCAATATCAATCGTGGCTTGAACAGAAGGAATACGCTATTCCCGGATTCTATAAGATTGGAAGGAGTTCATATACCTATGGTAGAGTTCATCCCTACAATGCTCATGTAACATCCTCCATGCCGGGTTAGTGATTAATTTGCAAAGTTTCAACATTTGGTGATTAAAGTAGAACAATTATATAGTTTAAAAATAAAGGTTGGTAAATATGAGATTAAGGTGAGGACCAAATGGTCATTGGTAAGGAAATTTTAATTAAAATAAAATGTTATGGGGTATATATATGATACCCACGTGTGATTTTAGGTTCCAGAACCTCCCATTTCTTCTTCATTCTTCCTTACTTTCTCCTCTTCCTCCTCCAACCGTGGGCTTGCAATTATAGGTAAGAAACTGAACTTGGTAGTTTCTTGGATTGTTAAGATTGGAAATGAAAGTTGGTATGTTATATAAGATAAAGGAAACCTTATATGACATTAAAACAACAAGATAAGTGATTTAGAGAATGATTTGGAAAATGAGTTTTTAGATGAGATTTTGATATGGATGAGTTTTTGATGTTTGAATCAGAATTTTGACTTGTCAATAAGCTAATTAAGAAGTATGAGGGGTTAGAATTCAAATTAGAACATATTGGAATTGGAGTTGGATTCTTAAATGCCACATGGAGAATTAGATTTCTAAGTTTTAGAGGTATTTAATGGATAATAATTAGGTTAAGTAAGTGTATGAGAGCTAAGAGTAGTAAAGGGATTGAGATATGTATGTTTGAGTTGAAATTAGATGATTTTCGGGCTAAAAATAGGATTTCTGGGTTAGGGGAATCGGTACCCATTCAAGGGGAACCGATACCCCTTCAACGAATATGATTTCCAGAATGCTAGAGGGGAATCGGTACCCCCAGGGGGGGGAACCGATACCCCCTCATCGTATATGAAATTCCAGATTGCTTGAGGGGAATCGATACCCCCAGGGGGGGGAACCGATTCCCCCATGAGAAAAAGAAGAAGAAAGAAAAGAAAGCAAGACTAAGCTATAAATTCTTTAAATTAGTAAGCTATTAAAGCTTAATTGCAAGACATAGACATCTGATGATCATCTTAAAAATTATGTTTATGTAGATACCGAGCCTACTCGAGTTCGGGAACATCTACAAGTAGAATCGATCGAGGAAAAGGCAAAGAAGTATAGGTGAGTGCATATGCATAGCATGAATATAGTAGTATATTCAGTTCTAGACTTGTGATAAGTCTAGATTCCATATTTTGATATATGATTACATTCCATATTATGATACATGACATGAATTGTATTATATATTACATGATATGATGCAGAAAAGTTATATGCCTATGTGTTAAAGGTATGGAAATACTATGTCTACGCGATATGAACTACGGAAATGTATAAGCCCATGTAGATGAGAACTATAGGTATAGTTGGCATGCCAAGGGTAGAGGGTATACTCGGTTCTTTAGGACATATGTATATCCTTTGGAACCTGTGTGAAGTCTTGAAAGACACATACTTGATCCATAGTATATGTATATGGTTCTTAAAGAATTCTACGTGTCCTTATGGACATAATTCTACGGGCACTTCGGTGCAATTCTACGGGCACTTCGGTGCAATTCTACGGGCACTTCGGTGCATTTATACGAGCTGTGGTGACAGCATAGTGCACAACCTCACATTACTCAAATACCTTAGGTTCTCAATATGCTATCATGGGCCAATAAACTTATTAATACTGAATAATGAATGTTACAGTCATACGCTTACAGGTATGGATATTGATGAAGTATACTACATTGATTAGTTACATGTTTGCATCTCATCTCATATGATCCTGACATTTTCATTACAATACATTGCCTTGTTATTATTATTGCCTCACTAAGTCGATGACTTAGCGTGTGAGTGTTTCACACGTAGGATTCGAGGATATTAGACGAGACAGGTGAAGCAGCTTGACAGTATTACTCCTGCAACCATCAGATCAGAAGCAACTTATCAGTAGGTTATTTTGTTATGTAAATAGCAGTTGGCATGTAATTAAAGAGTTAAGTTGTGTATGCTCTGAATATTTTGTAAACTTATATTACAGTATGTATATTATTGTATTTTCTTAATACAAGTCCCAATATTTTACTATTATTTATTAAGAGTTGTGTTTTAAAGTCAATGTAGTATCTCTGACTCATATCCGGGTCGGGTATGGGGGGGGGGTTACATTTAATGGTATCAGAGCTATGGTTTAGCCGATTCTAGGCATAAACCAGAGTCTATGGAGTCTTTAAATGGAATACATGCCAACAAATAGTGAGAACTTCTGATCTGGTATAGTATGAGTATGCTGTTTTGCTAATAGGATAATGGTTATTCTTATTAGATGTCCGGACATAATAGCTCCCGAAGTGAAGGGAGAAGATAGGCATGCTGAAAGCAGTAATTCACCTGCCCTGGCCAGGCAAGGTGAAGAACAGGCATCTCAAGGAGTGCCTGTGCAAGATCAAGATACGTTCTTCAGAACGTTAGACGCTATTCTGACACGTCTTCAACCTCCTGCTCCACTAACTCCAAGAATTAATGTAGCAAAAGAGTTGAGAAGTTTAGGAGCTCCCGAATTTAAGGGAGAAGCTGAGGAAGGTCCGGTGTCAGCGGATCTTTGGTTGAATGATTTGAAAATCATGTTAGATGGTCTCCACTGTTCCGAAGTGGAGAAATTAGATGGAGCTGTGTCTTTATTAAGGGGTCAGGCGAGGATATGGTGGACGAATGTCACCATGAGGATGTCAACCGACCGGTTGACTTGGTCTTTGTTTTTAGAAGAATTTAAAAACAAGTATATTGGAGATCAGTTTATCCGACAAATGAAGCAGGAATTTATGAATTTGAAGCAGATGAGCCGCTCTGTGTATGAGTACGAATGTGAGTTTAATAAGCTGAGCAGGTTTGCAGCTAAGCTTGTGCCTACTGAAAAAGATGCTTGCGAGTGGTTCGTGGAGGGCTTGCGCCCTAGACTTAAAGAAATGTTGATAGTATTAAACCTGTCCTCGTTCCAGGAGGTGATCAATCGTGCAAAAGCTCTTGAAAGGGCTCAGAATGAAAGATTTGGGGACTCGAGAGTTCAGACATCAAAGAGGACGACTACTTATTCTGGTTCAACCAACAAAAAGGGGAAGAGACTCGGGATTTCGATCACAAGCTAGATCAGAATCAGTTGCATCGTCTGCTAGGGGAGCAAGTCAGGCAAGACCTAGACAGACGCAGTCAGTGGAATCTGGTGTTGGGAGATCTACTCCGGGTCAAAGGAAACATTGTGAGCACTGCGGGAAAAACCATTATGGGGATTGTCGTATGGCAGCTGGGACTTGTTTTCGATGCGGGGATGCCGGACATTTTGTCCGGGATTGTCCCTTGATTGTTGGTGAGCCGGCACCATCTGGAAGAGCTGGTTCTTTCTCACAAAGGGGACGAGGAAGAGGCAGAGGAAGGAACCCGTCTGAATTCTCTGCTCAACCTGAAGTTCGATCCACTGCTCGAGTGTACAACCTAAAGACAAGTGAAGACCGTGATGACCCTGATATTATAGCAGGTACTTTTCAGTTGTATGATAAATTAGTACTGGTACTGATTGATCCGGGTTCTAATTATTCTTATATTACAAGTAAGTTAGTAAAGGAGTTGGGGATTCCCTTAGAAGCTACGAGTAATGAGAATATAGTAACAACTCCGTTAGGCCAGAGTGCCCGGTGAATAAAGTTTGTAAGGGGTGTCCCATAAAGATTCAGGGAATTGAATTCCCTGCTAATCTGATGGAATTACCCTTTGACGAGTTTGAAGTGATTCTGGGAATGGATTGGTTGTTCCGGTATTATGGAGATGTTAGTTGCAGATTGAAAAAGGTAACTCTGAAAAGTCCAGACGGAATAGAGATAAGTGTGAACAGTGAAAAGTTTAATCCGTTAGCGAATGTAATATCAGTGATGTCTGCCAAGAAATTATTGCTACAAGGATGTCAGGGTTTTCTGGCAAATGTGATTGATTCAAGAGCTCAAGAGAAAAGGTTAGAGGAAATTCCAATAGTTCGAGAGTTTCCTGATTTTTCCTGCTGAATTGCCAGGATTACCTCCGGATAGAGAGGTAGAATTCCAAATAGAAAATGCGGGAACAGCTCCGATTGCAATGGCACCTTATCGAATGGCTCCGAAAGAATTGCAAGAGTTAAAGAATCAATTACAAGAATTGCTAGAGAAGGGATTTATCCAACCAAGTGTATCGCCTTGGGGAGCTCCGGTGTTATTTGTTAAAAAGAAGGATGGATCAATGCGTCTTTGCATTGACTATCGACAGCTCATAAGGTGACCATCAAGAACAAGTATCCCCTTCCGCGCATTGATGACTTGTTTGATCAACTAAAAGGAGCTTCGGTATTTTCAAAGATTGATCTACGTTCGGGTTATCATCAATTGAAGATCCAGAAAGATACTCCGAAGACAGCTTTCAGAACGAGATATGGTCATTATGAATTCATCGTAATGCCATTCGGAGTAACGAATGCACCTGCTGCTTTCATGGATCTTATGAACAGGATTTTTCAGCCCTACTTGGACCAGTTTGTTGTTGTCTTTATTGATGACATACTGGTGTACTCGAAATCCCATGAAGAGCATAGCACATCTGATGATCGTCTTGCAAATTTTAAAAGATAAAAAGTTGTATGCCAAATTGTCCAAATGTGAGTTCTGGTTAAGGGAAGTAATTTTCCTGGGGCATGTGATCTCGGCAGTTGGGATTAGAGTAGACCCTCAGAAAGTTAAAGCTATAATGGATTGGGAAGTTCCTAAGAATGTGTCTGAAGTTCGGAGTTTTCTTGGACTTGCCGGTTATTATCGAAGATTCGTTAAGAATTTTTCTATGATTGTGCTGCCTCTAACAAAGCTAATGAGAAAGAACGTACCATTTGTTTGGACTTCTGAATGTCAAGAAAGTTTCGAAGCTTTAAAGAGAATTCTGACGGAAACTCCGATATTGGTTCAACCAGAATCTGGCAAGAATTTTGTAGTATACAGTGACGCATCCCATAACGGGTTGGGGTGTGTACTAATGCAAGAAGGAAAAGTGGTAGCGTACGCATCGAGACAGTTGAAACACATGAAAGGAATTACCCCACACATGATCTAGAAATGGCTGCTGTAGTATTCGCTCTCAGGATTTGGCGTCATTATCTTTATGGGGAGCGTTGTTACTTATATACGGATCATAAGAGCCTGAAGTACTGATGACTCAAAAAGAATTGAATTTGAGGCAACGTAGATGGGTAGAGTTCTTAAAGGATTACGATGTGATAATTGACTATCATCCCGGAAAGGCTAATGTGGTAGCAGATGCTCTGAGTAGAAAGACGTTTGCAGCTTTACGAGCTATGGATGCAAGATTATCTTTAACGGGAGACGGTGGTCTTTGTGCAGAATTAACCCTTAGACCAACATGGTTGGAACGAATAGGAGAATTGCAAGGTAAAGATGAAATGTGTTTGAAAAGAATTGAGCAAGTAAAGAACAAAGAGATTAAAGACTTTGAGATTAAGTCAGATGGAAATCTTTATTGTAAAGGAAGAATTGTAATACCCGACAATGACGACTTGAAGAAGGAAATATTAACAGAGGCTCATTGCAGTCCGTTAACGATGCACCCGGTGGAACCAAGATGTATATGGATTTAAAGGATCGATTTTGGTGGTCAGGGATGAAGCGAAGCATCACCGAAATTGTGTCTAAGTGTTTGATTTGTCAGCAAGTCAAAGCCGAGCATCAAGTTCCCTCAGGATTATTGCAACCGCTGTTTATTCCTCAATGGAAATGGGAAAATGTTACGATGGATTTGTTACGGGTTACCCTTGACCCCGAACAAAAGAGAATCAATATGGGTTATTGTTGATAGATTAACTAAATCAGCGCATTTCCTCCCTGTTAGAACGGATTTCTCTATGGAAAAGTATGCAGAGCTGTATATTAGAGAAGTTATTAGATTGCATGGAGTACCTGTTTCCATAGTCTCTGATCGGGACCCTCGATTCACTTCTAGATTCTGGAAATCTTTGCATGGAGCGTTGGGGACTCGTTTAAACTTTAGTACGGCTTTTCATCCTCAGACTGATGGGCAATCAGAGAGAACTATTCAGATATTGGAAGATATGTTGAGAGCGTGCGTAATGGAATTTAAAGGATCATGGGAAAAGTATTTACCGCTGGCAGAGTTCGCTTACAACAATAGTTATCAGTCTAGTATAAAGATGGCCCCCTATGAAGCATTATATGGAAGAAAATGTCGTACTCCATTAAATTGGTATGAACTCAAAGACCGAAGTGTTCTGGGTCCGGATTTAATTCAAGATGTGGAACAGAAAGTTCGAGAAATTCAGCATAACCTCAAAGTGGCCTCTGATCGGCAAAAGTCCTATTCGGATCTTAAAAGGAAAGAAATTGAATTTCAAGTTGGAGATAAGGTGTTTTTAAAAGTGTCTCCATGGAAGAAGGTGTTGAGATTTGGTCGGAAAGGAAAATTGAGTCCTCGGTTTATTGGACCATATGAGATTGTAAAGAGAGTAGGACCAGTAGCATATCAGCTAATTTTACCACCTGAGATGGAAAAGATCATGATGTTTTTCACGTTTCAATGCTTCGAAGATATAGATCTGACCCTTCTCATATCGTGACACCAGAAGAGATTGAGGTTCGTCCTGACTTGACTTATGAGGAAGAACCGATTCAAATTTTAGCCCATGAAGTTAAGCAATTGAGGAACAAGACCATTCCTTTGGTCAAAGTGTTGTGGAGAAATCACAGAGTAGAAGAAGCAACGTGGGAGCGTGAAGAGGATATGCGACATCAATACCCTCATTTGTTCGTGCAATGAAAATTCGAGGACGAATTTTCTTAAGGGGGAGAGATTTGTAACATCCTCCATGCCGGGTTAGTGATTAATTTGCAAAGTTTCAACATTTGGTGATTAAAGTAGAACAATTATATAGTTTAAAAATAAAGGTTGGTAAATATGAGATTAAGGTGAGGACCAAATGGTCATTGGTAAGGAAATTTTAATTAAAATAAAATGTTATGGGGTATATATGATACCCACGTGTGATTTTAGGTTCCAGAACCTCCCATTTCTTCTTCATTCTTCCTTACTTTCTCCTCTTCCTCCTCCAACCGTGGGCTTGCAATTATAGGTAAGAAACTGAACTTGGTAGTTTCTTGGATTGTTAATTGGAAATGAAAGTTGGTATGTTATATAAGATAAAGGAAACCTTATATGACATTAAAACAACAAGATAAGTGATTTAGAGAATGATTTGGAAAATGAGTTTTTAGATGAGATTTTGATATGGATGAGTTTTTGATGTTTGAATCAGAATTTTGACTTGTCAATAAGCTAATTAAGAAGTATGAGGGGTTAGAATTCAAATTAGAACATATTGGAATTGGAGTTGGATTCTTAAATGCCACATGGAGAATTAGATTTCTAAGTTTTAGAGGTATTTAATGGATAATAATTAGGTTAAGTAAGTGTATGAGAGCTAAGAGTAGTAAAGGGATTGAGATATGTATGTTTGAGTTGAAATTAGATGATTTTCGGGCTAAAATAGGATTTCTGGGTTAGGGGAATCGGTACCCATTCAAGGGGAACCGATACCCCTTCAACGATATGATTTCCAGAATGCTAGAGGGGAATCGGTACCCCCAGGGGGGGGAACCGATACCCCCTCATCGTATATGAAATTCCAGATTGCTTGAGGGGAATCGATACCCCCAGGGGGGAACCGATTCCCCCATGAGAAAAAGAAGAAGAAAGAAAAGAAAGCAAGACTAGCTATAAATTCTTTAAATTAGTAAGCTATTAAAGCTTAATTGCAAGACTAGACATCTGATGATCATCTTAAAAATTATGTTTATGTAGATACCGAGCCTACTCGAGTTCGGGAACAATCTACAAGTAGAATCGATCGAGGAAAAGGCAAAGAAGTATAGGTGAGTGCATATGCATAGCATGAATATAGTAGTATATTCAGTTCTAGACTTGTGATAAGTCTAGATTCCATATTTTGATATATGATTACATTCCATATTATGATACATGACATGAATTGTATTATATGTATTACATGATATGAATATGCAAAAGTTATATGCCTATGTGTTAAAGGTATGGAAATACTATGTCTACGCGATATGAACTACGGGAAATGTATAAGCCCATGTTATGTAGATGAGAACTATAGGTATAGTTGGCATGCCAAGGGTAGAGGGTATACTCGGTTCTTTAGGACATATGTATATCCTTTGGAACCTGTGTGAAGTCTTGAAAGACACATACTTGATCCATAGTATATGTATATGGTTCTTAAAGAATTCTACGTGGTCCTTATGGACATAATTCTACGGGCACTTCGGTGCAATTCTACGGGCACTTCGGTGCAATTCTACGGGCACTTCGGTGCATTTATACGAGCTGTGGTGACAGCATAGTGCACAACCTCACATTACTCAAATACCTTAGGTTCTCAATATGCTATCATGGGCCAATAAACTTATTAATACTGAATAATGAATGTTACAGTCATACGCTTACAGGTATGGATATTGATGAAGTATACTACATTGATTAGTTACATGTTTGCATCTCATCTCATATGATCCTGACATTTTCATTACAATACATTGCCTTGTTATTATTATTGCCTCACTAAGTCGATGACTTAGCGTGTGAGTGTTTCACACGTAGGATTCGAGGATATTAGACGAGACAGGTGAAGCAGCTTGACAGTATTACTCCTGCAACCATCAGATCAGAAGCAACTTATCAGTAGGTTATTTTGTTATGTAAATAGCAGTTGGCATGTAATTAAAGAGTTAAGTTGGTGTATGCTCTGAATATTTTTGTAAACTTATATTACAGTATGTATATTATTGTATTTTCTTAATACAAGTCCCAATATTTTACTATTATTTATTAAGAGTTGTGTTTTAAAGTCAATGTAGTATCTCTGACTCATATCCGGGTCGGGTATGGGTTGGGGGTGTTACAGCTCAGGCATATTAAACCAAGAACTTATAATGTTTTGGTCATTCGGGTTTGGATTTTGAAGAGGAATGGGAGGTCGGTTTGAATGACTCGACGAAGACCTAGTGCGTTTTGGGTTTGACATGATTTAGGAAACAAAATTAGAAATGTAACCTGCAATTTTGAAATACATGTATGCAAAATAATCAATCCCAAAACTCAATTGAGTCCGCAATAATTCAAGGTTCTCTAAGTCGAATCCTAATGGGCAAAGTTTTTGAAAACTATTTGAAAATAACATTTAGAGATATCATAATTCATATAGTTTTTTATGAAAACAATAAAATTAAATCAAAAACAATGATTTTCAAAAATAACATTTTTTTATTTCAAAAATTCAAAGACAATGTTGAAAAATTGCTTGTTTTTTTTGATGAAATTGATTGTGAAATATAGTTTAGAAACATAATATAATCATTGCTCGATATAATGTTCATCCTATAACTAATCAAAACTAGTTCTAAGTTTAAAAATCAATAAAACTGAGGTTTTGAAATATTACCTTGAAAATTTTGAATTTGAGAGGAATGTGATGTTGTTTTGCACGAATTAATGATATAAGCAGGATTTGGAGTTGAAGAACGGTTGAAATCCGTAAAAAATACGTTGATTTGAGACAATGGAGAGTTAAGAGAGAGAGAGAGAGAGAGGCGGCAAAGAGGTGTTTTGAGGGTTTTCAGACAAAGAAGAGAAACATGGTTTTTAACCAAAACCCGACGGATGCATCGATGCATGGCCTTGTGCATCGATGCATGGCCTTGTGCATCGATGCACATTCAAGGAGTGCATCAGTGCACCTTCATGGTGTATCGATACACATTCAAAGGGATGCATCGATGTATTGTTAAGTGTATCGATGCATTAAGCACAAAAATGTCAAAAATCCGTTTTAAACACTCAAAATGCTAAATTAATTACCTCTAGTGGTATTGGAAACTCATATATTGAAAATTAATCATGTTCAATCAATCAAATTAATCCTTAAACTACATTTGAACATAAAGTTAATTTTCACCAAAGAACATAAACTCCCCCTAACTAATAGCAAAGAATGCAATAAAAAATTATTATTATAAGCATTTTTCATTTATTCTTAAAAGCGTTAAATATATTTTTAAACACTAAGTGAAGATAGGTTAGTTAAACCTAATTCTCTCATAAGTGTCTAAAATATTTCTTTGTCTAAAGGTTTTGTAAAGATATACGCTAATTGGTGCAAAGTATCAACAAATTCTAGAACTATATCTTCCTTAGCGACATGGTCTCTAATGAAGCGAAGTCTAATTTCAATGTGCTTAGTTCTAGAGTGTTGGATGGGATTTTTAGCCAGACAAATAGCACTAGTATTGTCACACTTGATAGGAATGGTACCTACTTCAATTCCATAATCAAAAAGTTGTTGTTTCATCCACAAAACTTGTGCACAACAACTACCGGCTGAAATGTATTCGGCTTCAGAGGTAGATAATGCAACACAATTTTGTTTCTTTGAAAACCAAGAAATCAGCATATTTCCAAGGAATTAGCAAGTACCGGAGGTGCTTTTCCTATCTAATTTGCATCCTCCATAATCCGCATCAGAAAATGCATGCAAGCTAAAGCTAGAGTCTCTAGGATACCAAAGTCCTAAACTAGGAGTGTCTTTAAGGTATCTAAAGATTCTCTTAGCAACTAGTAAATGTGATTCCTTAGGACATGATTGAAATCTAGCACATAAGCAAACACTAAACATAATATCCGGTCTACTTGCAGTTAGATAAAGCAAATATCAAATCATTGACCTATATAATTTAATATTCACACATTTACCTCCTTCATCTGTGTCAAGCTTTGTTGATGAGCTCATTGGAGTGTTATGTGGTTTCCTATTTTTCAGTCCAAACTTCTTGAGCATATCTTTGACGTACTTAGCTTGATTGTTGAAGATGCCATCTTTTCTTTGCTTGATTTGGAGTCCTAAGAAAAATGAGAGCTCCCCCATCATGCTCATCTCAAATTCACTTTGCATTAGCTTAGAAAATGCTCGGAAAAGAACATCATTAGTAGAACCAAATATTATATCATCAGCATAAATTTGAACTACTAATAAATCTTTACCTTTATACTTTAAACACAATGAAGTGTCAACATTCCCTTTTGAAAAACCTTTTTCGATTAAAAAACTTGACAATATTTCATACCAAGCTCTAGGAGCTTGTTTTAAACCATAAAGAGCTTTTGTCAATTTAAGAACATGGTTTGGAAATTTTGAATCTTCAAAACCAGGAGGTTGTTCCACATACACTTCTTATTTTATAAAACCATTTAAAAATGTACTTTTAACATCCATTTGATATAATTTAAATTCATGAAAACATGCAAATGCTAATAACATTCTAATTGCTTTCATCCTAGCTACGGGAGTATATGTTTCATCATAGTCTATGCCTTCTTCTTGAGTATACCCTTGAGCAACAAGTCTAGCCTTGTTTCTCACTATATTACCACTTTCATCAAGCTTATTCCTAAATACTCATCTAGTACCTACAGTAGATTTATTACTAGGACTTTCAACTAATGTCCATACTTCACTTCTCTCAAATTGATTTAACTCTTCTTGCATAGCCATAATCCAATGTTCATATTTTAATGCTTCTTTGATGTTCTTAGGCTCTATGCATGAAATAAATGCAACATAATTACAAGTATTTCTAAGAGAAGATCGAGTAGCTACCCCTTTGGATGGATTACCTATAATTTCACCATCCTTGACATAGTTGTACTCTCTTGGATAAGATACTTCCATTTCTTCAATGGTTGGATTCTCGAGAGGATCATGAGTTTCCTCATCTTTTGTTTCTTCTTTTGATGATGATTCTCCAACGTCATGTCTAACGTCATTTGCTTGTACAATACCTACATCATCATTAACACAAGAATCCTTCCTCGGAAGGGGATTATCATCGAAAACAACATGTATAGACTCTTCTACAACTAAAGTTATTTTATTAAATACTCGATAAGCTTTAGAATTTAAGGAATAACCAGAAAAATTCCTTCATCACTTTTAGCATCAAATTTGCCAAGGTTTTCTTTACCGTTGTTTAAAACAAAACATTTACATCCAAAATGATGAAAATAGCTAATGTTAGGTTTTTTATTTTTGAAAATTTCATATGGATTTTTCTTTAAAATTGGCCTAATCATTACTCGATTTACAACTTAACAAGTGGTATTTGTGGCTTCCGCCCAAAAATATTTTGGCAAATTATTTTCACAAAGCATGGTTCTAGCCATTTCTTCTAAAGTTCGATTTTTCCTCTCAATAACTCCATTTTGTTGAGGGGTTCTAGGTGCTGAAAAATTATGACTAATACCATTAGAATCACAAAACTCAGTAAATCCGAGATTTTCAAATTCAGTGCCATGATCACTCCTAACACTAGTTATAGAGTAGCCTTTTTCGTTTTGGATTATTTTTGAAAATGTGATGAAATGTTCTAATGCTTCATCTTTAGTACTTAAAAATAGAACCCAAGTATATCTAGAATAGTCATCTACCAAGACAAATGCATATTGTTTTCCACCCAAGCTAGTAGTCCCAGTTGGCCTAAAAAGATCTATATGGATCAATTGTAATACTCTACTAGTTGATACGTCATTAATGGATTTAAAAGAAACTCACTTTTGTTTTCCTTTAGCACAAACATCACAGATTTTATCATTATCAAATTTTAGTTTAGGCAACCCTCTTACTAAGCTCCTTGAATTAGTCATTGCAAAACACTCATGCTAGCATGTCATAGTCTCCTATGCCATAACAAACTATCATGCTCATCCTTATCAACTAGGCATAAATTAGTCATATCTATAGAATCTAAATGCACCATGTAAATGTTTCATATTCTATGACCAACAAGCATAATCTGATTATATGCAATGTCAATAACTTTACAACCATTAGTTTCAAACATGACATTGAATCCCTTATCACAAAATTGACTAATACGCAAAAGATTATGCTTTAATCCATTCACATATAAAACATTCTTAATTTGTATGGAAGAGGTATTACCTATAGTGTCTATACCTTCAATGTGACCTTTTGAGTTATCACCAAAAGTCACTTCTCCTCCATTTTTGGCGTTGAGCTCTATGAACCGACTTTTGTCTTTGGTCATGTGTCTTGAGCATCCACTATCAACGTACCATGAGTTTGAGTTTGTTTCTCGTGCCTTGTAACAATGCTCATTTTCCTACAAACATAGATTAATTTTTTATTTTTGGTACCCAAATTCTTTTGGGTCCATATTCATTAGTTTCCAAAACCCTAGTCCCCTTAGGTATCCATTTGTGTAGGATATCCTTATCTTTAGTAGTAATAAGTTCTTTAGGAACCCATATACTTCTAATGATTTTTCCATTAGAGGTTCTTCGGGGACATCTATGATTGTAGTTTCTAAAACTTTTTCTAACAAAGTTGATTTTTGAATTTTCTCCTTTTTGCAAAACCTTTTGATTCAACTTTATCAAAAGAAGCTTTAAGATCATCAATTTCCTTTTGATGATCATCATTAACTCTTGAAAATAAATTTTGCAAATCAGTATTTTTCTTTTCAAACTCTTCTAGTTTGATTTGTAAATATTTGATTTTACTTTCAAGATCATTGTTGGTCTTGGATATGAGATTATTTTTATTTTTCAATTTTGAAATATCATTTTTGTATTTTAAAAACAATTTCTCATAATTCGAAGCCAACCCATTATATTCCTCTAATAACTCATCATAAGATAAATCATCTAAATCAAATGAGTTAGAGGTTACCTTAGAATCTTTCCCGAATGCCATCAAGCACAAGTTTGATACTTCTTGTTCCTCTTCATCGGAACCTTCTTCATCGCTCCATGTAGCTACATGAGCCTTGTGCTTGTTCTTTGATTGACCCTTTCTCTTCAATTATGGGCAATCATATTTGATATGCCCCGATTTTTTGCATTCATAGCAAATGATCGGGTCTTTCTCTTTTGGTTCATTTTTGAAGTCTTTATTTTGTTTGAATTTTCTTCCTCGGTTAGGCCTCATCATTTTTCTGAACCGTTTGGCACACAATGCCATTTCCTCATCATCGTCATCTTCATCTGAATCACTCTCATCTTTTGTGGATTTGAGAGCAACTCCAATGTTTTTCTTCTTCTCTTTCTCCTTTGGTGTCTCGTCAATCTTATCGAGGTCCACCTCATCTTCAAACATCATTCATTAGTGAGGATAGAATCGATTAGCTCTTCAAGAGTTAAGGACTTAAGGTTCTTATACTCGATGATTTTCGTCTTCTTTGATTGCCATGATTTTGGAAGTGAATAAACTAACTTCCTCACAAGCTTTTCGTTTGGAATGATCTCTCCATATGATTTGAGACCATTGACAATAGTTGAAAATATATCCGTCATAGCTTTGAAATCTTTATTTGGTTTCATCCTGAAATTTTCATAGCTATGTGTTAGAAGACTAATTTTAGATTCTTTTACCTCGTCTGTGTCTTCATGAGTGACTTGTAGTTTATCCCATATTTCTTTGGTGGTTGTACAAGATGAAACCCTTCCGTAGTCATCTGCTCCAAGAACATAAAATATGATATGAATGGCTTTGGAGTTGAGGTGGAACATTTTTGTCTCTCATACACTCCACAATCTTTGATGAGTGAGAGGCTTGATATATCCGTCTTCTACAACATTCCATGCTCCCATGTCACTTGATTGAATGAAATACATCATCCTATTCTTCCAATAGGCATAGTTAGCTCCATTAAAGAAAGGAGGCTTGTTGACAGGCATCGAATCGAGATCGGAATTGAAGTTTGAAGTGGAGGTCATTGATGACTTGATTACCGATGTAACTCTTCCCGAATTGACTCAAGAGGCGATTAAACCTTCAAATGAGTGAGGCTCTGATACCAATTGTTGAGTTAATCGATCGACGAATATGGCCAAGAGGGGGTGAATTGGCAATTAAAATTTTGGTGGAAACTTTTGCAAAAAAATTGAAAGTAATTGCATAGCAATTTAGAGTGGTTCGACTTTCTCAACCAAAGTCTACGTCCACAACCTTAACTATCCACACTAAGGATTTTCCAACAAATTCACTAATTTGTTCTTTCTTTTGAGGTCAAAGAGATAACCTTACAACTCCCTCAAGAATATACCCTAATTCTTGAGAACACTCTTTCTCAAAGAGAATATTATAAATTTGCAAACTTAGTAAAAAACCTCACAAGGTAAATATGTTTTCACAATTCTAGAACAAAGAAAAGAACACTCAAGAATTAATACAATTGAGTACAAGTAGTGTTCTTGAAAGCAAAATAAATATTGAATAAAAAATAGGCTTGAAGTGCTCAAACAATGAGTTTGATGCTTTCTCTTTGATTTTCTCTTTGATTCTCTCTTGATTCTAGTTTCTTGTTGTTTCTTATTGTTGATCAATGGCTTCTAAGCTTGTTTAAATACTCATTCAATTGATTCTAAAGGTTGAGGATGATTAGTGGAGTCAATAGAGCCGTTTAAGTGTGAAAACAATTAATAAAATCAGTTGGGAGCGTCAGTGCATCGATGTATACACAAGGTGCATCGGTGCATCAAGTGTAAAATCAAATATTTTGACCGTTGGAACACTTAGTGCATCAGTGCACTAAGTGTGCACCGATGCATAAAATGCATTCGATGTTTTGAATAAGCCTAAGTGCATCGAAGCATGGTGTGTGCATCGATGCATAAAATGCATTCGATGTTTTCATTAAAACCTGAGTGCATCGATGCATAAACTGCATTCGATGTTCAATTTATTCATTGGTGTATCGATGCATGGATCGGTGCATCGGTGCATCCCTTTGAAAAATTGATTTTAGGCTTGATTTCGGTTCAAAATACTTTGTGAAAATTATTTCAAAAATATATTAAGCATAAAACACAATTTTACACATTTAGTAAGGTTTGAAATTGATCTTGAAAGACTTGGAGTAATAATTTGATATTTGATTAATTGAATCGAATATACTTATAAAAATCTTTGTAAAATCTTAAAATTCATTTATACTTGGCTTGTTATATCGAAACATAAAAATATTTTCAACAAGGAGCTTTAAGCAAAAAAAAAAGCATCATAGTTTAGGGTCTTTTCTATTTTTCTTTATCTTCTTTTTTAAATTTGAGTCTGGGATTCACTTTCTATGTCTAAATGGGATTTTCATAAAATGGTCCAAAAAGAAAATAATATTTTATGGACTAGAAAATATCAATGCTTTGCCTTAACCAGTGGCAGATCTAGAAATTAAAAAATGGGGGTCCAAAAATTTAATACCCTATTCTAAAAAAATTTGGGCATGCAAATTTTCTTATTTTTTTCTATTCCTATTAACAAATTAAACTAAATTTAACAATTTTCTCAAAATAAGGGTATGCAATGGCTCCTATAGGGAGCCATGCACATACGCCCCTGGCCTTAACCCGTAAGTAATAGTAAAGTGGTATCTATACTTGAGTTTATATTTATAATGCCCTTTCATGCCTTTAGATATAGTGTAGATATGTGTTAGACAAAATGGTTAATCCGATACATAAAATAATAATAACAAAAAATATTATTATGTAAATCGAACGAAGCAAAATAAATAAAGAATTAAAGTAGAGAAATGAAATTGTTTACTCGTATTTTGACATAAAATCGATTATGAGCGAAGTCAGATAAATAGAAGATAAATTTTTTGTTGAGTCATGTATGAACAATTTTCTTAAGACAGATCCTCTCCTCGGTGCTTTGAATAACGTTGGACATTGGTTTCCCAGGATACAACAATAAACGATCACAACAATAAACACAACCGTAGTGATGTAAACAAATTTGGAAGGAATTTTCTAAGTGTTTTCTTATTCCAACATTTTAACCTTGAATGGTGTAACTTGTGTCTCTAATTTGTGCCTTAACTAGTATATTTATAGAGGAGAGTAAATTAATCAAAATGTTATAACCTTTTTGACAAGGAGTTAAGACCATTTGATGAATGGATTAACTAAAAAGCTAATAGGTATAATTAAATGGATGCAACATTAAACCAAATGACATAATTTATTATTAATAAGTTTTTTCATCAAGTGGCACTATTTATCATAGAGAACATCAATTTTATTTAATTAATTCATAATTTTCCAACAATCCCACCACACATGAATGAAAATGATAATTTCAAACTGACTCGGTATGGTGCTAGATTATATGTTCGATATTTGCATATGATAGGTAGGCGTCCCCTTTTGAACCTTCCCTTGTGAAAATATGTTTACCTTACTGGCTGTCCAGTAGACGTGATGTCCTTGAACTATCTTGTTGTTTGTGTAAGCGATGACATACCTTCACACAAATATCTCCCTGACAAGAATTTAGTTCTTATGGTTATGTCCATATAGCCGTGGACATCTCCTGGTTCTGCAAGAGCTTAGAGAACTATGCCCCCAATAATCTCCTTGAAGCGGCTCCACTTCACTCTCACATAAGTGACTTTTGTTATTCTGCTCACTGAAACACATAGTGGTCATTAAAAGCATTGCTTGATCTTATTCACATTTTAGTCATTGTTTTCATCATAAAAATGAACATGGGATAAGAACCCTCACAGTGACCACACAAGGTCTATGCAAGTAGGTTGTCCCATTGAATTTAGATCATGAGATCTCCAGTCAACTAAGTTGGGTTTTCCTTCACATAACACCTTAAATATTCATGGGCTTTAGTCTCATTCCTTTCGATGTTTTATCAAATAGATCTTAATTTAACCCTTTGGTTAGAGAATCCGCAATGTTATTTTTTTTTGTCTTATAGAATCAATGAATATATCTCTTAATTTGAGATCAGTTGTCTAATGGTATTGTGCTGATAACACATAACATACATTACATTATGTGATCTACCAATTGTTTATTGGTTATCACAATAAATGTTTATTTTGGACACATACTTTAGTCATTGAAGAGTATGCTTCAAAATTATTTGTAGTCATTACACTTTCAAGTAGTTGTATGAAGGTTTTCTACCTTTCAATAATTCATATGAAGTCTTGTCCATTTTCTTGTAGGGCACCTTATTTAAAAAGAATTAATTGATAAAACAACTCCTCCACATGTCCTGTGACAACCTAGAATATCATCATTTCATTTAAGACAATTCTCTTGCTTTGTATTCATGGTCCATTACCGTTTATAAATGTATCCAATAATCCATTCAAGATGTGATTCCAACATAGGAAGTCAAAATGCTTCTAAGCTTTAACAACATTAAATGTGATAATAACGTTTACCACATCATATCTAATAATAGGAAGATCATTATGCGCATATATGATCATATATTCAACATGGTCAAATGTTACATCCATCGTTGCTATGTTTTGAAATTCTATCCATAAAATTTAATATGCTTCTCATTGTGAATTATAGTAATTGATATCGTTGAATTTTATTCGAAATTTAGAAAAATCGTTTCATATCACGATTTAAGTGAATTGATCATATTATCTAATGTTTCATTTAAACAGTGAAACTAGAATTCATAATTATTCCAATAATAAATTGAACATTAATTCAATTTATTTTACCATCCAGTTTTGTTAAACAACAATATTGTTACTTTCAAACTATTTTAATTATAGAAAATAATTCGAATAAATTCTTTTGGATGGAAAAATTAAAATCCTGAAACAAATCTTCTATTCACAACAGATCGCAATTTTGTTTCGGTACTATATTTATCACAATGAGTAATTTATGTTAAACGACGAGAATTTAGTAAAACTAAAACTCGAAACAGAAATTTACAATTATCACCATTTTGTTGAAACTATCAAATGTCATGTTTTTTTTTGAAAGAGGGTACTTTGTATTAGAGGAGATTACAAAGTACACCACCTCGAGGACCTCATTAAAAAACCTCCCTAAGCTTAAGTGGAGGAAAAAGAGTAACCTTGAGGCGGTTAAAATGAAATATTCTGGAAACAGTTGCATACAATCTATCCCCAGCCCAACTCATGGACAACAAACATGAACCACTGCCATGGAAAATGAGAAAGACGTAGAATACACAGACCCTAAACCCAAGGAAAGATAGCGTTACAACTAGAAGACAAACCACAACAGCAACCGAAACAAGGGTGAAGCCAAGCACTGAGAATTAAAGACCTCACAAACTGAAACCGGATCAACAAAGCAGGAATATCAAGCAGCAATTGAACCGAAAAGCTAGCATTAGATCAACCCAAAAAGAAAGTAATTCAAATGCTCTCAGACATGGGCGAGTGTTCAACACTCTGGCTAAGAACTTTCAGAAATAACACAGTATCCACCACAGGACTTCAATTAACCGCAACCAAATATAATAGCATCCGGACAACCCACAAAATCTAGTACTTGAGGAACTAGTGTCGGCCATAAAACATTACCCCAAAAACCAACCTGCAGTAATACCAAATTGAATAGTTGATCAACAGTGAATGAAGCACCATTGAATCTAGATTTATTTCTGCACAACCAAAACTGCCAAATTAAACCGAAAAAGCCAAGATGCCAAAGATTCCTCACTTTCCTTCTAATAAACTGTGACGACCACACCTGTAGAAGCTGTCTAACATCGATGGGAAAGATAATCCTAACTCTCCATAAGTAACACCACCTTTGCCACACTTGCCAAACAACACTACAATGGCAAAGCACATGGCTAACATCCTCCTGGTGCTCTTTGCAAAACAGGCAAAGGGCTGAACGCTAGCATTAACCCCTCTCTTCATCAATTCAGACTACCTCTTGCTATACATCGCTTTCCAAACAAAAGTAGCTACTTGGGAGGTGCGAATTTGTTTCCAGACTTATACCATAACGGATCTTGTAACTTACCGACCGATGCCAACTTAATGCAAAAATCTCTAGAATTATAGATGCCATTAGAAGCCCCTGACCACTTCAAACTATCTACCCCAGGAAACGTAGAAACTCCACTGTTAATAACTTGATTGAAACGATTCCAACTTGGAATTTCCCATGAGAACAACTCTCGCCTCAACTCGATGTTCCAAGACCACAAACCATTCACCCAACTTCCGAACTCACTGATTTTGCCCTGTTTATTAGTGACCAACCCATATATTCTAGGGAAAGCTTCCTTCAAGGAACGAACACCAGTCCAGAAGTCAGACCAGAAGTCAATTCGAACACCATTCCCCATAACACACCGAAACATCGAGTAGGAAATCTTCCTCATTTGATATCACCGAGCACACTATTTCTTTCCATAATCCATTTGAGGAACGAGCGGAAATTCCTTTGGGTAAAATCGCGAGAGGATCATAGTTATATTTAGCAACAATAATCTTTTTCCATAAGCTTTCGGTATCCTCACTAAAGCGCCAAATCCATTTGTTCAACAACACACGATTCCTGACTTTAACATCAAAGAAACCCAAACCACCATGAGATTTCAGACCACAAACCATATCCCACTTAATCCAATGAATACCTCTATCAGCCTTAACTTTCCACATAAAACTCGATATACATTTATTAATCATATCTGCTATGGATTTTGGCATAGAAAATAACGACATGTAATACATCGGCAAGTTTACCAAGACGGACTTAATCAATGTAATCCTACCCCCGAAAGAGAGTAAATTTCCTTTCCAACTTTGAAGACGGGATATTACCTTCTCCACAATAGGTTGCCACATCATTTTGCGATTTTTCCTATAACCTAACGGCAGTCCCAAATACAATGTTGGCAGCCTAGCCGAATCACACCTCAACGAGATAGCCCATCCTTTAATTCTTTCATCTACCACATTAATACCAAAATAATTTCGTCTTCTGCAGATTTAATTTCAGACTAGCTACGACCTCAAAGATTCTCAGAACACGAAACAAATTGAGGATCTTATCTTCATTTGCTTCCGAGAAAAGAATTAAATCATCAGCAAATTGGATGTGTGAAACACCTACATTACTTCTCCCAATATGCACACCTCAACACACATCGAGTGCGACTGCTTTTAATTGAAAAATATTGCGATGGATACCCATTAACCAACACAGCAATCTGAGGCGTCGAAATACACAAGTGAATCCATTTCCTCCATCTCTTTCCAAACCCCATTTTCTTAAGAATAAAATTCATAAAATCCCAGTCTACTGTGTCGTAAGCTTTGCTAAAGTCTGCTTTAACCATAACCGCTTCGCTTTAATTTTTTTTTAACTCATCTACGACCTCATTCGCTATCAAGGAGTAATCTAATATTTGTTTACCGGCTAAGAAAGCAAACTGATTCTCGCCAATCACTTCGTTAATACAAGCTGCCATTCTCTTCGCCAAAACACGCGCCACAATCTTATAAATACTCCCCACCAACGAGATAGGTCTGAAGTCCTCAGGATAGACAGCTTGTAATTTCTTCGGAATTAGAGTAATAAATGATTTATTGAAGGAGAAATCTGAAATTTTCCCCCAATAAAAATCATCCAAAAACTTCATAACATTAGATTTCACATACATCCAATATTTCTTGAAGAAGTCCAAACTAAACCCATCCGGACCGGGCGCTCTAGAGCCATCCGAAGAAATAATGGTGAACCAAACCTCCTTTTCCGAAAAAGGCCTTTCGATCCATCTACTCGAAGAAGAATTGATCCTTTTAAACGGAATATCAAACTTCTTTAACGGAATAGTATTAACTTCGTTATAGCAAGAGAGAAAGTGATTGACGAAAGCATGTTGGATCCCTGATTGATTTTTGAAGACCGAATCATGCACCTTCAACTTCGAAATCTGATTCGTACGACCTCTAAGCACAACAGTGAGGTGAAAATTTTTTGTATTTTTATCACATTCCTTAAACCATTTTAGTCTCGACTTTTGCAACCACTCTCTTTCCGTCTTCCTATACTCTGCCCACAGCTTCGCCCTAACTGATATAATTTCAGCCTGAGTAGCCTTATCAGTTGGATTCACCAAACACAATTTTTCTAAAGAATCATTTTTTTTTCATTTTCCACAACCGGATCAGACTTTGAATTTCTTCTCGCTTCGACCCAATCCTTAGTCACCTTCTTGGTTAACAACAGAACATGACTCAAATCTTGCCCATGATTTGCGCCGAAGACCATCCTTATTTTATCAGCAAGGGAAGGGTCGTCAGCCCAATGGTTGAACCATTTAAACGGCCTACAAGCCTTCTTCAGCTTCCCTTCACATAACAAGATAGGATTATGATCGGATAAGCCTCTATGAAGCGTAGCTTGCACTAGTGTCGGACTTAAACACACAATGTCAGCCGAAATTAGAAATCTGTCGAGCCTACTGGCTGCTGTACTCAAACCTCCCCTGAACCATGTAAAAACGCTGCCCGAAATAGGAATATCAACCAAGTCCCACTTTGAAATGAAATCTTCGAAAACCAGCGTGGAACACGAAATGTTGTGAACTCCTGTTCTTTCCAAGTCCGATCTGACAATATTAAAGTCCCCGCCCACAATAATCGGAACCTTCAGATTTTCTATAATGAGATTTAACTGATCAAAAAAACTCACTCTTTCGCCATGGTATTCGGACCATAGACATTGATGATGCCTATTTCCAGTTTAGATGCACAATCAACCTTTCACACTATAAATCTCTTGTAACATTACTGCAATTTACTTTAAAGAAATCTCTATCCCACAAAGAGATCAACCCCCCTGATGCACCTTCTGCCGGAGCACAAACCAACTCCGAAACAAACATACCCTTTAACCTTCTCTCAACACCAACAGGTAAGTTCACAACTTTAGACTCCTGCAACAGCACCACCCTAGCTTTATTTGAATTAATAACCCGACTAACTGCTCTAATTTTCTCAGCCTTACCCAACCCTCTTACATTCCACGACAATACAGAAAGACCAAAATCCATAAGAACCTAAAAAAAAC
Organism: Hibiscus syriacus; assembly: GCF_006381635.1. Classification (NCBI taxonomy): domain Eukaryota; kingdom Viridiplantae; phylum Streptophyta; class Magnoliopsida; order Malvales; family Malvaceae; genus Hibiscus; species Hibiscus syriacus. Next base: position 1,322,889 of record NW_024063127.1, on the reverse strand, counting down.
ACAGGAAATCACACCCAAATAACTAAACTCGGATTCAAGACTCACCCGATTGACGACTGGACGCCAATCTCTGGAGGACCCTCTCCCTTGAAGCACCAAACTGCACGCCCAACGTATCTGCCACTGCTAAGCATGCCTCTACTTCAATATCATTTCCAGAAGGTTGAACTAAAAACTCTTCAACTGTAGACCCAATCCGAATTTGAGAACTTCCAGAAATTTTCCTCTTCCTTCTACCCTTAACGCTCTTCTTCTTTTTAAGGGATTGAGCACTAAAAAGAACCTGTCCACCTTTCTGCGAGATTGAATTTTTACTAGCACCCCTCGCTGCCTTACCCACAGCAGACTTAAAAATTCCATCGGAGCTAGGAGAGACTGTGTCTCTGTCAACCGGTGATGGAAATACCCGAATACCGCCCACACAGCCTTGAATAGAAGAAGCTTCTATAATTGGAACTTCTAATAATCTGGAACTATTGGATACGGAATTTGACACTCCAAGTTGGGTTGACTCTCTATTAATATCCACAAATCCAATGCTATCATCAACCAACACATTCAAAGGCCCATCATTAGACATTATGGATACCTCGTGTAATTCGTCACCAACAGCCTCCACTATCCCCACAGCAGAAACAACATGCGTAGACCTGCTTTTCAGAAAACTGTGTTCGCACATATTGCTTTGAATTTCCAATAAACTATCTCCCATACAGCCTGCCTCGAGCCATCAACAGCAGCACTCTCCCGCAGCAGCCTAGGAAAGCGAGCGGCCACATCATCTGCTGGAGCAACCATACCACCCTCCGGCTTAGTGCCATCTATGAACACTCTCCTTCTTCATGGACCTCCGTCAGAATTTTAATGGAGAAAACCCTACCATTAATGAGAACGGAACATCTATCCGTACCGCCGACGCACACTGCACTTCCAAAAGAATCTTGGCTTCATCAAAACGAATCTATTTCTGGTTTCTTCATGAGAGACAACTGAGCCCCACAAGTTCCCTAACTCATTGAAGAATTTGTTACTCCACACTAACAGGGAACATCTATTAATATAACCCATATTTTCCTTTTAAGACTCTGCTCGTACCCTTCTAAAAATTCTAATTCATCAAACCAGGTTCGGAGCCACTCATCTCTACTATCCCAGCACGCCTTACGCTCCAATGTCCCCTTAAACTGAATAACCACCAGCGCCTCTTGCCAGATACTAACTCTAACATCAAAACCTTCTGCCATGAATGCTGGGAGAATAATGTCCTCATTATACATCTTTTTGATTTTGCCGACCAAACACGACTCTCTCCACCGCAACTCATACTTAGGGACCATAATATTTGAATTTTGTGCAAGCTTATCCCGGTTTAAGCTAAGAGAGCTATCATCCGAAATGTTAACATGAATAACAGCACCCGAAGCAACTATCCCAGAATGCTGAAACGCTTTTGCCTGATCTTGAGGCAGACCAGCATCCTTCCTGCCTCCTAAAGTATCCTTATAGGACCTGGAATCTCTCAACGCCGACTTCCACACCCTCTTCACCTCTTTCCCAGACTCATATCTGTTGCTTATTTGTTCCGAGGATTTCTCATGGACCATTTTAATTCTATAACCGTCCATTAACCTCCCATCTGCCCTCCGAACCGCTGCACTAGCTTCATTCTTCCTTCTATACCTGACGAAAGCAAATGTGGATCCAGCATATAGTCTTCTTCTGCTTCTGTAAGCAATAAAAACATCCACCACTACACCATACTCCATGAAAGCTTCCTTTAGAGTAGCCGGATGAATCCTCTTGCTAACAAAATTAACAAAAACAGTATGAGTCAGTAACGATTGATCGGCTCTCATCTTTGGTTTCATGGTTCCAAAAAAGCGACTATATGATTAGGTTAATTTTAGAGTCCCAATAATTATACTTTAGGGTCTCAATAAAATCACAGCGAGGGCGAAGACGAAGATAGATAAGATTTTTATCGTTTCAATCTTTCTATCAAATGTCATGTTTTAATAAAATTAAAATCCGAAACAAAAATATAAAGCCTAACACAATTATGTGTATAACATTAATTTTGATCCCTTGTTCTATAGCACCAAAGTTTCACTTTGCTCAACTTTCCATCAAAAGTTGGCTTGTGATCGCTGCATTGTCGAAACAAAGGCAAAAACAAAACGTTTTGATAGAAAATAACTATAACGAATAAATATGTCTCAATGGATTAATTCCATTAGTTCCAAACAATTTGATAAATTCTTAAAACAATTTAATATGCATATTCATATATATACCTTTGTAGTGCTTCCGCATTGGAGCCACCATTTTCGACTGGTTCGTAATGGTTGGAGCCTACATTGATACGTGAAACAGTTTTGTCTACAAGGTTGTTAATGTTTTTCTCTGTTGATACATCCACATACGTCCTTTGTCCGTTTAGTGTATCATCATCGATCCGGAGATTATCTTCGGAATGGAGGGCTTGAAAAAAACAATATTGTCATGGCCATAGCCTTGCTAAAAATTCAGTATCGGACCTTCGTTATCTTCAAATAACTTACTTTTCCAAAACCGATTCCAATGCTCGTATACAACAATTCAAAATGAACTGTAAATTTCACCCTCCATTGTTCGTACGATTAAAAACAATCGATTCAACAACATACCTTGCACATATGTTTCCTCTTTACTAATGGAAGGCTTCCTTTGTAAAATGACGAAGTAGCTTACTGCTTTCAAATTGAATCTAAGGATTATGTTATACTGCAAAAGTTGCATCTGCTTTAGCATTAACGATGCCTTCTTTCTCTTGTATTAATTTGTTCGTATATCTCGAATTAAAAAACAAGACAATTCTGTCTTAAGATTGTTAGACAAAATGGTTAATCCGATACATAAAATAATAATAACAAAGAAATATTATTATGTAAATCGAACAAAGCAAAATAAATAAAGAATTAAAGTAGAGAAATGAAACAGTTTACTCATATTTTGACATGAAATCAATGATGAGCGGAGTCAGATAAATAGAAGATGAAGTTTTTGTTGAGGCATGTATGAACAGTTTCCTTAAGACATATTTGTCATCTCTTTGGTGCTTTGAGTAACGTTGGACGTCGTCTCCCAGGATACAACAACAAACGATCACAACAGTAAGCACAACCGAAGTGATCAATCGAACACAATCTTACATTTCTCTATCACCAGAAAGAACAAATTTAGAAGGAATTTTCTAAGTATTTTCCTATTCCAACATTTTTAACCTTTCATGATGTAACTTGTGTCTCTAATTTGTGCCTTAACTAGCCTATTTATAAAGGAGATTAAATTAATCAAAAGGTTATTACCTTTTGACGAGGAGTTAATACTATTTGATGAAAGAATTAGTTGAAAAGCCAATATGTATAATTGAATGAATGCAACTTTAAATCAGGTGACATAACTTATTATTAATAAGACTTTTCACCAAGTGACACCATTTATCATAAAAAAACATCAATTTTATTCAATTAATTCATAATTTTCCAACAATATATTCATCTTAAAATTCAAAATTTGTATATTAATTGTTTATCTTTTTAATAATATTTATTCTTAAATTTTATTTATATTAATTTCATATAAAAGTTTTATACTATAAATACATACATATTCATCCTTGCAAATATTTATAGATACCAATGTTTAAATACATGTGTTTGGTTTAAAAAATATTGCTCTGGCATTACATAGCTTGGACATTACGACCCTCTAATATTACATGCTTTGAGTCCTCCACATTGCATGCCTCTAGTGCTACACATGCATTTGTGAGTTTAAGTATAATATTGATAAAATAAATAAATATTGAGCTATCGTAGTTATAAATATATTTTGTTTTTGATTTTATCTTAATTATTATTCTTAAATTTGAAATTATATTAAATCAAACTTAGATGGATTCAGAAGGTGCTTATGGTTATTTTTAAGCTTTTATATTGTGATTAGTTAACGGTTTTGAGATATCGAAAGTTCAAATTGAAATCCCTTTCAGGTTTATTTCAAATTATGTGATTTTGAATTGATTAAATATGTTTTATTATATTTTTATAAATTTTACTAATGTATCCCTTAAATACTAATGTGAAATGTAAATATTTTAAGAAAATAAAAAGATGTGAATTAAAGACAACTCTCAATTGTGCACAATCAGGATTCAAAATAAACACATAAAATCAGATTGGTTACAGCTGGTGGAAGAAGGTCAAAAAGGATATTCTAAATATTTTTCAATAGTTTATGAAGATCGCTTTCCACTTTATGAATATCAACGTGCAAAATGATATTATTATTTTTCCATGGGATTATTTAGTGTAAATACACGTTTAATATCTAAATTATAAGTTTTAGTTTGTTTTAATACCTAAATTTTTTAATTTTTTTAAATCTATATTTAAAGTTTAATTTTTATTTCATTTTACTACACTGCCATTAAAAAACCTTAACAAACTGGCTCGTTGACCACCGCGTCTACAATCATTGACCGTCGCATCCATCGGCTGATGAAGCCCAAACTTTCCAGCCTGCACCTTTTCGATCCCCGAAAATGATTTTGGCCTATGTTTCACTGAAAAATACCCCAATCTCACCCATAGAATCTTCGATTTCTTCATCCTTTGATCTCCTTCATCAAATGTCCGATAGACTTAAAATTGGACTATGTTGGTCGACTCATCATATTCTCTCATGGTCCATCGTTCAGCTTGATCGTCCATCCACTGAAGCTATATCTCGTCAGTCCGTCTATTATGTTTTTAACGATAAGGTACTAAAATGAAACAAAAACTAAACATTATATATGATTTTAAAAATATTAAAAATTTATGTATTAAAACGAATCAAAATAAATAGTTTATATATTCAATGCATAATTTATTATTTATAGTGTCGGCAAACTCATTTTGAATGATATATCGCAGTGTACGTAACGCTTGACCGATGCCATCTCCCATTTAAAAAGGCCATTTATACTATAGTTTAATAAATTATTATTTGATGGAGTTATCAGTTTGAAAGGTACCTATTCATCTGAAATATGCAAAGGGAAATAAATATAAACTGATTTATACTGTAGTCTAATAAATTATTTGATGGACTTCAGGATCCCAAGCTTCTGAATTTGTCGAAAGATTAGGGCTTGAACTGCTTTTTCAGTACCTGTATGTTGCACCAATTCCTCTTAAAAACTGATATATTCTGCAATGTCTATATGCATCAGAATATGCGTTTTATTTTGTAGTTTACATCTGCAACTTTATAAGGCATTATTTCCTTAAAGATTGGGTTGATGGACAATAAATAAGGATTGGACCGACATTATCTAATTTGGTCTGATTTATGGAAAGTAACCCTACTATAGTTGCAATGGGTGATGCAGCCATTGCCTACTTATGATGCGTACTAAATCTTTGGACCATGGATGTGTATATAAAACCAGTGAGCAATTCAACACGGATATAGTTCAATCTCAGATAAATGAGGGATGAAGTTCATGAACAATAAGTACTATATAAAATGGAAAATCATGAACAAGAATCAAACTTCATTTACCACCAACTTCTCAGATTTACAGTACTAAAACACTGAAACAAACCCTCATCAATAATTCCAGAAATTTCTTGGAATATTATAGAAACCAATCATCCATCAGAATATAGAAAAAAAAGAGGGGGAAACTGTCATTGGCATCAAAGAAATCAACTTTATCTGTATCCTATCAGTCAACGCGTTTAAACCGGAAAAATGTATTATGTTTAGTTCTCATCGTAGCGCCTCGATCATTATTACCACGGGAAGCCCCCTTATCATTCCTGGTTCGTGTTCCGATTGTCACAATCTCTGGTGAACCAATCCCGGTTGGCGCAAACTCTCCAGTGGGTTGGCCAGCAAAACATAGGTTTGATGAGAAAACTTGGGAGGCTCAGCAATAGCAGTGTCACCAATGGAGACGGTGGTGGAATCTTAGACTCCTTGCAGTAGCCAATTGTGTAAACATCTACTTCGACACTTTTTTCTTTATATATATATATATAATATGTCGTCTACCTATAATTATCCAACTATATATAAAACATTTGTAGGATTGTGCAGGGGATAGTGGTGACAGGCGTGACATATTACCTACAAGCGTGAATTATCGAGGCGAAGGGCCGGTGTTCTTGTCCAAGTCCACACCATTGAATCTCATCTTCACACTCTTAGTTCTGCAGTTCTCTTATGCCAGTTCATAACTACAGGAAGGTCAGATTTTCTCTCTTTACTCATTATTAGAATCCATCTCAATTGTTAACGTGAATTAACTAATGTTTGTGAAATTTGTGCAGTCTGTTATGTGGGTTTTTACTGATCGTAGGGCTATATAGTGTGTTGTGGGGGAAAACCAAAGAGCAAAGAATGATGGATGATGAAAATTGTTTACAAGCACATCATGTAGACAAAGGCTGCACAGAGTTGAAAGTGGTTGATGATGCCTCATGAATTGCTCAAGGCAACCATTTGGATCTTCTTAATGAAAATCATTTGGAGAATTGATATAGATTCTGAACTGATAATCAGGGATTCAAATAGCGGAATGAAAACGCTTCAGCGCCCGTTATTTTCCGGTAACGCCGCCATCCGAAATCGATATTAACGAATTTTGGGTAGGTAGCGGATTCACGTCGATAGCGGTCTATCGCACCAGCAACTTAAAAAAAAATTGAAAAAAATTAAGAAAACCCAAATTCACACCCAGAAAATCAAGAGAGAAAACATATCAATTACCAAGCATTTAAAATCAAGACTTACCAAAGAGACATACATCAAGACGGGAAGGAGACAAGCCAGCAAGACAAAACTATTTTAGAGGGAAATCCTGTACCCGTTGAGCTTTGCCGCCGGTGAAGAAGAGGAGTAATAGAACTGCCTCCATCAAAGTTAAAAAAGTTAAAAGCCTTAAAGATTTGAGACTTGGGAGTTGAGAGAATTAAGATGAGATTTAGAACTCCAGCGCAGCTTCAGTGTGGTGCATATCTCCACTTTGGAGATGGTATCAGTGGTCCAACCCATCGTCAATCTGCAGTTATGTTCTGGCGATCTGCTATAGAACACGCTAATTGTGGTGTTGCACTGTAACATTTATTTATTTATTTTGTAATTTTTTTGTAAATTCAAGTAGATTAAATTGTAAGATAGATAAAAATACATTAAAATTAGATAAATAAACATATTAATTTTTTGAAATATAAAAACTATAACAAACATAAAAACATAGAAAATACTAATAAAACTTAAACAACATTTTAACCAACAACCCAAACACAACAATTTAACTAATAATCAGACAGACCCCCTTCACTCCCTCCAAGATCATCAAAGTTTATTCCAAACACATTAAAAGTTAAATATTATAAAATATTTATTTATTTATATTTTTTATCTTGATATTTATTAGAAATGTATATGTTTTATTTTATATTTACAAAATTAATATTATAATAATTAAATATTATGAATAAAGTAGAGTTAGTGGTAATGTAGAGATAACACTAAAGATGAATTACTGTTTCATCTTTAGAATAGAGATAAAGATACTGTAAAGTAGAGATGAAGGCTGGAAATAACCTCATAAAGAAGAAAAACTTATTAAATTTTCCTCAACTCCAAAACCTTAAAAGTTATTTTGTCTGTTCACTCACTCCTCCTATTTTCATTTTTATTTTTTTTAAATAAATTTTAAAATACACTTTTAAATGGTATGGTTTATTTGTCATCCCTCCCTCTCATCTTTTAAAACTTATAATTGAATCCCATCTTTTAAAATTTATAATTCAATCTTTAGTTTAAAATGTAAACTTTAGTTTTTATTTAATTTAGTTCTAATTTCAGTAATCTAAATTTCTGCAATTTAAATTTTATACTTTTATTTTAATTCTATTTAATTTAGTAATCTTATCTTCTCACTGAGTTTTTAAAGTATTCTATTTGATTAAACTATATTATATATATGTCATTTTCGCTTATAAAATATTCTAAAAATCATTAAAAATGAGTCTTTATAATTATAATTATCATGTTTTAGGATAAGTTGTGCAAAATTTAAAAAACATCACGACCGCGACACCAACAGTAACCACAATAACATCCGTTATGCCTGCAACCGCGAACGCTATTTAAATCCCTGCTAATAATGTTGTTTCATTAGAGATTATCTAATATAAATGATCTCTCATATATATTTGATAACAAAAGGAGAGGATTGTCTGAGTTAAACTCGAACCTGAATGGAACCTGTTGTGCTAATAGGTTTAAGATCTAACATATATGCTTATAAATTGAACATGATAAATGAATGAGTAGAAAAAAATATAGAAAGCAAAAAACACAAACTCGGATGTGGAAAAAAAAAGCATTTAAGAGCAACAAACATAAGTCACATAAAAGCCGTAAACCAAGTGAAGTACTTGATTTCTATAACATCCTAAACCAAAAGAAAAAGAAGCAAAATGTGTATTTATCACACTTGTTTGAACATAAATGTTGCAACTTCACTTTGTTACTTCAGTCTTGCCTTCTTCACCTTCAACTGCTGCAGCTGATGATGTTTCTTTCTTTTCTGTCTCAGGCTCAGCCACATCCGCTGTTGCTGTCGCCTCTGGTGCTGCTTCGACTTCGACAGACAAGGGCTCTAGCTCCTTGGTCGACTCGATTGGCTCGATTGGCTTCTTCTCCTCCGTTGATTCTTGATCCACTGGCTCTAGTGGTTCGGTTTTCGCCGGCTCCGATGGCTTGTTGTTATCGGTCTCGGTCTCAGCTAAACTCTTGTTTTCATTCTGCAAAAAAGACACGGGGGTCAATTTACATAGGGCACGACCATTGAAAAAATATACTTCTTTTGTTCCCCGTCAATCCCGTGCTTCGAATCTTGATTATTAATACAAAATCGACAGGAAAACGTACGTGGAATTATTATTATTATTATTATTTCTTTTTGAATCTCTCCCTTCAATTTCACTTTCTCATCAACCAAACGGCACACATGAACCAATCATAATTCAGTGAAACATCCAACATACTGCAAAAACAGGTACGAAATCATATTCAAATGAAACATCCCATCATCCCATTCAAATGAAACATCCTTTAAAAAGTGTATGCAACATGGTCATGGAGTTGCAGAAAGTGGTACCTCATTCAACAAGTTACCAAGAGACTGTGGCATGCTCTCTTCATCATCTACCTTATAAGCCTCATCAACATCCTTGCTCTTAACATCCACACCAACAACATCACCTTCCTCCTTTCGATCACCTTTTTCGGCAACGACATCCACACCCTCCTTTGCTTCCGCCGCAACGGCTTCTTTCTTTGGCTCGGGAGGTGGTGCCGGGATACTGCGGTCGTCAGCCTTTAAAACCTTGGGTTTGGTGGCGCAACCTCCCATATTTCCACAGCTTTAGAAACCGAAGAGAGAGCCTGTTCTCTTTAAAGAAGAGAGAAAGAGGGGAATTATAGGGAAAATTAAGGAAAGCGAGTATCGCTAGGCTGGTTTTAAATATAGGGAATTATAGGTTGGCTTCTGATAAATATAATGGAAATTGTATATAAACGGACAACGGAAACTAATCGACATAGTTAACTATGCTCCAAGGAATTTGCAATAATAATAATAATAATAATGAGAAAAAACAGGTGGCTCAAGCTGTAAAGGTTTTGATCACCCTAAGTTGGTGTAGCGTTGATTAAGAGAATATTTTAATTGTGGAAGGTGGACCAAATGAAGAAGTTGAGGAGCATGAGTTGGCCACGGGTTTTTAATTTCCTTGTAAACGGCTCCTTGGATTGAGCCATTGATGCCTGTAATTTCAATGGAGAAGGGACCATTTGCCATAAATGGAATTGAGTTATAATAGAGTCCGGTGGGTCATACCAACCTTTTCTCCCAAGTCTAAGTTTACATCGGGTTAAACACATGAACAACTACAAAATTTTATGTCAGGACTTAAATAATATATTTTATAAAATTCTAAAAAGAAAAAAATAGATTTTTAATAGAAAATATGAAAAATAATTAAATTAAATAAAAATTTAAATTTTCAATTAATATGATCAGCGTCAGTTTATACCATTTTTTTAATAAATTAGACCAAATTTTTAAATATGTTTTAATCAAATTTTATTTGATTTGTTGACATGTTTATATCTAATGCACATTACTTGAACTCCACTAACATATATTTTAAGATATGAATTATTATGTACAATAAATACATAAAGTAATGGTTTTTTTTTTCAATTATTATTTAATGCAAAGTGCAAACAACATAATAACGAGTTCGATGCTTTTCATGATGCCGGCCAGGACTGCAGTTCGGAGCCGTCAAGAAACAATCAGTCTCAAAGAGGGAGAATTTTGGTAATATATTATAAAGGACATTGATGTCTAACTTAGGCAAGATACAATGAATGGCATAGAATAAAAATCCCTACAAAGTAGGGCATAAGATTCTTCCCAATATTAGCTAACAGATCGTCAAATGTGCTCAGCGCTGAACAATATCATTTACCACAGTTATAACAAAAAAAAAATAAGTCGGTTTAATTAATTCACTTTATTAAGAATTAATATTTTTGAATTACAAGTGTTGGGTACAATAATGAAACATATTATACCTTCAAAAAAATTAAATTTAAATATCGAAAATAACATTGTTAGAAGAAATATTCATGAACATGAACATATTTCATAATATATAAATAACAACTAAGTTGCTATAACACTAAAAGAAATTTACACAAAAAAAAATCAATCTCCAATTTCTCACTCTATACAAGTTTGTGGGAATATTAAGATGACAAATGCTTCTGGATTGGTTATTAACAATTTAACTACCACATCATGAGGTATTATGAGCCGGTTCTAGCTGAATTGCATAGCCTTGCTGCAATTGTTAATCTTGCAGTCGAGGAGGATTGGCGGGACATTGTTATTGAGCTGGACTCCACTATAATTGTCAAACTTTACAATGACGTGGATGGTGATGATTCCACGATCAATGTTCACATGCAGTCAATATGTGAGAAATGTATTGTTTTTTTATAGTTGTCTTATGACATATGTATGTGGGGAAGCAAATACGATAGCTCATAAGTTAGCTCAACGATACCTTAATTGTAATACTTCCTTTTTTTAGATCGATGTTCCACAATTCATTGCTCACGATGTAAAACATGATTGTTTACTGGATGATTAATGGATTTTGGGCATTTTTTCCTCTTATAGGAACCTAACATTGTGTTGGTAGAAGGGATTTTTAATGAAACCCGTATTTTTTTATTAAAAAAAAATACAAATTTGTGGGTCAAGATTTTCTATATTGCATCTAAAAGATTTTGTGAGTACAATTTCACGAATCAATCCAATAAGGTCATGATCAATTCTAACATTGTTACTAAAACAACACATATTTGAGGAGAAAAATACAAGGGGACTCACCTTTAGGCAAAGCAACATCCCATCTCAGCACATGGTCCCATTTGGACACAACCCTTTTAACACCACACAACGATCGAGCAACATTACCCAAACAGCAGCTGAAGATGAACATTTGAAAACAAATGATTTCTTGATTCTGAATCCTCCCTACACAACACACATCGCTCCTTGACAGCCACCTCCATGCGTTGTAACTTATCTTTGGTAGCCAATCGATCTAAAACTATCATCCATGTGATAATAGAATGTCGAGGCACATGCAACGGGAACCATAATAATTTCTGTCAAAGAACCTTATTCACAATCACCCTCATTAAATACCATGTTCTCCTAGTTTTGAAGACCCTCCAATCAACACCAACTACTAAAATCATCTCTTTTAGGACCTGCGGAGTGAGAGAACTATCCTCAAGCTCTAACTACTATAATTTTTAAGTTCAAACTCCCAAACATCTCTATCTTTTATAAAATATGCCCGAACGCAGGCTACCCACAAAGACCTCTTATTGGCAAGAAGTTTTTGCAACAAGTAGATGAAACAGACCATATTCTAACATGTAAGGTTTTTAAGCCCTAGCCCAATCTCAAATTTTAGAGTACAAGCTCAGCTCCAACTCACTTTGACAGCAGTAATAGGGATACCTGCACCATTTTAGAAAAATATCATGCATAATTGTTTTACATTTCTCACCATAACTTTTGAGAGAATAAGATGCATGCTCCAAATATTAATTATACTAAACAAGACAGATTGAATCAATTGGAGCCTCCATGCAAAGCTAATGGCCCAACCTCTTCTTAATGCACTCCAATAAACTTTGACAGACTTTCTCTGAGAGCTTTTGAGTAACCAATGACACCCATAAATATCAGACCAATAAAGTACCAATTTAAACCTCAACTTGTCACTGATGCTTGCCGATTCAGCCCTCAGAATACCGTAAGCAAAACACTTCACATTTGACCGAATTAATCTTCAAACCGGACATACTATAAAATTGTTTCAGTACAATTTGAACACCCAAAACAAAGCCCAGGGAGCCTTTGGTGAAGATGAGAAGATCATCCGTAAAACACAAATGGGTCATCCTAATTTTCTTACACTTCGGATAAAATTAGAACATCCCATTGACCGCGGTCAAGTCCAATAATTTTTACAACACGTTCATGGCTAAAACAAAAAGGTAGTGTGAAAGTGGGTCACCCTGCATCATCCCTCTTGCTCCCTTAAAAAACCAACCAAAATTTCATCAAATGCAATGGAGAAGTGAAGTTATGCAAACCCGAATCCCAACCTTTGAACTTTTCAGGGAGCCCCATGACTTCTAATATCATAACGATAATCTTTCAACTCAAACTATCAAAATATTTTTGGAGGTCTACCTTTATAGCACGTCTAGGTGATAATATCTTCATAGCATACCCTCATGAGCTAGTAATGTATTGTCAACAATACAATCCCTGAATGAAAACCGATTGGTTTGGTGCGGCCATATTTAGAAAGAAAGTCACAAGTCTAGACACCAAAAATCGACTGATAGCTTTATACACCCCTGAACAACAAGATATTGATCGAAACACCTCTTACTATATGTATTTATGGTTTTTAGGACAAGATTCAGAGCAGTAGCATTAAGCACCAAGAATAAGAAGGAATACTCAAAAAAAATATTTGACATCCAAGGTAACATCATCCCCACAATCTTACACACAACCTTGAAAAATCAAGGGGAATAATCATCCGGACCTAGAGCTTTTCCATCCTCTTGCTGGAAGAACACCTTCTTTATTTCCTCTCTGAAAACATCCACAATTAAACTATCACAAACATTAGAAGGCAGAACTAAGTTGATGATATCTTTTAAAAGGTCAATCCCATATCCTTCAACATTTCCATCAGTTGTACCCACGAGATTAGTGAAAATTTTAATAGCTTTAACTGACTTCTCTTCAAAAGAAACAACATGTTGCTCAAGATCATCGTGGAGCACACAAATGGTTTCTCTCTTCTGTTTAATCCAATCGAGGAGTGAAAGAATTTAGTGCATGAATCCTCATCTCGTAACCATTGGATCTTATTTTTTTTACTGTAAAATAATTTCTTCGTTGCCTCAAGATCCATGCATTATTGAAGATCTCCCATTTTAATTGTAGTAATCATAATTTTTAATATATTCTGTTAATTTAATAATAAAATTTAACATTTTAATTTTTTTTATAGAAAGCCGTTAGTTTTATTAAGAATAGAAAATATACAGAATTACAATGAAGAATTACAAACATAATTATAAACTAAAATATAATTAGGAGATTTTCTTATAACCATTGACTCAAAAAACTAGTTACCTAGATCACGCGAGGACCAAAGAAGGAAAAGATAAAAAAATCTAACAAAAAAACTCAAACAGAATAAAAATATGAACAAATCTGACTGCATCGGCAAATAAACCACAAAAGGGGATGAAACTACTGAAAGATCATCGACAAATCACAAATCATAGTCGAGCAACATGAGAAAATTATCCACGAACATAAAATGTGTATCTAAATCAATCCGAGGGTTTAAAGCAGGAAAGATCAACATGATAACAAATAAGAGTCATCTTGATCAATCGTGATGATGTCAAATCTAATCATGAGAAAAAAGAGAAACGAAAACAACGACCAAACGACCGAAAACTACCAAAAAATAGAGAAAAATATGCCACAAAGCTAGAGATAAACATACCACAAAGGTAGAGGTAAACATGTCACAAAGACAAAATTAATCTTATTAAAAAACTAAAAAAGAAACAAAGAGTAAAGACAACCGACAGTCGACAATTAGCATCAAAACTGGTGCCACCGTCGACTAAAGAAAATCAAAGAAGAAGAAGTTGATTTGATCTATAGAAAATGACACAAATTATAAAGAAAAAAATGAAGAAGGATGAGGGAGAGAACGACTAGGATTTTGTAAATTATTAACTTTTCTAAACTAATTTAACATTTTGACTAAATGAACCAAATTATATAATACAACATATGTGATAATGTGTATAATATTATATTTCGATAATTCTATTACCGAATATAATCATATGCAGAGACAAAGACATATACAGAGTGGAAGAGACTAGTGTCCTTCCAAAATTTATGATTTAATGACATTTTAAGTCTTAATAAGTCTAAATATTTTTATTTTAAATAATATATCTTTATGAACAATATTTTAGGTCCCATTAGTTTGAACCTAAATTAAGTTAGACTCTTACTTACTCTAATTTAAAGTTAAATTCTTGACGAGTTTCTATTTTTTTGAATTTAAATAATTTATATCTGTTTGATTGTAACTCGAGATTGGTCTTATATTTTATGAATCAAACACCTTTATTTGCTTTATTTGATCTTGTTACATTGGGCTATGATATGAGCTATATTAATGGTAAGTTAGGAGAAAATGTTTAAACTACGTAATTTGTTCATAACCCAATGCAAAATAATTTGCTTTATTTTATGAATCAAATTATTAACCATTATGAAAAGCCGAAAATATGTAATTAAAAAATGAGGAAGAATGAAAAATAAAAAAATAAATGTTTAATTATAATAAGAAGGATAAAGCAATAAAAATATTTTACTTTGTTCGGGTATATGCACAATAAATCTATTAATCAATTAAGTCTATTACTAATATATTGGATTAGTCCATTAATTATTTGGATCAATCCGTTATTCAATTATTAGTTTGGGCTATAGATATTAATGTGTTGTAGTGGGCCGATGACCCGATTATTGTAATCCGTTTTTGCTGTACAGTTTAGAATCATTTCAGCAGCTGTTTTAGTTCTCCTTACCCTAATCACGAAATCCCAGCCGTTCACTGCTCTCCTCCTGCTCAACGTTCACCGGTCGCCGCTGTTCACCTACTCCGGCCACCGATGCCGCCCCTCTCCCAATAAGAAAAATATCATTTCTTTTCATTTAAAATTTGTTAAAACTAGTTCTTTTTTCCAAAAATGAAAACCCCTCCGCCAGGATTTTATTCACGATCACATTTTCGATCGCGTCACGTTTATCATAATTACGGATATAAAAGATTCTATTACGATCATTGCGGATATCACGATCGTTAATGTTTTTTCGAATGAGTTGAGTTTTTTGATAAAATCCTTTTTAAAAAAATTTAAAATAACGAAATAACGGTTGTCGCGATAGGCCGTGATCTGTTAAATTGCGGGTGCCATCCACTATTATTGGTGCGATCCCGTTTCACACTGTTGCAACCGTCCTTTAACTGCCGCGACACCGCTATTCGACCGTAATTTGAAACCTGTTCCCAGCTTCCTGCGGCAGGTGATTCGGTCTTTTTTTTTTTTTATCTAATTATGCAATTTTTAAGATGCCGAAACATCTTTCTACTCAAGAATTCGTTGATTCCAGCTTTCTTACCCGCAAAACAATCGGCTGCTGCTGCTACAACCCATGTCGGTTCATTTCATTCCACGCCTTTTACCTGTGAAAAACGGAAGAACAATGGGAATTCTGTGAGTCTTACTCTTTCTTTTCTCTTTGGTTCATGTATTATACTCTAAAATGCCATGGGTGAGCTTGAATTTTGATTTCTATTTTCAATTGAATAGCAAGTTCATGGATTTGTTGCACTGGAAAGATTGATGGGATCCCTGGACAGTGCTAATATCAAAATTAATTGTAGTAAAAATATCTGCTTGGTGGGTCTTTTCTCTGTGTGAACAATTATTTATACTTCTTCCCCCTGAGATCAGCATAGAATTGAGCTTTAGATTTTAGTAATGAATTAAACTTTTTGGTTTAGGAATTAGGATAAATCTGTACTTTGCCACGAAAGCTTGACAAATAACATTGTTTCTACAGGATAAAAGAAGCACTCAACAACCAAGGTATGGAGCTTTGCAGGGTTTCTATTTGTGTAATCATTTTCACATGTATCTCTTAACTGTCTTGATCCTACTATATAGGATACATGTATCTTAAGATTGAACTTATTCTAGGTCGGACATTTTAGCTCAGTCTGTTCGAGTTTTATTTTCGTGTTCTAAGAGCAGTGTTCAAATCCTCCTTTCAGTAGACTAAGCGCAAGTCCAAAGTCTTGACAACTGATCTGTACTTGTCTTGTCGGATTTCTAGGTTTATTCTTTGCTTAGACTGGGAAGTTAGCTGTCATCATTTAGTAAAAATAGAAATATAATGCATCTCAGGAACTGATTCAGCACGATTAATTTGAATGTTTTCCGTTGGCCACATGATGCATATTATCTGCTAATAGGTTAAGATACTGTTATTTGTTAATTTCTTCCTAAGTAGCTTTGTACGAACAGTTTGTCTTTACATTCTTACTTGATTTGTTGTTTTCAAAAATAGAACTTCTCAGGCATTTCAAATATTAAATGCAGAGTGAAGAAAGATATGTGGTATGTCAAAAGCATGCCGAAACAAAGAGAGCTTTGAGAGACCTTGTCTTTAGTGGCCGTGTCTCTAATATTTTATTTCAGGTAAACTTTTCTGAACTCTTGTTTGATTTAAAGCCTACACCACCTCATTGAAGGTGTTCAATTACGTCTTCCTCATGCATTGTTTACATTATCGCAGTTGTAATAAGTAAAATGAGCTGAAGCATTTCTTGTATTTCAGCATAAGCGCATGCCTTAGATTTGGTTTTAGTTTCTTCATTATTTGCATTGCCGTGCCTCAAATATTTTATTATGTGCTACATTTCTAAAAAATATCCAAATAGGCTCTCCGACTATAGAAGAAAATTATGATTTTAGTTATGCGACTGAAAGAGTTAGTTTGCTGCCTTTTGGAAGTGGCTAATGACAAGTGTATGGGACCAATACCATTATCCTGCTTTTCATTACATTATATACTGGAGATTGAGCTTATGCATTTCATTAGTACATGAAATTACACTATGAATTTATGCTTGCCTTTGGCTTTTATCTAGGATGAAGGTCCAATATGGAAATTTGATGCGAAAGAAGGCCGGGATTCAGATGGCTCTGTTAAGAAGAATCAGTCGAGGTTTTCTGGACGATGTGCTGGAAAATCTAACCTCAAAAAAAGAAAACGTGAGTTTCATCTTCCTTTTTCTACAATTACTTCCCTCTTCTCTCTCTCTAAATGTATTTTTTTTAAATAGTCTCTTTTACACACTATTTTCACAGCTGAACCAGGTATATTTTGATGACCTAAATATCTGCATGTTTGCATAAAATAACTTTAGAGTTTCCTTGTGCACACTAGTATCTGGTTTTGTTTGTATGATCTTATGTTTTGTTCATTTATCTATTATTTCAAAACAATGAGTAAGTAACTCAGTCTAAGACTATTGACATGATCACTCATTATATCCTTTGGGTAAAATTTAGTAGCACGAAGACTGGAAAGGGATAGGTTCGTGTGAAATTACAACTAGCTGTTTGAACGTACATCTAATATCATTAATGAAATGCAAGTTCATTTTCCTGCTTTCTAACAGTCACATTCCCATCAGTGAAAAGGCTTTTTCTTGTTCAATAGAATGTGTACATCTTCGTGATATAGAAAAAACAATTGAATTCTGTTTTCATAGCTTTCGTATTAAAGAACTGTTATTTTCCGTTCTGATTCACAAATATCATATTTACCTATCATGATTAGATGTAAAAGAATTTAAGTGCAATAACTTAAAATCAGAACTTAGGTTTGTTGATATAATCTTCATGTTGTGTATAATTCAGAGATGTCAACCAATTATTTGAGGTAATAATAGATTAAGACCTAGCTAATTGCATTTCCAAATTAAAAAACCAAATCCACATAACAGATGGGAGCTAGCATTTTACAAGTGCTTGCCCTCGTGTTATTAACAAACGAGATGTCCTTCTTTTACTTGCACAGGAAGGTTTAGAAGACACAGTTTCCCGGAGGACTTTGATAATCCCGAGACAATATTTGAAGCTGCATTTGGGAGCAAGTGGACTACTTGGTCTTTTAGGGAGGATTTTACTTTCCGAAATTCAGACTTTGGATTCGAGTGGAGAGAAAAACGGGACTGGACTATTCAAAGAACAGAAGAGCAGGAGATTCATAGCGAAACTGAGTCTGAGGATGAGTCATATGCTGTAGGATCATGTTCTGATAGAGAGATCCTTGGGCTACCTCTAACTGGCCGCTTAAAGCTCGAAGATGTTAAAAAGGCGTAAGTAGTGTGTTTTCAGTTAAGTTTAGGTGTCAGAGCGCGTGTTTCAAAATATTTGATGAATTTCAGCTTCTCCTTTTCTCTACCCTCTTTTATAATCATGTATTCTAAAATTATTAAAATCATGTTGCAGCTTCCGCTTATCAGCTTTAAAGTGGCATCCTGATAAACATCAAGGCCCTTTGCAGGTTAGTTATATCCTTCTCGAGAACAATGCTTATGCCGTTGATTTAGTCATGCCAATCTACTGCGGCATCGATCTGTCCTGTGATTTCATTCCCTATTCTTTTTTCCAAAAAGTCGCATGATGTCAATATATATTTATGCAGGCAATGGCTAAAGAGAAATTTAAAACATTTGCTGCTGCATACAAATCATTATGTCATGCTTTAGCCTGAGGTGACACTAGTTTTCCTTAAAATTTAAGCTCCAAGTGAAGAATAGCTACAACAATTTGACCATTTTTTATTTTATTTTGTAATCTTCATAAGCAATTCTCCTCCCACCCAAGTTGGCTTTGATGCAAGCTAAAACCAAAATCTTACAGAAATTAGAGGAGAGGTTAAGATTAAGATTGTAGATGGCAGAATTTCGAATCAGGAAAACGGAGAAAAGTCTCCATTCATTCAATCGATACCTCAAACCCTAACCCGGTCTGTGTGTTTTACCCCCCCCCCCATCCTACACGAAGAGGACGCATCAGCATAGCAAATGACTAACACAAAATATTTTTAACTTCTGATATTTTGGATCAAAATAATCTTTCTGTAAATGGAAATCGTTAGTTAACTAATATTGTTAACTCGAGATATTTTGTTTTTACAAGCATATAAGCCAATCAACCCAAGATTAAAATGCCATTTCATTATTTTAAATTGTACTTTGTTATGCAGGCGCAGGAGTGATGTAATTACCACTTTATCACAAAGTTGAAACATGCAATTATACACTGAGCCATGAATTACAAACACAATAAAACCAAACCATTTGCCTCGCCTTCCAAAAGCTAAAAGAAAAGGGGACAATCTTATTCCACTCTCACACAGTTTATTCAAAACAATTGATGATCAAAATATATACATTTATGCCTGTCATTTTACTCGCTGTATCAAAACAAACTATTTTACAGACACCAACACTATGGACCATGATGGCCCACCTCAACAAAATTTAAGCATCCGAAATGGAAATTTCACTACTAATTTGTTTCAAATTTTGGTCAAGTTTAAAACATTACATCTGAGTCTGTATTGAAAACTCCAGTTGAATAAATCGATTCAAATAATTGAATTTAAGCTAGTTTTGTGAGATATAATTTAATTTCATATTGATATATAAATCATAACATTGATAATAAATTATATGATTTCCATACTTATAAGACACAATTGTTATCTATTAAAAAAAAATATAATTATCATAGGAAGTACGAAATTAATAATTGAATCATGTATCTTGACCTGGGAGTGCTTTGTAGGTCGAAAAGAAAGGGAATTACTTGTGGAACCAGAATTATGAAAATGTTAATCGTTATTACAAAATGCCACAAAAAAACCAAGAAATTCTCATCTCTCGTAGTCTCATCGTGATATGGAACACGCTGGTCGGTAAAGGGATGCAAAGCAGGGCTGTAAATGTTAATAAAAGCAACATGATATTATTATCGTGATATTATATCAAAATATTTTTATTTAAATTATTAAATAAAAATTATATTATTTTTCAAACTTATCAAATGATTTCGATGATAAAAAGAAACGTGATTTCTTTAAAGATCTTTAAAAATTACACTCCCCAAAGAACCTTAGATAACCTGAAATGAAGAGAACCCTAGAGCTTAACATTCAAAACACTAGGGGGGAGGGGAAACATATTTGTAATGGTTTCTCATAATAATCACAACTCAGAGGCAGACATGTCACCATTTTTGTGGCATGAATCAAAAGGAAACACATTCACCAGAATTTAACAACTGAATTTACAGAAGATGAATTCAGATAAAATGCATTCACCCCCATAAGATTTAAAAACCAGGCATCCAATATAATTTCCATCAAAAGAGTTCATGACCACAAGCTGACACTAATTTAAACCGTACAACAGCTATTAACATTAATGTTCTCAGGTAAAAAAATGCTTTTAAAATGAAAATAAGGAAAATATAATGACCCCCACAATCATGCTCCAGCTACAAACAACACCCTACTAAGCAACGTGTTTGAAAGATGCATGGAAATGGAGGACCCCAGAATTAATTGTCTGATGGGCTGCCATCTCAGTTGCATTGACACCGGCGGGTATCACAACTGATGAAGGCTTATATAATACATTAATACCAGAGAAGAGTCTCCAATTATCCCTGCCTTCAATGCTTCCCCACATGAACCAGACTTTAATTCACTTGACACAGGACACGAAAAAGCCAACTAAACCGAAAATGTAACCGACCATGAAAGCACTTACAGAGTTTCTTAGAAACACTTCCTGTGGACAATGGATGGACCAGACTCGTCATACTCGCCCTTTGAAATCCACATCTGATGCATCAGGTAAACCAAGATATGTCGGTCTTAGACAACCAACACACAGAAAAGTAAAATAGAAGCCATTTATATGCAAAAATATATTTCACCTGCTGAAAGGTGCTGAGCGATGCCAAGATAGATCCTCCAATCCAGACACTGTACTTTCTCTCTGGTGGTGCAACGACCTTGATCTTCATGCTGCTTGGAGCAAGGGCGGTGATTTCCTTGCTCATACGGTCTGCAATGCCAGGGAACATAGTTGAGCCACCACTGAGCACAATGTTGCCGTACAGATCCTTCCTGATATCCACATCGCACTTCATGATTGAGTTGTATGTAGTTTCATGGATACCAGCAGCTTCCATTCCAATGAGAGACGGCTGAAACAGGACTTCGGGACAACGGAATCTCTCAGCCCCAATAGTAATGACTTGTCCATCAGGTAACTCATAGTTCTTCTCAACAGAAGAGCTGCTCTTGGCAGTCTCCAGTTCTTGCTCGTAGTCCAGAGCAACATATGCAAGCTTCTCTTTCATGTCACGGACAATTTCCCGTTCAGCAGTGGTTGTGAACATGTAACCTCTCTCAGTAAGAATCTTCATCAAAGCATCAGTAAGATCACGACCTGCAAGGTCCAGACGGAGGATGGCATGTGGAAGAGCATATCCTTCGTAAATCGGCACGGTGTGAGAGACACCATCACCAGAATCCAGCACAATACCTGTTCCGATAGGGAGATAACTCAATGGTGGGTTGACTACAAACAATCTATAAAACTATGAAACATTTAAAGGGATTTAACGAACCTGTTGTACGACCACTGGCATACAAAGAGAGAACGGCCTGGATGGCAACGTACATGGCAGGTGCATTGAAGGTCTCAAACATGATTTGGGTCATCTTTTCTCTGTTGGCCTTGGGGTTCAGAGGTGCCTCAGTGAGAAGAACAGGGTGCTCCTCTGGAGCAACACGAAGCTCATTGTAGAATGTATGATGCCAGATCTTTTCCATGTCATCCCAGTTGCTGACAATACCATGCTCAATGGGATATTTCAAAGTAAGGATACCTCTTTTAGATTGCGCCTCATCTCCTACATAGGCATCCTTCTGACCCATCCCAACCATGACACCAGTGTGTCGTGGTCGACCAACAATGCTGGGAAAAACTGCCCTGGGAGCATCATCACCAGCAAAACCAGCCTGAATGATAAACAAACTCAGCTCCACCAAGACAAAGTAAAGCTCTTCATTAAAGAAACAAACAACAATGGAGAGAATAACACAGGTCTACAAATCAACTAACCTTCACCATTCCAGTTCCATTGTCACAAACAAGGGGTTGAATATCCTCGGTATCAGCCATCCTTTAAAATTCTGCAAACAAGATTTGAGAGAGTGAGTTCTAGAAAGAAAAACAATCTCTACAAAGAATCTATGCCATTTCAAATAATTAAGAAAAAAATGGGAAATATATGTCAATCACGTATCTAAAAAAAACCAAAAGAAGAGAAACTTAGGTAATCATTCTTTTCTTCAAGTACATAAAAAATATTATTCAATACCCTAGTTAGCTAAAGAATCTAAAATTGTGCGAAAAGTCGGTGAACCGAATAAACCAATTCAACAAAATCAATTTGACCACATCAGTTATGATTAGTTGATATTTTATTTTGTTGGCTCGGAGATTCGGTAGAATACTTATGAAAGTATTTTTATCCTAAAATTCAATTTGAAATGCAGAAGTATTTCCAAATAATTGATTTTCAACCAAAAATTCAAAATTTAAAAAGTGATTATTAACTCGAACTAAAAATTAAAAAAAAATCGAATAAAACATCGTTTTCCTTCAAACATTCTCGCGTAAGTCAGTTGTTGATTTTACTTTAAAACCAAATAAATCACTTATACCTTATATAACTGTACCTAGACCAAATACAACTTTTATATAACTATACCTAAACTTGATACCCATACACAACCCAACTCATTTTAGTTTAAATCCATTTACAATCTACAAATTTATAAATCCAACCCAAAATTATAAATTTACAATAAATTCAATTAAAAATAAAATTAATTGATTAAAACGCAACTAAAAAATTGAACCACCATGATGTGACACGTATCTATCAATATCATCCCCTTCCCTACCCAAATCAAGGGCAACCCAGACCAACCTATCCCATCAGACGGAATATTTATTTTAGCTATAGATAAAATGAAAAAAATGACCAAACTGAACGAAGGATTATCTCGGTTATGGTATATATGGTCAGACGGGTCGGTCAATTTTGATGTATTAAACGATTCATCCAGTGTTTGTTATATAAAAAGTTTACTGATTGGAACTTACCGATTTGCAAACATTTAAAAAAGATTATAAGTTTTGTAGCCAACCAATTTCACAGTCCAAAACGTAGAAGGCATTCACGGACAGTTATAAGCAAGACACAAAATCAATTATCCAAAGAAAAAAAAACTAGAGCCTCCAAATAACTTCAGAACAAATCTTGAAAAACCAATTAAAATCATAAAAATGAAAGGATTAACCAGAAGAGGCTGGAAGGGAAAATGAATCATCTCATAGATATCTACAAAGAAATCGCAAATGTAATGAAGCAAACCAAGCTAAGTAAAGATCCAGATAGAAAAAGAAGCTGATCGAACAATATCAAACTCTCTGGAAATTAAAAGCACTTTAGATCTCAGCTCCATCAGCGGTAAAACATCGAAATCCACAGATCGGTTGATTTTAAAGTAAAATAGAAGCAAACTAAAAGTTTCACCTGAATAAGAACAGAAGCAAGGAGAAGTACTGGATGAAGAAAGAGAGATGAAGACGATGACCAAAACGAGGACGGAGAAAACGACGTCGTTTGTTTTCTCTCTTTCTCTCGGGTGGCTAATGGCTATGCTGCTGGAGACGGAAATGGAGACTGAATGGAGAGAAAGACGGATACTTATATATGAAAAAAACAATGGACAATTTCAAGGGAAGAATTAATTATAAATATATATTTTTCAAATTAAAATCAAATATGAAGAAACTAAAATAAAAATAAATTGAACTGTTTGTACACATTGTATTGCAATTTTTATTTTTAAATATTATAAATTTTAATATAATAAAAATTTATATTATTTTAGATTTTCATTAATATTCGTACCAACTCTAAATTAAAGGCAATTGGAAATCATTTTGACCGCCTTGAAAAGAGATAGGGTGACCTGGCTGACAGCCTTGACACCCACATATCTCATGCTTTTCACTTTTTCTCCAATTCGGGATTTTAATTATCTTTTACTTAGAAAGTTTTACCGTTTATACCTCGAAATAAAATACGATTTTGATTAAGTTAAAGTAATTATAAAAATAATATATATTTTTAATATTTTAAATATTTTACTAATAAATATTCAATCATTTTGTTACTTTTTAAAAATATTAACGATATTTTTAAACATTGAAATCAGTTGATTCGTGTGAAATAAAACAAGTTTATTGCTGCAATTTGTGTTTTAAAGCATATGTTGTGGTTGAGTTGCTGTAATATATTCGGTTATAAGCATAACAGTTGAATGGTAATTTTTTTAATATGATGTAAATCATAATAATATTTTTTGAAAGCCCATAAATAATTTTATATAGTGTATATTTCAAACCTAAATATTTATACAATATTCAAAAAATATTTATACAACTTTTATTTCTATTTTGAAAGTATAAGAATCGAAATACACATCACACTATAGTGCATACTTATAATATATTATGGTAAAAATAATATTTACTTTTTATAACGCATAATACAGTAAATATAATTTTTATATGCACGATATTGTCCTAAATAAGTAAATTTGATAATGGTATAAAATCTTCTAAATAGTGACCGGATCATGCAGAATGTAAGCAAACATATGAATTGAAATTGGAAAAATTATATATTTTAATTAAAATAATTATTGGAATGTTTAGCTTATGGAATATAAGATTACTAATGATAATTTTATATATTTTTTTAAAATATTTTAATATTTAAAAGATTACTTTGAGCTGTAATATAATATTTTAATAAGGATAAACAACGTGTTTGATCACTTTCATTTAAGTTTTGTACATCTTTTCTCATTGAATTTAAAAATTAAATATTTGGTCACCTTCAATTTTATTTATTTAAGATATGATCACTGAGAGTTCTTGTCTTTAGATTTTTAAGAGATTGTTAATGTGACACAATAAATTTATACAATTAAGATGTGGTCACTGAAAGTTAACTGCACAATGGTCACTAATGTTTGAGTTAATTTTCGTTTTCTCCACTAAAGTTTCAAAAGTAACA
This sequence comes from Hibiscus syriacus, assembly GCF_006381635.1. Lineage (NCBI taxonomy): Eukaryota > Viridiplantae > Streptophyta > Magnoliopsida > Malvales > Malvaceae > Hibiscus > Hibiscus syriacus. Next base: position 1,297,311 of record NW_024063127.1, on the reverse strand, counting down.
AATTGGTCACCACAACATCAAATATGTTTTTGAATATTTAATTTATCCCAAAAAAATTCTAATATTTCCAATTTTCCTGTTTCTTATATATACTTTTTAAATTTTAAAAATAAAACTTAAAAATTAACTTTTTTGGACACGAAAAATTGAAAATTTCAAATGATAAACAAGAAATTAGAAATCTTTTAGAATAAGTTAGATATAAAATCATTATTCAAATACCTATTTGATGTTTTAGTGACTAATTTGTTATTTTTGAAACTTCAATAGGGAAAAAACTTTTTTTTAACTTACTCAAACATTAGTGACCATTTGTTTAGTTTACCCTTTTAATTTTATATATTCATTATTCCACATCAACAATCCGTTAAAGGCTTAACGACAGTTACTTCTCAGTGGCCACATCTTAATTAAATAAAAACGAAAGTGACCAAATCTTAACTAAATAAAAACAAAAGTGATCAAATATTATATTTTTTGAATTTATCGAGAAAAAATGTACAAATCTTAAACGAAAGCGATCAATCATGTAGTTTGCCATTTTAATAAGAGAAAATCGCCTCAGTGACCAAAAATGCCTTATAATATACGATTTTAACCAACTTTTTTTGGATTTGCCAAAATGACCAACAAAATCGCAATGCGAAATAAAAATCGCAACGCGATCCCCAGAATCGCAAATCAGTTTCCAAAATCGCAACGCGATTCTTTAAAATCGCAATGCGATAGTACAAATTCGCATTGCGATTTTCCAGAATCGCAACGCGAATATGAAAATCGCAACGCGAACACATAAATCGCAACGCGTATCCGTAAATCGCAACGTGTATCCGTAAATCGCAACGCGTATCCGTAAATCGCAATGCGTATCCGTATATCGCAACGCGTATCCGTAAATCGCAACGATAATACATAAAATCGCAACGCGTATCCGTAAATCGCAACGCGATATTTAAAGCGCCATTATAATCGCTACGCGTATTTTATTTTCAAATTACAAAAACGAATATTAAGACAAAATCCCGTAATCGCAACTCATAACCTAAAACCTAAAATCACAACTCAGTCCCATCTCCATCTCTCACTCTCTACGGCGAAATCCGTCCCCATCTCCGAAGATTTCCGTCCCCATCTCCGGCGAAATCCCTCACAACCATTCACGGTCAGAAATCCCTCACAATATTCAGAAATGGAAAATCAACCTCCGAGGGTTAGTTTTTTTAATTATTTTTATTTTGAAATTTTTGCATTATTGTAGGTTTTTCATATTGAAACTGATGATAAGTTTACTGGTCATTTCAATAATAGATTAACCATTTCACTTAGATTTCATTTCGCGTTACGATTCTCTCGTTGCGATTTTCATTTCGCGTTGCTATTCTCTCGTTGCGATTTTCAAGTTAGTATTTGTCTTTGTCTTTGTTCTGTCTTTGGTTGAAGTAATGCAATCCATTCAAGTTTCAATTTGCAGAAGAGTCGCAACGAGATAAATGAAAATCGCAACGAGAGAATGACTGTCGCAACGAGATAAATGAAAATCGCAACGAGAGAATCGCAACGCGAAATGAAAATCGCAACGAGAGAATCGCAACGCGAAACCAAAATCGCATTGCGATTTTCATTTCGCGTTGCGATTCTCTCGTTGCGATTTTCATTTCGCGTTGCGATTCTCTCGTTGCGATTTTCATTTATCTCGTTGCGACAGTCATTCTCTCGTTGCGATTTTCATTTCAACCAAAAGACAAAACAGTGTTGCAAATTTTAGTTTCAAGAATAAACTACTACTTTTTATGTTTATTGTTTTTGGTATATCTTCACAGTGTAGTTTTTGGTATATCTAACTTGGTATGTTTATTGTTTTTGTAGAAATTTTTTTCGGCTTCATTGACATTAAGGAATAAAGTTAGCCTAGCCACTACAATTGCTTCGAAGCTTTCACCTGCTCAAAGACAATTGTTTGAGGAAACCTGCTTCGGGCCATGGCTGAGAATACAGCATCCGGGTGGAGATACTAATTTGACCCATTTGTGGCTTCAGACCATGACATCAAATCTACCCGACAGTATACAACGTGGTGAGGAAGAGATATGGTTTCATTTTCCACCAGCGTATACTTGTTTTGGGCGGAAGGAGTTCTGCTTAATCACTGGTCTACGATTCGGACACGATGATGTAGGCCGGTACACTCGTCATATCGCCCGCCCATCATGGTTATCCCGGGTTTTTCCGGATGAGTCAATGGAGAAGCCGAACCTACACGTCGACGACCTGAAGAAATTGTTTAATAAGAAAGCTGGTTTCACTCGGATGGATGACGTCGATGTTGTCCGAGTATGCCTTCTACTACTTGTGTATGCCGGCTTTTTAGGCAGAGAGGCCAGACAACCTATTCCTCGGGAGCTAATAATATTGGTAGAGGACCTGAATGCATGGAATCTGTTTCCGTGGGGTTCGTATATATGGAAAGCTACTTGGACTAAGTTGTCTACTGCCTTTGATGACCGCAAAAGTTAGCGTGGCGATGGGTCGAAATACACTTTGTCAGGCTTTGTTTGGGCCTTTAAGGTAAGAATTTCTATATAATGTTTCTAAAATTATAATTAATTATTTAACAATTACTAATTTTGTTATTATATTGTTTGTAGATTTGGATATTCGAGGCTTTCCCCAGCATGCGTACATATGCAATAAAAACGTCAAATGATATTCCCAGGGCTATTTCCTGGAAGAGGAAAACTCTGTTGGATTGGGAAGACTTAATACCATATGCGACAATAAATAATGTAAGTTAACACAAATACTTTCATATAATATATAAACAAGTTATTAATAGTAGACGTTTAACTTTGTTTGAGTTTTTATATTTTAGGAGGCCAACATTCCATTACAAAGACTGACACCCACGGAGGAAGAGCTTGCCACTGATTGGTGGCAAGCTAGTCAGAGTTTTTTTGATGGCACGGATGATGAGCAGCATTCACTTCCTCCAATTCGAGAGCCATCACCTCACCTAGAGCCATCACCCGATCGACCCGACTATACACCTCTAGAACGAGAGCCATCACCTATCCCGTCACATCATCGAGCCTCTTCTCCACCATCACCTCATGATAGGCGACCGGCAAAGATGCCACGACTCCTATCTCCCTGTTCTCCACCTCCACCTCCACGGGATGAGTCAAGGGAGTTACGTGATGAGGTCAATGCCTTGCGTGAGGAGATCGGTACTCTATGCGATAACGATGGTGCATGGCGTGTGGAGGTGTCAACTTTACGTGGTGAGGTTTCCGCTCTATGTGAGATGATAGTATCGTTGTAGAATGAGGTTCATACTCTACGCAACGAGGTAAGTTTAAGATTTTCCATATTTAACTTAATGATAATTTTACTCGTAATTTCACTTAGATTAGCCATTTCACTTAGATTGCTTAGTAAATTTATTCGGTTGCTGCCAATTCTGCTAAACTGTGTATTCTTTAACACTGTGAAATAGTATTTGTCTTTGTTTTGTCTTTTGGTTGAAAGTAAATTTGTTCGGTTGCTGCCAATTCTGCTAAACTGTGTATTCTTTAACACTGTGAAATAGTATTTGTCTTTGTTTTGTCTTTTGGTTGAAAGTAAATTTGTTCGGTTGCTGCCAATTCTGCTAAACTGTGTATTCTTTAACACTGTGAAATAGTATTTGTCTTTGTTTTGTCTTTTGGTTGAAAGTAAATTTGTTCGGTTGCTGCCAATTCTGCTAAACTGTGTATTCTTTAACACTGTGAAATAGTATTTGTCTTTGTTTTGTCTTTTGGTTGAAGTAATGCAATCCATTCAAGTTTCAATTTGCAGAAGAAATAGTTTACTTTCGCAACACGAAACTTAAAATCGCAACGCGAAACCAAAATCGCAACGCGAAATGAAAATCGCAACAAAAGAATCGTAACGCGAAACCAAAATCGCAACGACAAAATCGCAACGCGAAACCAAAATCGCATTGCGATTTTCATTTCGCGTTGCGATTCTTTCGTTGCGATTTTCATTTCGCATTGCGATTCTGTCGTTGCGATTTTCATTTCGCGTTGCGATTTTGGTTTCTCGTTGCGATTATCATTTCGCGTTGCGATTTTAAGTTTCGTGTTGCGAAAGTAAACTATTTCTTCTTCTGCAAATTGAAACTTGAATGGATTGCATTACTTCAACCAATAGACAAAACAAAGACAAATACTAACTTCAGGGTATTAGTTTGAAACATATTTTTCTTTGTTATCTGATGCATTTTGTGAACTATGATAGAATAATGACTTGGGTGAATACAATGCAAGTTTGAAACATATTTGTCTTTGTTTTCACTGTTTAAATATCATGTCTGTTTATTTACTGATTTTTGTATTTAATTATTTAGCGGCCCGATAGAGTGGATGCTTTACGTCGGGTTATGCTTGCACGACGGAGTTCACGCATCAGACAGCGTGCACGTGCTATTAAGTCTCCGTACACCCCAATAGTGCGAAGACACCGCAAGAAGAAGCCCGACTCGCCTGTCATCCCTCAAGAGTCCACTCCTATCGTTGAAGAGGCCCCCCCTATCATTCCTCGAGAGTCCCCTCCCACCGTTCAAGAGGCCACTGTCATCATTGAAGAGGTCCCTCCCACCATTCAAGAGCCCGATTCACATGGTGTCATATGTAGGCTTCTTGAGAAACCCTCTGACGTGCCGGACATTATGGATTCAAGAGCACGAGATGAATCATTTGATTTGGGCAATGGACAAGCTAAACTTTATCCTGCATGGTGGGAGGTCGATAAGGTTAGTATTTATTTTAGATTGAGTTTAAAGGTTTTATGAAATAAGTGCGCAAATGAATGAATTATTACTTATGATTGCAGGTGTTTATCCCTGTTTTGGAACGTAAACATTGGATTCTCGTCGAGCTTCAGCTCCCATCCCTTAAGACAATAGTGTATGACAGCATGATAAATTACATATCATTGGCTGATTTAAGAGATGTTATTAAGGGATGGAGCTCTCATTTGGCTAAATTCTTGGATGCGATCAATTATTGGACTCGTTCTGGAAACAAGAAGCCAAAGAAGCTCAATATTACAGTTATTAGAGACGAGACCGCGCCACAACAAACGAGCGGAGCCAGAGGAGATTGTGGTCCTCTCGTATGCTTGGCGTTGGAGCGTTTGACGACGGGAAGCACCAAGTATCTACCTCCCACCGATAGAGATAGAGCTGCAGTAGGCTTGTGGTTTCGGCATTATATGGCTAAATCGATATATACGAGACGCTGCCTACCTGCATCCGCGTTATAAAAATGTCCATAAACAATTGGTAAGTTTATAGACTTTTGGTTTGAAAATGTTTGGTTAAGTACCTAGAATTCAATAATTTGCTGTTTGTAGGTTTAGATGTGTAGAAAGTGTTGTTTGAGCAAATGTTTGGTTTCTGCAGGTTAATCTCAGAAGTGAACTGCGTGAAAATGATGTATGGCTGCAAAAGTTGATTCAATAGTTTAATTGATTGTTTAATTGATTTGTAAAAGTTGATTCAATAGTAGATGATCGGAAATAAGAATTATTGCTTATTTTTTGATTGTTTAATTGATTTGTAAAAGATGATTTGTAAAAGTTGATTTGTGTAATTGATGCGAACATAATTCTTATTTGTGCTTGTTTAATTGATTGAAATGTAATGGTTGATTTTGTTGATTTCAATCTGCATTATGTTGAAGGCAAAAATGACTATCGCAATGCGAAATGAAAATCGCAATGCGAAATGAAAATCGCAACGAGAGAATCGCAATGCGAAATGAAAATCGCAATGCGGAAATGAAAATCGCAACGAGAGAATCGCAATGCGATTTTAATTTCGCATTGCGATTCTCTCGTTGCGATTTTCATTTCGCATTGCGATTCTCTCGTTGCGATTTTCATTTCGCATTGCGATTTTCATTTCCGCATTGCGATTCTCTCGTTGCGATTTTCATTTCGCATTGCGATTTTCATTTCGCATTGCGATTTTCATTTCCGCATTGCGATTTTCATGTTGGGATTTTCATTTCGCATTGCGATTCTCTCGTTGCGATTGTAATTTCCGTGTTGCGATAGTCAAATGCATGCCTAATAAGTGATAACAACTGAATAACAAGAGTTGGTTAAGTCAAAATGGTTGGCCTGAGTCATTAATTCAACTGAAAATGTTAAAAGTTCACACATAAAATCCACATAATACAACGTTTGCATTTAAAAATCACCTAAGTTAACAGTCCCAAAAGGTGAAGCCAATTGTGATTGGGATTTTAAAGATGATTGCCTTTTGCTTGACACCATATGAGCTTTGGATTTTGATGAGGATCCATATTTTGGTAGAGGAAAAGATGATTTTGATGGCACTGGTGATCCACATGTCAACCTTGTATGACCACTTTCCTTGCACCGACTACGTGTCGATCTCTTCTTCTCTTCACCCTTAGACGGTATACGATCGTGACTTTTTGGTCGGCCAGGTAGCCTTCTGTCCATGGCTGGTGGCAAAACTGTTTGTAAGTCATCTGGTATGTCCCACTCAGAAGGATGTGGAATAGGGTAGACAATCTCGGCATAAGTCTGTCGATAAACTTCTGTAGTGTAGCAATCCATAGCGTATGCGCTTGAATCATCTTGGTTTAAATGAAGAGCAACTTTTATAACATGGCCACACGGATAACCAGATGTTTGCCATTTCATACAACTACACGTCTTTGCATTTAGATCGACTAGCCCATTTAAGTTATTATCCAGTACTTGAAACAAAGTGTTTGAACATGGTTCAACTCTCCATGACGTTGACTTCACAACACGTTTCGTTATCTTTTTTTCAGTCCATGGTGTAACACGATGTTCCAATGTTCTTGTAAATTTAAATAAACAATACTTAGTAAAATATATAAATATGATAAGTTACGAATTCAAAGAAATAATACCTGCATGGTTTCTTTTCTTGTAGTACCACTGTTGAATAGAGGCTCGAAAAAACTCCATTAACATAGTAATGGGTAATTTCCGGGAATGACGACTTAGAGCGTTGATTGATTCTGCACTATTAGACGTCATGAAACCATATCTTGCTCCAAGTTGATGTACTCTTGACCATCTTTCAAACCCGACATCTTCTAGTGTTTGAGCACACTGAGGCAAAACACGTCTTAAACAATTTATATGCTTATTGAAATCCACTTCCCGATAAGCTTTTACAGCCTTCCAGTATGTCCATTTGTGCTTTTTTATACCAGCAGACCTTGATTTTAGATTTCTATACAAATGAACACCACAAAGTCCATGAAAAGCATCTGGGAAACACCTTCTAACAGCGTTGTCAATTGAGTTTGCCCTATCGAATATGATTGTCAGATTGCTAATAGGACCTATGCAATCCCTAAGATGCCCCATAAACCATGTCCATGAATCAGAGGTTTCAGATTTGCCAACCCCGTAAGCTATTGGCAATATCCCATTGTTAGCATCCATGGCTACTGCTAATAAGTTTACTCCAAGGTATCGACCTTTCAAATGTGCTCCGTCAACTATAATAACTGGGCGCATGCAAGTAATAAACGAACGAATCTACAAAATAATATACACAAGAAATATAATCATTTAAATGTGAAATGCATGTAACTAACAAAAATGAGTCAACAAAATTATATTGATTTACTAACCGTAGCACCAATGGCGATAAACAACAACTCAAAGCGTCCATCTCTATCTGTTTTGATATGAGTTACCGACCCAGGATTTTTCATCTTTAAATTGTGACAATAAGCCGGCAGTTGGGCAAACGATGCTTCTGGCGACCCCCTCAACAATTCCAAGGCATAACATTTGGCTCTCCAAGCTTGAGAATATGATATACTAATCTTGAACCGAGCATTCATGTCAGTCATAATTTCATGTCCCCGATATACCCTGCCATTCAAAAACATTAACTCAGCCAGAAAACCACCCAACACCTTTTTGTTTGCCTGTCTATGGTGAGGAAAAACTTGGGTTCTTGAACATGTATGTTTATCAATAAAAGTCCTAACTTGAAACATTTCGCAATCTTTTATTCTCTTTGCAATCCTACGCCACGTATAGTTTTTGTCAATCATACACCTTGTTTCGAAACGATCTTTGCTTGATTTGTTAACTTTTAGTTGATAGCCATCTTCCACACATTTCGTATACAAAGCTATCTTCAAGTCTTCCTTTGTATCAAAACAATCATCTTTCTTGATACGAATAACTTTTGTGTAACAATCAACTACTTTCTTTACCAACTCTTCTTCCGGTATCTGAAGTAATTCTGGCATATTCCAGTTATACGCCCGTGGCATTTTCTTTTCTTCGGGGATTTTTTCTTCTTCTTTTTCTTCTTCAGGAATATATGAATTACAGAATGGATGTTCATTCACAGTCGTAACTTCCTCCTCATTATCATCAACAATACATTCTTCGGCAACGGCTGTTTCATCATCAAAATTCGGGTATTGACCAATATCAAAATCATTACACGCAGGGTCTGTTTCTTCTTCTGAAACATCATCAAAATCCGTGTATTGACCAATATCAAAGTCCGGATATTGACCAAGACCAAATTTCGAATACTGACTAGTACTCACAATTTTTTCTGTTGGCTCATCATCGTCTAACTGGTCAATACGAAAACCGGAATTTGGTGCTGAAAGTTGATTGGGATTTGGATTAGAGAAAGGTTGTGGGTTTTGAGAAAAACTTAGTTGATTACTACCCGCTATTGACCCAACAATACTACTTCTAGGTTCAACAACATACAATGTAACATCATCTTGTGAAACACTAATGTAAGCAATGAATCGTTCAACATCTTCATTGTCGGTTAACAAATAAACTTTACCATTTCTCTGATAAGATAGCCTAAATCCACTTAGGGGCTCTAAATTCAATTTATTTGAAACACGTAGCATTAGAGTTTCATAAGTTAACTTTTGTAAAGACAATTTTAGTTGAAGATTCATGGGTAAAGGCATATATTGTAAAACACCATGAACATTATCCCATGACCCTCCAAAACACAAATCTATCCAAACATGATCAACATTAGATGATTTCATGGTTGTAAATTAATTTACTAAACAGACGAGCTGCGAAACTAAAACCTGTTGCCGGATTGGGAAGGATGTCGTTGGATATAGGAACGGATGTCGCCGGAGAGAGTGATAGATGGAGATGGAATGAGTTGCGATTTAGGGATTTAGTTTATGATTTGCTGCTGTTTCGTAGTTATATACCCAAAATTTCAGTGTTGTGATTTACAGATTCTCGTTGCGATTTACGGATTATCGTTGCGATTTACAGATTCTCGTTGCGATTTACGGATTATCGTTGCGATTTACGGATACGCATTGCGATATACGGATACGCATTGCGATTTACGGATACGCGTTGCGATTTACGGATACACGTTGCGATTTACGGATACGCGTTGCGATTTATGTGTTCGCGTTGCGATTTTCATATTCGCGTTGCGATTCTGGAAAATCGCAATGCGAATTTGTACTATCGCATTGCGATTTTCAAGAATCGCGTTGCGATTTTGGAAACTGATTTGCGATTCTGGGGATCGCGTTGCGATTTTTATTTCGCGTTGCGATTTTGTTGGTCATTTTGGCAAATCCAAAAAAAGTTGGTTAAAATCGTATATTATAAGGCATTTTTGGTCACTGAGGCGATTTTCTCTTTTAATAATTACCAGAATTTAATAATACAAAGTAATTTTAATAACGTGAGATTTGTAACAAATTTACTCAATTTTAAATTTTAATGAATTCAATCCATTTTTTAAATTTATTTTAGTTAAATAAAAATAAAAATGTTAAACTATGTTAATAAAGGTTAACCTATTTCTAAGTCATTATACTTTTTGTATTTGAAATTTAGTCCTTTTGTTTTTTAAACTTAAGAATTTAAATCCAATTATTAACTCTTCTATTTGATCATCTCACATATGATGTTGACCATTGACAAATATGTCTACTCTTGAGGATGAGATAAATTGGGTTGACCGTAAATAATGTTCTTTTGTGTTGTGATCTCAATATCTCATACAAATGTGATGTTTAAGTTTTCTTCCAAACAAAGCTTGTTTTCAAGGCAAGAGAGGGCTGGATTTCATGCCTCAAACTTACGATTCTTCCAGAATGCGTTCAACCCTCATTTCTTCGGCTTACAAATTTATAATATTTGTTATTGTAATCGAAATATTAAATTACGTTGATTTTAAGGTTTATAACCGAAAAGATTATGTAAATTTATAAAATTTTCGGTCTAACATAAAATGTTACTCTGTCCAATCTAAAAAACTACGACTCTTGATAATATTTTAGGTTACAATTGATTTATGTTGTTTTTTAATGTTACATTAACAAGTTATATTTTAGAATCTATACATATTCCTAATGTCACTCTCTCTTCCTTGGCTGGATGTTTTAATCTCCACGATAAGGGAGAGCAGTTACGGCCAGGGATGAACCTAGGTGAGAGTAAATGTCTTTTAAGTGTCTTCTAACATAAAATCTTGTGTCCGTCTCTAGTTGTGAAGTCAAGTAAAGTAAAGCTTGAGCCAGAAAAGAATGCCCAGGTACCTAGTCAATAGATAAAGCCTCAGACTCAGCATGCTTTGGGTAAGAAGACCATGCATTCTTGTCGCGTGATCCATATGATAAGCAGTTACAAGTTTTTGTTAGTTGCTTTTATTCAGTTGATTCTCTTTCCCAAACGTATTTGGCTCGTGGTACGCTTTGGGTGGAAAAGTCACGTTCTCTTTGGGAATCATGCTATTGGAGGTATTCAATATGCTAAGCATGAATTGAGGAGAACCAAGTTAACTGATATATTGTTGTTGTTAATATGGAAGTACTAGTGCAAAATCAAGATGTTAATATTGATTAGACTAATAAAATTGAAAGTAAGAAGTCAATGTTGCCTAAATAGCAGATAAAATTATGATCGGTATAATGCTCGAAAATGGATGTTGCCCACCGAAGTTAACATGATCCTTCAAAATTTGTACACCCAAATATTGAAATGGAAATCGATGGTATTAATCGACAACTATGCTTCCTTCAAAATAAAAATATTATGCACGTATAATTTACGACTTTAAAAGCATAATCATCAAAGAACATAATATGTTCAAATGATTTTAGTTTAAACTTGTACTTTTATGTATTTTAAAAGGATAATGAAGCCAGTGATTTACTTCAACTATTAACAACTTGCAAGGATTTTTAACTATTCATATCTTAGCGTAACAAGGCGTACGTTGTGAGCATAGAATAGGTGAAAAAGTAGATTGAAAGCAAAGAAATAATAATTATTACATGGTATAAATATTCTACCATGGCATATGTATTTGATTTACATGCCTCAAGTTAGTAAACTTTGCTTAGCTTAGCTATTAAGAATAAGAATAAGAAGCCGCATTGTTGGAGTATTATTAAAGTCAGCTTGTTGGAAGCTCCATCACCTAGTTAGTTTTTTAATATGATCCCTAATAATTTGTTTTTTAATAATATAATCATAAATATTTCATTTTATATTTTATCATATCCAACAAAAACATATATAAAAAAATAACTAAACATCTATCAATTCGACGAATGGAAATAAAATCAATTCTAAATAAATAAATAAACTTATAAAAATAAGACGAAAAAATTGTATGAGACAAGACAAATTTTAAACGAGATAAGATAGAAAGACATAATTATTAAACAAAAATAATTTACAAAATAAAGCATAGATTTATAAAATGGATATATAAGATGAAATTATTTGGTGGTTGAATCATCTTTCGACTTTGACGATAGATAAATGTGAGAAAAGAAAGAAAACAATGAATTAAACAAAAGAAAGGTAGAAAATAAAAAAATAAAAAAAAGTTTGGGGAAGAAAAAAATGAAGTGAAAAAAAGATTAATGACGATTCTTGGACCGTCGATAATGAATTTGATTCTTAAATAATTTTTTTAATTATTTTATTTAAATATTACAAAAATATAAAATTATTATAAATTTTTTAATTCTCTAGATAAGTTTATTGATGAAATGTAATTATATTATAATTATCCATATTATGTTTTAGTACTAATATAAATTATAATTATTCAATTATATAGATTTAAATTTTAAAATAATATTAATTATAAAATTAAAACATGTATAATTAGGAGTGATAATTATACCGATTCTTACTATCCAAGAATTGAATAGTGTAAATAAGGAACTCGGATTACACTCAATTCAATGAAACTCGTAAATTGCAATGATTATCTAAACATGTCACAATTATATGATATTTTTTCTAATCATACTCTAATTTCGAGTTCAAAATATGTATGTATATCTTAATACAATTCGAAATAACATGATATGTGATGTGTGGTCAAAAAATATTATAAATTTGAATGGGGGGAGTCTTTTATTTCCCGGGATAAATATAGAGGTTGATTGGAATTCTTACATGTCCAAAGAAGAGAACAAAGAGATGAATGGGGTTGTGTAGCAAGCAAGAGAGACCAAAAGCTATTAGTGGCCATATTGTGCCGATATTGACAGGGGTGGCATTTGGACCAAACATGTCCTACGGCTACAAATACAACATTCACCTTTACAAAATTGATGGACCAACAATGGAACACGTTTCAAATTGCTCTTCCATTCAACTTTATATTGCAATACACACTCGATTTCCTTATCTAAAATCAAAGAAATTGTGGGTTTCCAGAATTTGTATTTAGGGGAGGGGACCACTGACTGAAATTTTTTAGTTTTGTCATTTGACTTGATAAAGAGTGTTGTCCGGGAATTATGGATTTACATGACTTTCTCCTGTGGTGAGTTCAGTTGTGGACCCAAAGTCGATGGGATGCAAATAGTGAAAGAAAAAGAAGGCCCATGTGCAGGAGAATGTCTTTCCTTCAATGGCCCATGCATGTATAGAAAACACTCCATTCCCTCTATGCTTTGGATTTGGTAACATGTTGTGACATTGGTATGAACAGACAAGGAATTTATATTGTTCAAATACCCTGTCTAAGAGCATTTCAGTTATATTATAGATTGCCTACTTAATCCATCTGATTATGCCTTCAACCATTCACAATTTTCTACTTCCTTGCTGCTATACACTTTCCTGCATTGGAACAGACTGTTCCAATGCCTCTGCGCTGCTGCAGTTAACAACAGTCTTGGTTTCTTTCAGTCACGCAGTGCCTGCACGTAGGACACCAAAGAATGCGAACTAAGCTATTTATCGATGCATTGGGTACCGCACATGTTCCCCGGCAGCAAACTCGGACAAGCATATAACACAAGCCAAGTCTAAGTCCGGCAGTTTCAACTCTGGTGCGTATTTAACAGTGGGGAAGGCTTTTACCGCATATTTCAACTCCTACTTTTGCCAACTCACTGAAAAGTTTGGTAAGATTCGAGTTCCTTTAAAAAATGTATGCTGCTTAGTGTTATTTGTTTTGCTGTCAAAATCACAAGTATTCCAGCTTTCCCTGCACAGAAAAGGTTCGCTAGTAGAGCAGAATTATGGGAGAGATGTTTGAGGAACGCGAGGTGTTTTTAAATTTCCAAATTGGTATAATCAAAGGTTGGTCTCAATCTATCTTATGATACTGCTGCTATTATTAGTTTACTTTTAACTCTAATGGTTGGAGTAGTATTATTCATGTATGATTACATTTTAGTACAAGAATTAGAGTAAATGATTATCAATAATTATCATTAAAAGTTTGAGAGGATTCTGAAAGTAGAAAGTTCCCCATGATCCAGGGAAGAACTTAGGTTGTAAGTTGTAACTTCAGCCAATTTCATGTTTCAAACCAGTTGTACAGAAAAAGGAAAATTCTGATTACTTTCTCAAGACTTGTTTTTGATGAATTTGAGAACTTTCAGTGGTTTTCAAGTGAGTTGAATTTGTAAAAATTGGTATTGAATTTCAGTCTCCAGACAACACACAGAAATTTGATTGTTTACATATCCTCGTCTGAGAACAATTACACTCAAGCTTTGCCTAGTTCAAAACCCTCTAATTATGGCTTGAAAGATTCCCAATTTTCTACCTCTTTGCTGCTATACACTTTCTTGCACCGGGCCAGACTGGACCAACGACTCTGTCCTTCTGCACTCAACAACAGTGTTTTGGTCCATTGCAGTCAGGCAACGCCTGCACGTAGGACACGAAGAATGCCAACTAAGCCATTTATCGATGCATCGAACATGATATCCATGGTTGCACTGGGGCAAAATCCGCACATGTTCCCCGGCAACAAACTCGGACAAGCATATAACACAAGCCAAGTCCAAGCCCGGCAGTTTCAACTCCGATGTATATTTCACCGTCGGGAACGCTTTTAAAGCGTTCTTCTCAACTCCTGCTGTCGCCAACTTGGCCGAAGCGTTTTCCATCGCGGTAACAGAAATCGAGCACCGAGTCGCACACTTCACGATGAAAAACAACCCCAAAGACGTGTACACACTGAACATAAGGACCGAGAGAACGAAAATTACATTCGCATCGAATTTGCTGTTGATGAGGCCATGATCGTTAGCTAGAGCCGGGGAGATCACCGGGGATTCGGTCGAATAAAGAGACGAATGTTGCAGAAATTTTCTCGGATTAAAGGATTCAATCAAGTGTTGGGAAAATTGGGTAGTTGTTGTCCCAGGAGTTGGTTCCATTGAAACATTATATACACATGGAAAAGTTAAATAAAAAGGTGGGTTCTTTTTCTATTTTGGAAAAGTGACAACTTTTCATCCATTTTCCCCCATCAACGAAAGCTCAGTCAATAACCAGTCGTTCTGGAAAGGACATTAACGGATGGTCTTTTCTTTTGCGACATTAGAACTTGTCCGAGATCGAACTGAATCTTTAATGATGTAACGAGGAACAGGGACAGTAGTGGAGTCGATTCCCAGCGAGCAAATCAGCTGCCTGAAACAACAGTCAAATGACTCAAATCCACAATTTGCAGGTATGATTACAATTTACATAGTTATTTCGAGCAACTTCTAAGCTGGTAGATATAAGCCTGTATCACAAAGGGTAAGTTGCTTTTTCCTAGTGGCTAAGTTCATATTGACCATCAAACTAATACACAAAATTTACACTTTATAATATAATATTTGGGTGGCTAATCAGATGTCGACAGACAACTCGATGGCATGTAAGATCTGGGGTTGCTTTCGAGAATCCATATGTTGTTTTAGTGTAATTATTTTGGTGTCAAAATCAGGTCCTCATCTCTCAAGTGTTTCCAGCTTTCCTATAAACAAGTTTTTCACTTGTGGCTGCAAGTAGAGCAGAATTATTCGTGAGATCTTTGAATACATTTCTTCTTGGCGGAGGAAATCTGCAAACAAGCACCGTTATCTGGAAATATTTTCTGCAAACAAACACTAATTATTATCTGAATTCAAGTTTTTTCATGAGTAATTTTAATTTTATTAATAAGATTGTACAGATATTTTGTTTTTGTATTGTTTATTTGTTTTTGTTCTCTAAAATTTTATAAATTTATCCTCATAATATAACAATTTTACATATGTCCTTTGTTGTAGTGCTTTATTTAAGAGAAAATATGTAAATCAACCTTGCATATAGGCCTGTCTCTAAGCATGGACAAAAGAGGCACTTGCCCGAAGCCCTCTCTTACTCGAGCTCAAAATTATAAATTTACATATAATTAAAAGATGATAAATTATCTATTTAGTCATTAATCTATTATTTTATTTATGTTTTCATCATCCAACTATTATTTTGTTTCAAAATCATACTTAACGTTACATTTTGTTTCTGTTTTTTTTTTGTTAACGTTATATTTATATATAGCAACAATTTCATGCAATGGAACTAAAAACAACGATAATGAATGAGAAAAAATATATGGGTAAATGATTTAAATTACGATTATACATTGTGTTTATTACGATTGTGAACCTAATAGATTAATAGTGATAAATCAAATTGTTTGTTTCTTTACAAATGTGGAACTACCAAAGCAAGGCGAAGGTGTTTTAAACGACATATTTGGGCAAGTGGTTGGGTACGCTGTTGAGTCTGCTATTGGTGAAGGTAATTTTGGTCCAATAATGTAGATGAATTAATTATTTAATCTAATATGGTATCAAATATTTTATTTTAAGAACTACGATATTTTTATAGTAATTTAGAACTTATTAAATGGATATGATGTGTTTCAATAAAATATATTTTTTTATTAGAATTTATTATTTTGAAGTGTCAAAATTCAGAAAATATTTTTTTTTGAACTCGACACTTCAATATGATGAATTTAAATAAAAATATTATTCGAACAAATTAATCATGTGAACGTGAAGAGTTTATTTTGTGTTGTAACATTTATCGTAAATCTCAAATTAACTTTAGAGATGATTAATTTTTTTACCCGCATGGCCTGTTGGGCCAATTTTACTCACCAGTGAGGGCTCAGATGCCCAATAAGTTGGGCTCATACGCATAAATAAAATCAGCAAAGGAAAGTAATGACGTGGCAAGATCAAGAGTGCCGGCCCCATCCATGATCCATATTCCATAACTTCTTCGCTTCCAACTTCTGACTACACCATAAATTGTTTCGCGTCTTCTTTCTTCCCTTTCCCTAAATAGTCTTATATATTTAACGAATCCAAAAGTGGTGCCAGTTTCACCAAACAAGGAGTAGATGAGCCTGTTCAACTGAGAACAAAGCAAAAAATCATGGTTCATTAAACTCACTCCATTAAGAAACAGGTGACTCAGCTTCTCTCTCTGCTTCCTTTGCCCTATTTTTTTTCTTAGTTTGGTTTTTTTTTTTGCTTTCTTCAATTTGCTTTCAAAGTTGTTCAATTTTTTTTACTAAATTTCTGGGGAAACTGAGATGGATGATGAGGAGGAAAACCCAAAACACAAAAATTAGTGGAAAGATAAAGAAAAACGGCCGGTGTGATCAAACGTGTTCGTTACACAAGCAGGGACAATTTGATTTTATAAAGAACGTAAGAAAACAGAAGTCTAAGATGTTTGTTTGTTTGCTTGCTTTTTAATTGAGTATTCCTAATAGCTTTTATTTGATAAAATATGTGTATGGCTGCTGCTTGTACCACTTTTTCTTCTTTCGTCCGCTATTTTCACTGGTTAATTTAGTGCCTTTTGAGTTATTTCCTACTGGGTTTATATCGATGTATGAGCTTTTTTTATTATTATTGTTCCTTATGGCTTTTCTAATTGTATCTGCAGTGAGATTGTCTCCCGAGGTATTTCCAGTTTATAAATCTCAATTTCTCTTTAAAGGGTTTGATTGTTCCACTTATAGCAAATTTAAACGTTATGGCATCAACTCATACGAGTTCTCACACAGAAGCAGCCAAAATGGAACAAGTTATCACTGAATTCTTCTATGAGAGTCTTTTTATAATTCTTGAATCGAGGTCTCCTTTTGTGTCATCGCGTAATTATAGCGGGGAACAAACTGTGTCGTCTCCATCTTCATCCTCATCCTCTTCATCTAGTGTGAGACCAAGAGATAAATGGTTCAATTTAGCTCTTAGGGAGTGCCCTTCAGCGCTAGAAAATCTTGACCTTTGTCGGCAGAGTAATTTTGAGTCTGTAGTTGTTGATGTTATATTGGAGCAGAAGCCTCTTGATTGGGGACCTGCAAGTTTTTCTCCCAAGAGGGATCTTTTTGGGAATTTGTCTTCTAAAGATAAGAATTCGCTTTTCTGGAATTCTGATCAAGAAGAATCAGGCAGGGAGATAAAAAGTGAAAAGATTATAGAAAGATGGTTGGTGCTGCACGAAAGTAGAAAGGGTCGGGATTGTAATTTAGGGAATAGAAGGTCAAGTTGTTATAGTTTGAGTGCATTATATAAGAAATTGATATTGTTGTGGAGGTCCTTATATGTGACTGTGAGGCTTTTACCTGCTTACAACATTTTTCGTGATCTCAATTCATCTGGTCAAATCTGTGCCTTTAAGCTTGTTCCTAGGGTATACTCTTTTGTTGAACCCTTGACTCGTAAAGAAGAGGTTGATATGCAGCGATTTTGGTTTACCCCTGTGGACACATCTTGCGGTAGGCTTTGTGTTTCTGTTTTGTACTATTCATCAATCTCAGATACAAGCTCAGAATCGTCAACCCCTATGTCCCCTCAATTTATACCAAATTATGTTGGAAGCCCATTGGCAGACCCATTGAGGAGATTTCCATCACTTCCTATTTCACATGGCTCTCCATCATCTTTACCATTTTCAAGAAGGCATGGTTGGAGTTATGACCATTACAAGGCTTCACCACCTTTGGTTTCTTTCTCACCATCACCAACACATTCGGAGTCACACGCTTTGGTTATGAACTTAGATGAGTATTGTCCTTCCCCCAATTTCTCTGCTTCCCCTTCCCCATCACCATCACTCCCCATCCACATACCCAGATCTCATTTATCAGAAGCTCTTTTACGCCCTGAAAGTGCTCCTGTTGACATACCGGGTCCTAAGGTTGCTAATTCCCCTGCATTGTCTGACAAGCACAAGTTGCCACCATCACCTCCCCTTAAAATTACAAGAACTGGTACTTCTAGGACCGATAATTTTAGGGTACCTGCTAAAACTGGTGCAACAATTGAGAAGGTATTTCATATGCACATCGCCATATGTGGTTATTTCTAGTGTATCTTGTTTCTCAACTTGGAATTTATTTCTCTTTTGTCTCTTGTAGCTGTTCTCTTTTGAGAAAGAAGACCGTCGAAAATATTCTGGAGTGAAGATATCTTCCTGCGGTTCACCACGAATTTCATGTTCTAGAAGTTCCAGTAGGTCTTTTCAAGATGATTTTGATGACTCTGAGTTTCCTTGCCCATTTGATGTGGAGGATGATGAAATGACGAATCCTGGTAGCAGGTAATCCACAAAATTCATGTTATGTTTGTTTAATACTTCTCTGAACCCTTCTGCGTCATTTGTGGATAATTCCCGTTTGTAGTCATAGTGGAGTATATTTTACTGGAATTAGCATAAGTATCTATTTGTCATCTACAGAGAACTACCTTAAAAAGTGTTCTTTCTTGTTTTGAGGAAAAAAAAAACTAGGTGGTTATTCTAGATTTCAATATTTATTCCGGGTAGTAACCATAGTGGAATATCTGGTTCAGGAATCGGTAAAGGTTTCTGTTTATCATCTATGTACAGTTACCATGTATAGTTTGCATTCTAGTTTTCAGAAAGGCAGCCTGGCCTATTAACTTTAAGATGTTTATTAACTTCCTTATTCTCATTGTTTGTTGGTGAATAATTGAATTAATTTAAACTTAGATGATTAAGTTGAGTAAAAAGAATGGGATCGGTGATTAAGAAACACCCGTTATTGACTGAAGGATGTGGCTATTTCCAAAACGATATATACTTTCCTTTTCATTTATATTTATTTAATCTCTAAATTAACTCCGGTGGAGAAGTCTGAATGTTTTAAAGGTAGTTTGAGTGTGGGGCATTTTCTTTTCTGCAATTGTTGGTTTGGAATTACCCCTTGAGAAAATCCATTTGATCAGTTAACTGAATTGACACAGATAAATTTCACTAGTAACGGCTAGACCTTGTTTTACCTCTGCTACTGCTTCAAAATTTTCTGAATTATTGTGTGAACTGAATTGTTCTTTTTGCATATTCTCTAGAGTTGAGTCTTACGATAAAAGAGAGCATCCATCCGATATAAATGAAGCTGGGTTGTTCGTGAATAGAAAATCCCAAGATGCTGCAGTTGGTGCTCTTGTCCGTATGCTGAAAAAAGCCCCTCCTCTCTGCCAGGACATCTCCCTTAATTTTTCAGAAGCCTCAAGGCCAGAAATGTGGAGCAACAGCATCCAAAAGCAGAGTCAGATCTCAGAAGCTGCGACTGTTGAACATGCTGCTGCTTTGAGCAGTGCATCTTCGAGGCTTGTTGCATCAAAGACAGCTGCTGATGCATTAGAGGAACTTCGGGGTTACAAAGTGATGAAAAACCTGTTGCTTAGTGAAGGGGGTAAGGCTTACACATCTGCAAATGTATAAGCTATATATTGAGAGAGAGAGACACAGCAATATATATCTCTATGCTTAGCTTATTTGAATTTCAGGTGCAATGTGTATGCTTAGTGCTCTGCTCCAAGCTAGGAAGTGCAATTGCCTATCAGATTTTAAAAATACCAGTGTAGTTTAATATATTAAATATTTTACATGATCGTGAAAATCTTTTTACTTTCTCAGAAAGAAACCTTCAATTTTTTTTAAAAGAAGTCTTTGGGTTCGAGTCCTATGCCCATCCCTAGGGATAATTGAGCTTCTCCGGATAAAAAAAATACCTTATATATATATATATATATATTTTTTTTTTCTTTTGGGTAAAAGGATTTCTTAGGTCTCTCGAGTAAAAATTAGATAAAGTAGTCCCTAACAAAAAAGAGGAACGATTAATTTTGAAAATGAACAATTAAGAAAATTAATCCTGAAATTAACGTTTTTTTTTATCAATTCTATATAATTTTGGTTGAAATAATAGCAAATTTAGTATCAATATTAATATATTATGTTAATCTGATTTCAATTTAAAAAATTAACCTTCAATATCTATTAAATAAAGGAATACATGTTACATTCGTTAAATTAAATTGACATAATATGTATATATTAAGGACTATATTATTGTGTTAAATCAAAATTATAGAAAATTTATAGACAACACTAAATTCATGAATATTTGTCCCAAATTTGCTCATTTTTGAAAGGCTTAAATACATCATTGAAAATTATACCATTTGTATCGAATTATCCTTTAAAGTATTTTTTTAGAACGTTTTGCCTCATTAATTATAAATCGTTATCCCGTTTATCTCAAATCACTGAATCTATTAAAAAAAATTTACAAACCAATCAAAACACATCACATCACAATTTAATTTTAATTTATTTTTTTATGAAGAAATGGAAATTAATTAAAAATTAAAATTATATAATATATAAAAAATGTTCCTCCCCTCTCTTCTTCCACCGTCCGCCCTCCCTCTCTCCAACACCAACATCCTTTACGTGTTACAACGTATCATCATTCGGTTAGAGGATTAATTTTATTTTAATTTAATATATTTATTTTTCACCTATACTTTGAAAAGTTAGTCCTCCAATCGAATGGTAACACGTGACACGACACATGGTACCAACGACACGTGTCATCATTCGATTGAAGGATTAAATTTATTTTAATTTATTAGAAGTAGAACTAAATTAAGAAAATATATAAATAATATAAACCAAATGTATAACTATATCAACATATTTAACGACAATTATCTAATGGTGATTACATCTTAATTAAATAAAAACAAAAGTGATCATATATTATGTTCTTAAAATACTTAACGACGGTTAACTGATGGTGACCACATCTTAGTTAAATAAAAAACTAAAGTAACCATACATTATGATTTTTGAAATCAGTAAAGAAAAGTAGATAAAACATAAACATAAGTGTTCAATCACGCAGTTAACCCAAAGCAAATTCTTCTATTACCGCTATGAAAATTGGCTTTATTATTTCCAAGAATTGATGAACAACATACTAATATCTGCCATTCGTTCATATCGGAAGGAAATTAATCCCATATCAAAAAGAAAGGAAAAAGTCCTTATAAACAGAAATACTGCACATCCTATAGCATGTCATTTGGGGAAGAAGTTAATGATATTGTGACACAAATAGCAAATGCAATATATTTTTTGAATTAATCATTGGTATCCGATCTATTGACCGACTAATCCAGATCGGATACTGAAGAGGCGAGGGCTACCCTCCCAACCCATTTTTGCTCCATTAAAATACTTGAGATGCAGATAACCCATGAAGGATCAATGTTAATCAATTCCCAAAGTGCACGTTCAACATCATCTCAAAGCCTGAAACCTGTTCTAATGTCTCAGACATTACTGAAAAATTACAAAGAATGGATTAGAATCCTTCCTGTCTCAGACACATCGATGGCCGAACTTGCAACTCATTCTTCAGGCGAATCAATGAGGAGAGCTGATATTAAACCAAAAAGATACATCATCAGAATACTTTACATTAATGGTAAATAATGATATCAATTCTGAAAAGGGATTAAAAGAGATGAGAGTAAAAAGTATTCTACAGATCAATTGAATAATACGATTAGCTTGTATCACATATGAATTCACATATACCATAATCAAAGACAAGTGAAGACATGGTTAAATACTAAGAGAGAGAAGTAATCTGATCAAACAAAAAAGTTTTTTTTTACAGTTTGGCAGCATCATGCAGCAAATAAGGAATGCTATATAGATATTAGAGAGATCTGCAGAAGATAATAAATCCGACTTCAATCCCTGTAAATATAGTATTCGCGACGTGATGAGAAAGCTTGAAAACAATTTGAATTGTGGAAATGACTCAGGATTCACACAAAATAATCTTCATGACTTTAAACATTATATACTAAAGGGAAATCGAAAACTAACTGCTCATAAAAGGTTTAAGCTATCAAACTGGAAGGCGGTGACACAATTCATTGACCAGACACGGTAATGATTCATGCAAGCAAAACTACAGCTGATGTAATTTGGTCTGATCAACTTGTTTCAGCTAACTATGTCAAGTAAACCCACAAGCTATGAGCTTTGTGTGATCTAGCAGTATATTAAAGAATTTAAGTCACATTCCACTGCAATAGTTATCTTTTAATCAGGGAAAATTACCCGGCAAGCAAAGAATTTCGCAGATGCAAAGCACAAATTAGCACGCTGCAAAAAAAACCCATCCAAACTAAACATTGCATCGGGTTCCACAACGTCGTTCTTCAACAGCCGATGCTCAATTGGGGCCTTTATTTATTTTATTTGTTGGATTTAGGCCGATGAGCCTGGGCTTCACTATAGACATTGCTATCCCAATAAGTATTTCTTTATTGGGTTAATTTCATTATACATCCCTATACAATTGAAATGTATGTTTGATAAGAGTGTATTTGGTTCGATTTGATTTAATTTTAATAAAATATTTACTGAATTATATTGTATGGTTTTAAAAGAAAATATAACTCTGAATGATATAATAATCAAACTTTGGACAAGTGATATAGTTTATAAAAAATTAATTATCAATATAGTTATACGTGAATTGTTATATAAAAACCCTAACATATTATATATATATATATATATATATCAATGTTGTAGAAAAGAAGAAGAATAAATTCATGTTATAAATAAATTATTATTTTTGTTATAAAATTGTATTAAAATAGAAAATCATGTTACAACACGAACCAACTTACCTTAGTGATTAGAGGAATCGTTGTTGTTCCTAGAGGTTATAGGTTCAAGCACAAGCGACAGCAGTAGGGTGGTTGAACGTTCATTGTCAAATGGTTGAAATTATTTAGAACAAATACAACAATGATATAATCAGCACACGGTAGCATTACTTGTGAGATTACAAATTATTTCATGTTAGAGTTTATCACCGATTGAACAGAGAAAAATAAAAGAGATTTTTTTTGGTTGTATAAAACATAATAGGTTTACACGGTATTTATAGTGTTTCATATAGAAGAAGAATTAGGAAAAATATATTCTGAAAAGTATAGCTACTAATTAGTATCCAAATAAAACCAAAAATAATAAATTACTACCACTTTAATTAGAATATATTCGTGAACTGTAAGTCATATCATATTAACATTTGAATTAAAAGAAAATCATATAATATCATTTTTAATTCAGAATATTCAAAAAGATATGTCGCATTTAAGTAAAATATTTAATTCGTAGTGGGTAAAATATCTACAGGCCCCTGGAGAGCCCGACCAGTCCGGACATTTGCATAACCCACGTCATACGGGTGCGCCCCTAACCCTGAGAGGTTTGGCGGGCTTCGATTTATACCCCTTCGATTTATACCCCCTGCACAGTTTCAACCCAAGTCATTCAATAACTAGCAAGTTGGTTTGTGTATATAAACCATTTCCTTGCTTGATATCCCACCAATGTAGGATATAGGTTTCCTCATTTTCCTTACACAACACAATTCACATGTATCCTACTTTGAACATCAATTTCTCATTCATCACTCAACCACTTTGAGTATATGAGATATCGTTGTAAAGATATCATAGAGTAGAATATAATCAGTAAATTCATTATTTGATTCTCCATCTTTACACTTAGAAAATATGCCTCAAAGTTCTCAATTTGTTACATTTTTCTCAATAATCCCCAACATGAATGAAATTGATGATTTCATCAAGATATTTTGACTCGATGTGGTGATAGACCTTACGAATGATAGTTGCATAGTATAAGTAGGTATCCTCCTTTGAACCTTCCCTTATAATAGTATATTTACTTTGCTGGCTAATCAGTTGACGTGATGTCTTTGAACTGTTCTACCGTTTTTGTAAATGATGATATATTTAACACAACTGTCTTTCTGACAAGTATATTAGTTCTCATGGGTATGTTCTTATATCAGTGAACATCGTCTAATTCTATAAGAGTTTGAAAGAACTATTCCATATAGTCTCCTTAAAATGGCCCTACTTCACTCTCACGTAAGTGACTTATGTTGCTCGACTCATCGAAACACACAATGGTCATTAAAAGCCTTGCTTATCCTATACCAATATGATCACTATTTACATCATAGGAAGGGTTTTGGGATAAACCCCCCATAATGATCACATATGGTTTATGCAATTAGGTTGTTCCTTTGAACCTAGATCTAGGGATCTCCTGTCAACAAGGTAGGATTTTCCTTCACATAACACCTTGAATTTCCATGGGCTTTAGTCTCGTTCCTTTACATGTTTTCTTAACTTGATTTCTATTTAACCCTTTGGTTAGTGAATGATGTTATCCTTTAATCTTATGAAATCAATAGAGATAACTCTATTTGAGATCAGTTGTCTAACAATATTGTGTCTATGACGCATATATCTCGATTTACCGTTATATATGAAATTTTGTGCTCTAGCAATTGTTGTTTGGTTATCACAGTAGATGCATACTATGGACACATGTTTTGACCATTCAGGTATATCCTCAAGAAAATATTGAATTCATTCTACTTTTTCTCCAAACTTATCTAGAGCTACAAACTCAGATTCCATTGTGGATCTAGTTATAATCATTTGTCTTGAGAATTTCCATGACACAGTTCCTCCTCCAAAAGTGAATACATGTCCACTCGTATATTTGGTATCTTGAATATCTGATATCCAACTGGCATCATAGTATCATTCTAGGGCGACAAGATCTTTGGAATAATTCAACCTATAGTATGGAGTATATTTGATATATCACAGTATCCTCATTATCGTTTTCCAGTGGTTTTTTCTTAAATTTCTTGTAAATTGATAAGTGTTCTAAATCGATATTATTTGTTTGTTAAATATTCTATCTTATGGATTTATTGTTGCTGATTTGGTAGTGTTATGCTTATTTTCATCCAGGATCTAACTTTCCAGAATTGTCAGTAAAACGGGCACATTCTGTATTTTTTTATTATTTGGTTATGGCTGGAGACATGGGCACGACTCTGGGTATGACACGGTCTAATGTGGCAGTTTCTAGAAGGTCCAGTCACCATCAATTTTCTAGAAGATCTAGTTAGGGCCTTCTAGAAGGTGGACAGGCAGAGATATATTAGGAGACTTATTTTTAAATTTTAAAGTTTGAATTTAGAAAATATTTGGAATTATCTTTATGATTATTTTTATTTCTATGTTTATCTCTAGGGTTTTAGAGGCTATAAATACCCTCTTGGGGTAAGCCTAAATAAACAACTCAGAATTTAGTCTTATTCTTCTTTCTAGTTTTATAAAGTTATTTCTTTTCTTTTCAAGTTTTCGTGTTCGTGTTCGTGTTCGTGTTCGTGTTCGTTTTCGTTTTCATTTTTATTTTAAGTTTTATTTTTAAACATACTAAGTATGAATTTTGTCATGCTTAGCTAATTTTCTCATAAGCCGAGAGCTGAAGCGATGAATCAATTCCAACGTGAGAATTGAAAAGCACCTTAATAACTTTGGAATATCTCTCTCAATAACTGCTCTTATTTTCAAAATCAAAACAGTTTTCAAAATCAAAGATTGACTTTGGTCAAGATGTTGTTGCGATTAAATGTGTGAGAGAAATGACGGGCTTATTGAAATCACATTCGACTTCCTGGGAACACACTTGGTGAGATTGCCTTGCCAAGAGCAAATTGAGATCGAAATTAGTAGTTATTGAAACAACAATCTGAGTCGGTCTTCACGAACTTAAATGGTTATTGATCTACGATAATTGATATTGATCAGACCAATTTCTGAAGCCAGGATCAAAGATTGCCTTGGGTATTCGGTATACAAAGAAGAGTCACGAGGATTGCCCTTGTAGATAAAGTAACTAACGTGAATCTCGAAAGGAAAATCTAATTCGATAATCCGAAGAAAATTGATTCAAAGCGAGGCAGGAGGTTTTTTTTACCATATTCATTTTCAACCTTCAATTTTTATTTTCTTTATTTTTCTTTAAATCGTTTTTTATTTAATAATTGTTTACCAAAAAACCCTTTTTTACTACTTATCGCCTGATATAAGCAATTCAAACATAAATTTGGAATTTTCTAAGTCTTTGAGGATCGACCCGTACTTACATTTACTATATATTTCCTTTAATTATTAATTAAGAAGAATGAATTTATTTTGACATCAAAACAACAATTATCATAAATCTGATTAAATTGCTTATAGTAAAAGCGATGCTTGGTCTAGTGCAACTCATAAGATACATTAGACTGCATGCCCCTTGCATGTTCCACTTGATGAACACTTTCACCATTGTTTTTAGACAAATATGAACAATAATCTATTAGAGTTCTGGTTATACCAGAATCATCCTTGTTAAATTTCTCAAGAATTATGTCCACATAGTGTGACTGAGTCAATATGAGGCCTTCAAATGACCTTTTAATTTTGATGTCCAAAATTGTGTTGGTCAATCCCATATCTTTTATGTCAAACCTTGAATTTAACATATCTTTAGTACGTTTTACCATTTCATTGTTACTTCCAACAATGAGTATGCCATCAACATATAAACATAAAATTACATATTCTACGTTTTTGTTTTTGACATATACACACTTATCACACTCATTTTTCTTGAAGTCGTTTGTTATCATGACATTATCAAACTTCTCATGCTATTGTTTTAGTGCTTGTTTAAGTTCATATAAAGACTTCATCAATCTACATACTTTTATTTCTTGTCCTGAACTACAAGACCCTCAGGTTGTTCCATGTATATTTCTTCATCAAGATCTCTATTTAGAAAAGTAGTTTTAATATCCGTTTGACGTACTTCTAGATTTCGCAAAGTAGTAACTACAAGTATCATTCTTATGGATGTTATTCTGGATATAAAAGAATATGTATCAAAATAATCAAGGCATTCATTTTGTCGGTAATCTTTTATTACCAATCTAGCCTTATACTTATCAATTATTTCATCTGTTTTTATTTTCCATTTGAAAATCCACTTTGAACTTAGTGGTTTCTTTCTCGAAGGAAGATCCATTAATTCCCATGTATGGTTTTACATGATGAAATATATCTCACTTTTATGGTTTTCTTTCATAATGTGTCTTTCGAAGATCGTATAACATTGTTATACGTTTTAGGTTCAGCCTCTAGCATAAAAGTTTGGAAATATGATCCAAATGATCTTTTCACTCTAGCTTGATTGCTCCTTTTTGGCTCTATTTCAGTTTCAACCTCTTGTTGATCATTTGGAATATCTTCATTTTTAGTCTTCAAAGTTTGTTTTTATTGTACTATGATCAACCACTTTAGACTTGTAAGGGAATATATCTTCAAAGAATAATGCATTCTTTGATTTTATTATCGTGTTCTTATGAATCTTAAGATTCTTTAATTCATACACAAGAAACCGGTATGCATTGTTATGTTCTACATAGCCAATGAAAATGCAATTCACAATTTTATTGTACTATGATCAACCACCCTAAACTTGTAAGGGAATATATCTTCAAATAATTATTCATTCTTTGATTTTATTATCATGTTCTTATGAATCTCAGGATTCTTTGATTCATACACAAGAAACCGATATGCATTGTTATGTTCTACATAGCAAATGAAAATACAATCTATAGTTTTGTGACATATTTTCATTTGCTTTGGTAATAAGGCAATTACCTTGGTAAGACACTCTCACATTTTCAACTGTTTGTATGAAGGCTTTTGACCTTTCTATAACTCATATGATGTCTTGTCATTTTTCTTTTTGTGTACCTTATTTAAAAGGTAATTTATTGAAAGAACAACTTCCCCTACATGTTCTGTGATAACTCCAAGCTTCATAACAAAGCGTTCACTATTTCTTTTAGAGTCCAATTTTTCTATTTGACTACTATATTAGATTGAGGAGAACATGGTGGAGTTACTTTTTGAATAATACCATGTTTGAACAAAATTCACCAAATAGTTTAACATATTCACCACCACGATCACTTCTCACCATCTTAATCCTTTTATTAACTTGGTTTTCGACTTCCTGCTTATAGAGTTTAAATTTATCTATAGCTTCATCTTTTCTCTTAAGCAAATAGACATAACAATACTTCTTGCTATCATCAATAAAGATAACAAAATATTTATTCCCTCTCATCGTTTGTATAAATTTTAAGTCACAAATGTCGCTATGTATTAGATCAAGAGGTTCATTATTTCATTTAACTGTTTGAAACAATGATATATTTAATTTTGCCTCAACAAATGTTTCACATTTAGGTTTATAATTGATATGAAATGAAGGAATGTGTTCCAAATTAATTAGCAAACACAAGATATTATAATTAACATGTCCAAGACTACCATGTTATAAATTAAATGACTCAAACATATAAACAAAAGAATAAGCGATATTATTTGTCTTTTAGAGAGATTGCATTTAGTTCCAAATATCATTGGATACAAACCCTATGCCATAAACATTCCCATTGAGATAGAAATAACTTTTAGGATCCAAACACCATCCTAAAGCCGTGAACATTTAAAAGTGTCTCAAATACAAGATTTTTTTCATATGTCAAGAGCATACAATACATTACATAGCTTGAGTTCTTTTCCAGAAGTCATATTCAATACCACAATACCCTTCCCCCTGATCTCGGAACTTATACCATTACCCATGTAAAGCTTTTCCCCATTGTTGTAGGATATCAACTCAGAAAATGAATCCTCGTTGTAATAATTATGGCACCTGACTCCATATGAAGCCACCATTCCTTTAGGTTAGAGTCATCCATGTTGATTTCAGAGATTATAACACACATATCCATGTCCTCCACGTTCTTGGCAATTCATTCCACAATATTTGTCTTGTGAACTTTAACGTTCTTTGGTTGTCTGCATTCAGTAGACTTGTGCCCCATTTTTACATAATTGTAGCACTTTCCTTGAAACTTTTCCCTTTTGGAAATTCCACCTTTAGGTCTCACTTTGACCTATTATTGGTATGTTTTGAAGTTCTTGACTTCAACCACGTTTGCCTTAGCCTCCTTGAAGGATTCTATGTTGAGCTTTTTGGCATTAACTCTATTGTCTTCTTCAATGCGAAATTTAAAAATAAGTTCCTCTATGGTCATTTTCTTCCTCTTATGCTTTAGGTAATTCTTGAAGTCATTCCATCCAGAAGGTAGCTTCTCAATAATAGTTGCCACCTGGAATGATTCGCCTCTGATCATATTCTCAGCGAGAATTTCGTTAATAATCAGTTGGAATTCCTCCACTTGATTTACTATTGTTTTGGAGTCAACCATAACATACTTCAAGAATTTGACAATTAAAAACTTTTTAGCTCTAACATCTTCGGATAGATATTTGTGGTCTAATGCCTCCCATAATTTCTTTGATGTTTGATACGTAGAATACATTGGATACAGTGAATCATGTAAAAAATCAAGATATAATTCTGGCATATGAAGTGAGAATGCTTCCAAGATTCAACAATATTGAAGGCGATGATATTATTCACCTCTCATTCACCTTCTCCATCTTTAAAATCATGAGGATCTTCCTTAAAAAACTTTACATGGTTCACCGTGGTAAGATAGAATCACATATTTTGTTGTTATATCTTGAAATTTTCCCCACAAAATTTTGATGGCCTCTCAATGTGGTTAACTACAACTGTTGATTGATTCGTATTCATATTTTTCTTATGAACCAGAATGATCATTTTATTATCTAAGTTGGGCAACACGTTGGAATCTATTGTTTCCATTGTTCTATAAAAGAAATGGAACCAAAATTAATAACCAATGTTACTACACTGATAATTTATGTTAAAACAAACTTGTCCACTCTAAGCAAACCTGTTAAAACGACATGATAAATCCTGAAAATGAATTAATTTGCTTTGATTTTCACAAGTTTTTTCAAACAATCTTGGATTTGTTTTTAGAAAGGTTGAAGAAGAGTATGCCTTAAGATTGTTACAATATAACAATCCAAGACAAAAAAAAGAATTTTATTAATAAAAGAGAATATACAATTTAGATTAAAGAGTCTGAATAACAAATTGGAAACTAGTTTAGGCTTCTAACTACACAGTTTTTTTTAAGATAGATTTTCAGTAACTTATTGGTGCTCGAGATCTTTTGGTCGTTTGTCTCCCAGGATACAACAATGATATGATCAGTGCACAGTAGCACAACTTGCAAGATCACGAGTATTACTTGCTAGAGTTTATCACCGAAAATAAAGAAGAAGAAAAGAGATTTTTTTAGTTGTGTGAAATATAGTAGGTTTACACGGTTTTTATAGTGTTTCACATAAGAGAAGAATTGAAAACAATATATTCTGAAAAGTTGGGCTATTAATTAGTATCAAGATAAAATCAAAAATAATAAATTAATGTCGCTTTAATTAAAATATATTCATATGTGGTTAACTGCTATTATCGATTGACTCGTATTCAATTTTGCTTCTGAATTGGAACCATCATTCTAGTATCAAAGCTAGGGAACCTGTTGGAATCTATTGTTTTCATTGTTCTGTAAATGAAATGAAACCAGAATTAGTAACCAATGTTACTACACCGACAATTTATGTTAAAACATATTTGTCCACTCTAAGCAAACCCATTAAGACGTAATGATAAATCCTGAAAACAGATTAATTTGTTTTGATTTCCATAATTTTTTCGAAGAGCCTTGGATTTGTTTTCAGAAAGGTAGAGGAAGAGTACGTCTTAAGATTGTTTCATTATAACAATCCGAGATGAAAATAAAATAAATAATTTTATTAATAAAGGAGAAGATACAATTTAGAATAAAGAACGTGAATAACAAACTGGAAACTAGTTGAGTCCTATAATTGCACAATTTCCTTAAGACAGGTTTTCGACCACTCATTGGTGTTCGAGATCTTTTGGTCAGTTGTCTCCCAGGACACAATAATGATATGATCAGCGCACATTAACACAACTTGCGAGATCACGAACTATTTATTGCTAGAGTTTATCACCGAAAACATATAAGAAGAAAATAGATTTTTTTAGTTGTGTAAAACCTAATATGTTTACACGGTATTTATAGTGTTTCACATAAGAGAAGAATTGAAAACAATATATTCTGAAAAGTATGACTATTAATTAGTATCCGAATAAAATCAGAGATAATAAATTAATATCGCTTTGATTAGAATATATTTGTGAACGGTAAGTAATACAATATTAACATTTGAATTAAAATAAAATCACATATGTCGTGCTAATGCACCTTCAACTTTAAAAGATTTGAATGAGTTTAGAATTACACCTCCTACACCTAAAGGTAAGGCACCAATTCAAACTCAAACTATTCAATAATTAATAAGTTGGTTTAGGTATATAAACTATTTTTTTGTTTGATATCTCACCAAAGTGGGATATTTGGTGGGATATGAGTTTTCTCATTTTCCTTATCCAACACAATTCACATGTACCATACTTTGAGCATTAATTTCTCATTCATCACTCAATCGTTTTGAGCATATGAGTTACTGTTGTAAATATCTCACAGAGCAAAATATAAATCATTAAATTTATTATTCAATTCTCCATTTTTACATTTAGAAAATGTCTCAAAGTTCTCAATTTATCACATTTTTCCAAGAAATAACTCGTGTACTTTTTTTAATTTTTTAATAGCTTTATGTGAAAGAAAAAAAAACTTAAGCTATCATCTTGATTGGAACTTGAATCCAGAAACATCCATGTATATGAACCTTAATTGATTAATAAAGCAGTCAATCAAAATAAATACGACGATTTTGACTAAATAATGGAGATATATTGGATGTGAATCATCGAGACTTTTCCTCTAACCGACCACCTAACGGTGCAGCCGGCCAACATTTTCAAAGGGGAGTCGTATTTGTTATTAATGCAAGCAGCTTTGTGGGTTCCCATTTGACTAAACTATCACATTGATTTCAACACATTAGTTATACATCTCTATTCTTAAATTAGTTAAGTAAACTAATCAATTTATTTAAACCTATTACTTAAATCATACATTCCTTTTGCTTAATAAAAAAAAAGTAAAATCTTGTTCTTGAATTTTTTTTATTTAATCCGTCCAACAATCATAAAATTATTCTTGAAATATAACACCGATAAATCTTGAATATAAATTTTACCGAGTTAAATTAAACCAGTTGAATTTGCTTTTAAATCATATTTATATTGAATTTGATTTGATATCTTTTATATTAAGGTAAGGTGATTACAAAATAGTTTATTTATTTTAAGTACTCTCAACCATTTGACAATGAACATTCAATCATCATTAGTATTCAAACCCTAACCTCTAAAAATAATAATGATTCACTTAATCATTTAAATAATTCGATTCGTGGCAAATTTGATTTGATATTAAAGACAAGAATTGCACGTTATTCTAAAAATTTTAGAGGGTTAAAGGAATCCAACGGAACCTTTTTAATGATGGCCAAATGGCTTTGGAGCCATCAACAACCCCCCACCACCATGGGCAACTTGGAGAATTGATATAGAAGCTATCGAGGTCTTTGCATTTGTTGTGACAAATATGATGTTAAATACACAAAAGAAGAAGCTTGTGTTACAATAATTGACCATGTTTGTTGCTTTTTCCTTGGATTGCATTACTATACCCACTTCATACGAATATGATATAAGCATGACAATTCCGACTGAACTAGCGATATTAATAATATTTTGGATAAACTATATCATAGATCACTAAAGTTTTACCCATGTATTATTTATATCATTCAATTTTCAATTACTCCAGTTATAGCACTAAACTTTTATTTTGACACCAACTATATTATTAGGTCATTAAAATCCAAACGTCGTGATGACATGAATAAAATTTTATTATTTTGATGTGCCTATTTATTCTTAAAATGGCGTCATTTTGGACACTAAACTTTAGTGGCATATCGATTTTTCCTTTAAACCTTTAAACATGTCACATTTTAGAACTTTACTTTTTTGGCAGTCGTTGGCAGTAAATTATCGCCTATCACCAATCACCTTTTACGACAAGATTAGTATCAAAACCTTCGCCTTAATTCCTCTTTTTTCTCCTAAGATTAGTTTTTCATGAAACCCACCGAAATTGACAAAATTGAACAAAAATTCACATTTTTAGGGATTTGAGGGCTTTCTCAAATTTGAGGGGTTTAAGGTTTTCCTTAATAAATTCAAACAATAAGAAAAATTATTTTAAGAAATATTATTTTAAGAAGACAAACAACATACTTGAAAATTAGTCTCATTGGATGGTCATCGGAGGTGATCAAAATATTATCACATCGAACCTTTATATGGATTTTCATCAATTTTAAGTGAGTTTCGTGAAAAACCATTATGATGAAAAGAAAATTGAGTGAAATATGAATATTTTGAAATCGATATTTTCATGAATGACCATCAATGGTACGCCGCAATTAGTGACAGATGTTGACCAAAAAGGTTTACTGAAAAAAATGATGTGTTTAAAAATTTAGTGATAAAATCGATACAATGGTAAAATTTAATGACTAAAACAGACATTTTAGACATCAATAGCTGCATCAAAACATCATTTTGTCCATGTTATTACATTGACAAAAAGATATATCCATGTCACTATAGTGATAAAAGATGTGTTCATGTCATCACAACAATGGAATGATGTGCCCATGTCATCACAATGACAGAGAAATATGATAATGTTTATGTGTATAATTGAAGTCAAAATTAAAATTTAGTGTTATTATTTGAAGCAATTGAAAGTTCAATATTATAAGCAATACACCACCTAAAATTCAATGGTATCTTATCTATTTTTTTCATAATATTTAAGAAGTATAATTATATAAACACAAAGCCTTCAATTCAATTCCAGTAAGAAACCTGAAAATGAAATTAAAAGAACAAATTCATTTTCTTTAGGAGTAGTAAAATTCCCTCATGGCGATCTCCAGCTTTGTAAGCCGAGGTCATTGTGTTTCCGGGAAGGACCGGACGATGGAATCGGGAGATGTCTCGGCAAGAAGCCGACGAAGTGGCCTACGTTAGTAGATTTCGGCTTGATTTTGAACACGTTGTTGTTGGTGGAACCATGGCAGTGGCTAACTATGAACGTAAGCATTAACAGGAGCCAGAGGAGGAGTGGAAACGGTTGTCTTCTGCAATCAACCATCATGCGCTGCAGATCAAGAACAGTAGCAAACCAGGGAAAACCAGAGAAAAAGAGAGAGGGAAATGTGAAGAGAGAAAACAAAAGGGGCCAACTTTGAAACAAAATCATACGTGCTTTCTACATGTAGTACAGTCCTAGTAGTTAGTAATAAAAGTAAACAGAGGGGATGAATCATACATGATTCGAAACTTGATCTTTGATGACAATGTATATAACAATCTTATTACTTGAGCTATGATTCGATCGGTTATAAAACGCGTAGAAAAGAATCAGGTAGAGGAATGGGAGCTAAAGGATTGCCAAAAATAAAGTTTGGGGGGGGGGGGGCGAGAGTTTGGTCCCACTCCAATAAGGGAAGTTCAACTTTTCTTACTTTCTACTACCCTATTTTGCAGGCCTCCGCTTTGAAGTTTACCTGCATCAAATATATTACACTATACTTGCCCATATATATATATATATATAATGTCAAAATTTACCTAACGTTTGATTGAATTTTTTTACCTTCTTCTCTCTTTTAAAGTATTTTAATTTGTAACATTTCATTATGGGTTAAAGTGACTCATGGTTAAAGAAGAATTGTTAGTTGACATTCTTCGACATTTATTTGTTGATGATTTGATAAATTTTATGTGTTTAAAAGATTGATTTAGCATATGTTATATAATTATTTTGAACACGTGATATATTTTACATTATCACTTTAGATAAATAATATGTATCACATCACCATTTTAGACACATGACATATATCATATCGTCATTTTGAACACGTGACATATATCATATCACTTTACACATGTGACATGTATCGTATCATTACTTTAAACGTGATGTGTCACTAGTGTCGTATATGAGATTGGATGCGAGGGCACCAGGACCCAAAATTAGGAAATAAAAATATAATTAAAAAAGGTAAATTATATATATATATATATAGCCACTTACCTATTATTTTATTTTTACTTTGGTAATTTGATTATTATTGTTTTTATATCATACCTAGAGATACTTTTATTTATATTTTTGACATTAATCGTTAAAAAATAAAAATGAAACCGATAGTTAAAATTGAACCCTGACCTCTTAAATTTCAATTATTGTAAGACTTGTTATTAGAGGCTCAATCTTTATATTTGTTCTGGACCAGTAAAATCTCAAAAACGGATTTATGTGTCACATCATTATTTTGGACATGTAACATATATTATATTATCACTTATGTACTTATGACATGTGTCATGTCATCATTAATGTACATGTGATATGTGTCATGCCATCACTTTATACATATAATATATGTCACATCTTCACTTATGTAACATATAATTTATAATGTCACCACGTTGAACGTTAATTAACGATTTTTATATAATCATAGGCTATTTTGATCTAAAAAAATGTTTTTGGTTAAAATACTTCAAAAAATTTTCAAAAAATAGCATTCAGTTAAACGTTAATGATGAATTTTAACATTATATATATATATATATATATATATATATAGTTTTCTAGTGAGCAATGTTGATAAAATGAACTATTCTAACAGTTGTGATAAATCATAAATTATTATTAAATTTTAACCTATGAGGCTATGACCTATCCAACCGCATTAAATAAACAAAGATTTCGAAGTCATTTTCTGCTCTTTACTTTTCCAGTGTTCCCCATACCATATTCACACCTTCAATATTTTGTAGTCCCTCTTTGGAGAAATCAATTACCATTAATGGATTGATGCTAAACTTGTTGTTACATTATAAGGGCAGCACATTTTTTGTTTCAAGAAAATTAATTTCTCAAGTGGAATGAGGATGCAAAGAGGAAAGAGGGCAATGCCTTCAGCTTTTTTGACATTGAAACGTTACTTGGCACACACAAACAACCAGATGCAATTGTCATGTTTCTTAAGGGTACACCCATACCCTTTCTCATATGTTAACCTATTCAACCTATGAGGCATCATCAATGACCTTTGCTTTTCCCCTGTCTCCTCCTTGTAGGAATCAATTCTTTCCTGGAATTTGATTTGACTTTCTTTTTCGGGGTTTTTAATACATAATGTTAAAATTAGTCTCTCTATATTTATTGAAATAACTTTTTTGACATTTATTCTTTTTTTAAACATTTTGACTTCTAGAGTTTCACTTTAAGATAATTTTTTTAATATTTGACTGAGTATTTATTTTTCATTTTTAAATAGAAAATACCCTTATTTTAGACATTAATTATTTATTAACTAATGATTTTTGTCTATTAAGGGATCTCTTATCCTCAAAATGAAACGTTGGGAGCCAAAGTGCTCCAAGAAAATAATGTCCAAAGTAATTATTTAGTCCATGTTATGAGCTTTTTGACATTATATCTTTTCTTAAAACAAAACTCATGGTTTAATTGGATAGTATCAATATTAACCTGAGCATGAACGAACGCATTATTTTATGTCAATGAGATAAATTTATAAAATTTAGGGAAAGAAAAAAATAAATTATTTAATGAAAATTAAAAAATATATAAAATTTAAAAAACGATGGTCCTATTAATCCTTTAGGGTGCGTTTGGTTCACGGAATGTAAGATTACCAGTGGGAATAAAAGATTACTAGGGAATAAGATTACTGGGAATGTTGTATTTTGTGTTTGGTTAGTTTAGCAGGAATGTAATATTATCGTGTTTGATTAAAGGAATAAAAGATTATTTGAATGTATATTTGATCAAATTGTCCTTATTATATATTTGTATAATATTACAAGTTGGAAAATATTTATATATTTTCTTTAAAAAAAATTAAATTCATAAAATTTATATAATTTTTTACAAAATTAAAAATATAAAAAAGGTTTAATGAAAGGGTAAAATTTTATTTTAACCTCTGAACTTCATATAAAATTTTAATTAGACTTTTTTTGTAAATCTAAAATAGTTTAAGGATAAATTTATAATTTAACCTTCGTAGAATTTTTATTATTCAATGACAGAAGAAGGATATTTTTGAAAAAATAAATAAATTTAAGGGCATTTTAGTCCAAAACGCCGGTAATGTTACAATACCTAAAGGAATGGAGGTAATGACATTCCCGATAATATACCCTAAAAAATCTACTATTGGTAATAAAACATTACCGGGAATGACATTCCCGACCAACCAAACGGGGGAATGTGGATTCCATTCCCGGGGGAATCCCACATTTCCCCATCCAAACCGCCCCTTAGTTCATCAAGATGGGGAGGGACGAGAAGTTCATTTCGAGTATCCCATGCTTTGTTGTGTATTTATTTGTGTAGGTTAGGTTTACTCATAGATGCCATAAACTCATAAAGTGAATAGTGGGCATAGTCTCTTGAATGAATAGAAATTTCTTTGATGCATCACTGAAGTCGTGTAATTACACAGTCTCACTAATTTGAAACTGTGTTTTGGACTTGGGGGGCCATTCTTTAGTGTAAAAAAAGGAGGTACGAGTAGTTGTATCACATGGCTTTCTTCCTTTTTCTTTTGAGCTTTCATTATCTTCCAAAACCTTCATCTTTTCACGAGAAAGCTTCATGCTCCCACAAAGTCCCATCCACCTTTGAGGCACGCATGCTCAAAGGTGTGAATTAGATGTTAAAATGTAAAGTTCTATTCGATATTCAAAAGAATTTTGATAATATTCGATTCATGGTTCGGATGAAGCTTAAATTATTTGGAAAAAAAATTTAAATAATGTATTAAATATTGCGTTCATGAATATTACACTATATTATTTAGTTTATTTGACAATACTGTAAAATAACATCTTTTTTAATAGAAAAAAATCTAAAATTATTTGAATGCATGTTTTACTAAAGTGTATTGATGAAATTTTTTATTTTAAAAGTGAAATTTTTGTCATTGTGATAGATAATAATAATAATAATAATAAGGTTTATGATTTTTTAATTATTATTTTGCAATCATCAGTTAAATCTTTATGAATAACGACTTCGTTTTATTTCGACCATGGACCCAACTTTATATTTGGGCTTCCCTTTTTGAGCCCTTTAATGTTGGACATCATGTCTATTAGATTCTTTAATTATTAAACAACGAAAAAAATATACATCTCTAAAATAGATATTAACAGCGATAGAATCATTTTCGACAACTAACAATGAAGAAAAAAAGTTAGTCAAACAATCATATTAAATTTATTTTAAGAGTTGAAGTGTCGTATTAAAAAAATAATACGAATATTAAGTTAATTTTTTTCAAAAATATAGGAACTTCTAATTCTTTTTACCAAAAAATAAATAAAGTTAAACACTAATAATTATCAAAACATGTATAATTTAAGAAGTATTAGTCTTGTTATTTATAAATGTCGGGATGCGATATGATTGAATTATGCTAATAAAATGCTTAAGAGACGATGCATTTGATTTTATAGGGGTCAAATGTATACTTATTGTTTTGAATAAATTGATAAATATAGTTTAATATGTTAAGAGAGAGAAACAGAATAAAAATAATTTACATAATTATTTTATTAAAATAAAAATAATAAAATTTCTAGACCCTATTCATAGAATAAATTAAAAAGTGAAAGAAGCAACAAGTTTCACAGAAATTAACTTTAAGGGGAAAAAGAATAAAAAAGCACTCCCACAAAATCAAAGGTGCACGGTTCTCCTTAGTCATTAAACAACAAATGATGCAAAATCGAGACCGACCAACTGAACCTTCTCCGTGGGCCCCTCCACCTTTCCATCCTCAATCTACGCATGTATTTTTCTCCTTCATCTAATCTTCGCCGTTCATTGGATCTCGCGATCCTTTTTGTTTATTTTCTTACACTCCCAAAATCTGAACTTACACGCGAGTGAAGATTCCCTCCCAACAACCTTACACTCCTTTGACCGACGACTAGTAAAAAAAAGGTAAATAAAAGAATATAATTTATTAAAAACTTAGAATAAAGAGTGAATTTTATGACGTCAGCTATCCTTTGACTAATTCTCTCTCTTCTTTAAACCCGCACCGTTGTCTCCCTCTTCCAACTCTCCCATTTCATTTCTTACATTTTCTCTCTGAAATTTTCATTTTCTGTCATTTTCTTTCCGGCCAAACAAGGAAAAAGAAAAATATATACATGGGAAGAGGAAGAGACGATTTGCACATTACGGTTCCGGGTATTTTTCGGTGTCCGATATCGTTGGACGTGATGAAATCCCCGGTGAGCTTGTGCACGGGCGTAACCTACGACCGAGCCAGCATCCAACGGTGGCTGGACAGCGGCAACAACACGTGTCCGGCCACCATGCAGGTCCTCCAAAGCAAGGAATTCGTGCCGAACAGGAATTTACAACGGCTCATTAAGATCTGGTCCGACTCAGTTGCTCGCCGTCAACTCGAAGCTGATTCGACGGCCAATTCAGCTGTTCCTTCTCAAGATCAGATCAATCTCTTGGTCAAGCAGCTCGACAACAAAAATTTCTTTTCATCGTTGACGAAGATCGTTTGTTTTGCCAGAGAATCGGAGGAAAACCGCGAAATCCTGGCCAGTATCGACGGATTTTTGAATTCGGTGTTCTATTTCATGAGAAACGTGGAATCGGACGTCAAATCAATCGAACAAGTGGTTGAGATTTTGAATTTGATGTCAAGTAAAATTTTGGAGAAGAAGCCGTTGTTGGAATCAAATTGCTTGTCGAAGATCCTTCTGGTTCTACAACGAGGAACTTTAGATTCGCAAATCCAGTCGATTGGATTACTGAAGTCCATTGCGGTCGATGGAGAGTCCAAGCTCAAAATAGCCGAAGAAGAGGGATTACTACAGGAATTGGTGAAATCATTAAGCAAAGAGAAGGATCCAAGCTTGATCGAAGCGAGCTTATCTTGTTTGATCGAAATCACAATGCCCAAAAGAGTAAAAATCAAAGTAATCCAATCCAGAACAATCCCAGAATTAAAGAAACAGTTATCTGAGCCAAACACGAGCGTTTCCATAATTGAGAAGTCATTAAAACTGCTGGAAACGTTGTCGTCTTGCAGAGAAGGGAGGATGGAGATATGGCACGATTCCATATTGCTACAAGCGATCGTGCAGAAAGTGTTGAAAGTATCGAACAAAGCGACGGAGCACGCGGTGACAGTACTCTGGTGCGTTTGCTATTTGTTTAGGGACGAAAAAGCGCAAGAAGCGGTAGTTAGCAGCAATGGGATGACCAAGTTTTTGTTGCTGATGCAAATCGACTGCTCGGCTGCCGTTCGGCAAATGTCGGCGGATTTGCTTAAGATTTTCCGGGTTAATTCCAAGTCTTGCTTATCAAGTTATGATACTAGAACTACCCATATTATGCCCTTTTAATGAAGAACAAAAACAAAACAAATCAAATCAAAGTTTGTAAATCAAAGAAATTTTTTGTTAGTGAAATATTCAAACAGAAAATTCATTTGAATGGTACACAAGCATTTCATCGATCGATTCAATTGGGTGTCGCAGATGATGATAATGTTTTGGGAGTGGTGAAATTGAATATTCATTCATTGCTCGCTTTGTTTTGTTGAAGTTTCAGAAGGTACAGTTTTGTTTTGATTTTCGACTAAGAACCTTTCAAAACTGTGCACGGTGAACACTCATAAATAGCTGTAGTTGTGATTGTAGCAATTTGCTGCTACAACTTGCGCTCCCTTGTACTCTCTGCTCATAGTCAATAAAGGGACTGCAAATCGTATGTTGATTCCCAGTTGCCAACTGTTTTATCGGGACTATT
The DNA here is from genome assembly GCF_006381635.1 of Hibiscus syriacus. NCBI lineage: Eukaryota > Viridiplantae > Streptophyta > Magnoliopsida > Malvales > Malvaceae > Hibiscus > Hibiscus syriacus. The sequence goes on along the minus strand of NW_024063127.1, from coordinate 1,255,751 downwards.
ACCTTCTTTTTTTAAAAAAAAAGTTTTAAATATAGATAATTTTAATAATATTCTTATATTTACAATACTCAAATTTGAAATCTTATTTCAATCAGATGAAGTATTTTCATTGTTTCTTATAATGAATACCTAATTTGAAATCTTAGATGCCTCGATAAGTGAAAAAATACTTGAAGGTTTTGATAAAGGTATAAGAGTAGATATATGGACCGCAAAGGGAATTCGAAGAAGATACAACAAAAAATCCATAGCTTGGAGGTAACGTAGGGCAAAGGAGTAAATATAGAAAGAAGATGGAGAAACAAAAAGCCAAGTAGTAGGGCAGGGGGTGGGGTTAATTAGAGAGAAAGCAACAACACAAGGACAAAGTGCCCGCAATTGCTGAAATGGAGTCTGCTTTGCTGACTGTAATCTCAACACTTGGAGCCTTTAATTAGCATGAAAACAAATTGGTTTTCTCACCACAGGAAGTAATGAAAGGGATTGGAATCACAATCTGCATAAAGAGAGATTTGTTAAAAATAAGAAAGCGAGGGCAGAGAGATTTGTTAAAATTAAGAAAGCGAGGGCAGATAGATTTGACCAATGCCCCTGCCCCCACTTCATTATTATCTTAAACAAACATATACAAGACGATAAAGGAGAGGTGTCCAATGCACTGAAACCCTTAATCTAAACTTCTTAATCGCAATTAACAAACAAAAGAATTGTAAACAATGGCCGCTTGTGTTGGATTTGGGGTTTGAAAAAAGCTATGGGATTTGGTTCTTTCCAGCACTTTCCAACTTTTTTTTTTCTTTTGGGACTCTCCATTATTCATATATGCCTCGATTCTTTCTAATGTTTAATCAATATTTATTAAACATAAAAAATTAAATAATAGTTAAATAATCATTAATTACCGCTCATTAGAAAATTCTTAATCAATCCATTAAATGAAATGGAGTGCAAGTTGATGGTTGTAGTTTAGTGGGATGTCTGATGATTCCATGGCTAAAATGTTGGGCCATATGTAATTATTTTTAGAGAAAATCGCCTCAGTGACCAAAAAAAACTTTTTTTGGATTTGCCAAAATGACCAACAAAATCGCAACGCGAAATAAAATCGCAACGCGATCCCCAGAATCGCAAATCAGTTTCCAAAATCGCAACGCGATTCTTGAAACGTATCCGTAATCGCAACGATAATACATAAAATCGCAACGCGTATCCGTAAATCGCAACGCGATATTTAAAGCGCCATTATAATCGCTACGCGTATTTTATTTTCAAATTACAAAGAATATTAGACAAATCCCGTAATCGCAAACTCATAACCTAAAACCTAAAATCACAACTCAGTCCCATCTCCCTCTCTCTACGGCGAAGAAATCCGTCCCCATCTCGAAGATTTCCGTCCCCATCTCCGGCGAAATCCCTCACAACCATTCACGGTCAGAAATCCCTCACAATATTCAGAAATGGAAATCAACCTCCGAGGGTTAGTTTTTTAATTATTTTTATTTGAAATGTTTGCATTATTGTAGGTTTTTCATATTGAAACTGATGATAAGTTTACTGGTCATTTCAATAATAGATTAACCATTTCACTTAGATTTCATTTCGCGTTACGATTCTCTCGTTGCGATTTTCATTTCGCGTTGCTATTCTCTCGTTGCGATTTTCAAGTTAGTATTTGTCTTTGTCTTTGTTCTGTCTTTTGGTTGAAGTAATGCAATCCATTCAAGTTTCAATTTGCAGAAGAGTCGCAACGAGATAAATGAAAATCGCAACGAGAGAATGACTGTCGCAACGCGAAATGAAAATCGCAACGAGAGAATCGCAACGCGAAACCAAAATCGCATTGCGATTTTTATTTCGCGTTGCGATTCTCTCGTTGCGATTTTCATTTCGCGTTGCGATTCTCTCGTTGCGATTGTCATCTCGCGTTGCGATTCTCTCGTTGCGATTTTCATTTCAACCAAAAGACAAAACAGAGTTGCAAATTTTAGTTTCAAGAATAAACTACTACTTTTTATGTTTATTGTTTTTGGTATATCTTCACAGTGTAGTTTTTGGTATATCTAACTTGGTGTTTATTGTTTTTGTAGAAATTTTTTTTCGGCTCAATTGACCTTGAGAAATAAAGTCAGTCTGGCCACTACAATTGCAAAGAAGCTTTCACCTGCTCAAAGACAATTGTTTGAGGAAACCTGCTTCGGGCCATGGCTGAGAGTACAACATCCGGGTGGAGATGCTAATTTGACCCATTTGTGGCTTCAGACCATGACATCAAATCTACCCGACAGTATACAACGTGGTGAGGAAGAGATATGGTTTCATTTTCCACCAGCGTATACTTGTTTTGGGCGGAAGGAGTTCTGCTTAATCACTGGTCTACGATTCGGACACGATGATGTAGGCCGGTACACTCGTCATATCGCCCGCCCATCATGGTTATCCCGGTTTTTCCGGATGAGTCAATGGAGAAGCCGAACCTACATGTCGACGACCTGAAGAAATTGTTTAATAAGAAAGCTGGTTTCACTCGGATGGATGACGTCGATGTTGTCCGAGTATGCCTTCTACTACTTGTGTATGCCGGCTTTTTAGGCAGAGAGGCCAGACAACCTATTCATCGGGAGCTAATAATATTGGTAGAGGACCTGAATGCATGGAATCTGTTTCCGTGGGGTTCGTAATATGGAAAGCTACCTGGACTAAGTTGTCGTCTGCCTTTGATGACCGCAAAAGTTTGCGGGGCGATGGTCCAAATACACTTTGTCAGGCTTTGTTTGGGCCTTTAAGGTAAGAATTTCTATATAATGTTTCTAAATTATAATTAATTATTTAACAATTACTAATTTTGTTATTATATTGTTTGTAGATTTGGATATTCGAGGCTTTCCCCAGCATGCGTACATATGCAATAAAACGTCAAATAATATTCCCAGGGCTATTTCCTGGAAGAGGAAAACTCTGTTGGATTGGGAAGACTTAATACCATATGCCACAATAAATAATGTAAGTTAACACAAATACTTTCATATAATATAAACAAGTTATTAATAGTAGACGTTTAACTTTGTTTGAGTTTTTATATTTTAGGAGGCTAACATTCCATTACAAAGACTGACACCCACGGAGGAAGAGCTTGCCACTGATTGGTGGCAAGCTAGTCAGAATTTTTTTGATGGCACGGATGATGAGCAGCATCCACTTCCTCCAATTCGAGAGCCATCACCTCACCTAGAGCCATCACCCGATCGACCCGACTATACACCTCTAGAACGAGAGCCATCACCTATCCCGTCACATCATCGAGCCTCTTCTCCACCATCACCTCATGATAGGCGACCGGCAAAGATGCCACGACTCCTATCTCCCTTTCTCCACCTCCACCTCAACGGGATGAGTCAAGGGAGTTACGTGATGAGGTCAATGCCTTGCGTGAGGAGATCGGTACTCTACGCGATAACGATGGTGCATGGCGTGTGGAGGTGTCAACTTTACGTGGTGAGGTTGCCGCTCTACGTGAGATGATAGTATCGTTGCAGAATGAGGTTCATACTCTACGCAACGAGGTAAGTTTAAGATTTTCCATATTTAACTTAATGATAAATTTACTCGTAATTTCACTTAGATTAGCCATTTCACTTAGATTGCTTAGTAAATTTATTCGGTTGCTGCCAATTCTGCTAAACTGTGTATTCTTTAACACTGTGAAATAGTATTTGTCTTTGTTTTGTCTTTTGGTTGAAAGTAAATTTGTTCGGTTGCTGCCAATTCTGCTAAACTGTGTATTCTTTAACACTGTGAAATAGTATTTGTCTTTGTTTTGTCTTTTGGTTGAAAGTAAATTTGTTCGGTTTGCTGCCAATTCTGCTAAACTGTGTATTCTTTAACACTGTGAAATAGTATTTGTCTTTGTTTTGTCTTTTGGTTGAAAGTAAATTTGTTCGGTTGCTGCCAATTCTGCTAAACTGTGTATTCTTTAACACTGTGAAATAGTATTTGCCTTGTTTTGTCTTTTGGTTGAAAGTAAATTTATCCATTCAAGTTTCAATTTGCAGAAGAAGAAATAGTTTACTTTCGCAACACGAAACTTAAAATCGCAACGCGAAACCAAAATCGCAACGCGAAATGAAAATCGCAACGACAGAATCGCAACGCGAAACCATAATCGCAACGACAAGATCGCAACGCGAAACCAAAATCGCATTGCGATTTTCATTTCGCGTTGCGATTCTTTCGTTGCGATTTTCATTTCGCATTGCGATTATGTCGTTGCGATTTTCATTTCGCGTTGCGATTTTGGTTTCGCGTTGCGATTTTAAGTTTCGTGTTGCGAAAGTAAACTATTTCTTCTTCTGCAAATTGAAACTTGAATGGATAAATTTACTTTCAACCAAAAGACAAAACAAAGACAAATACTAACTTCAGGGTATTAGTTTGAAACATATTTTTCTTTGTTATCTGATGCATTTTGTGAACTATGATAGAATAATGACTTGGGTGAATACAATGCAAGTTTGAAACATATTTGTCTTTGTTTTCACTGTTTAAATATCATGTCTGTTTATTTACTGATTTTTGTATTTAATTATTTAGCGGCCCGATAGAGTGGATGCTTTACGTCGGGTTATGCTTGCACGACGGAGTTCACGCATCAGACAGCGTGCACGTGCTATTAAGTCTCCGTACACCCCAATAGTGCGAAGACACCGCAAGAAGAAGCCCGACTCGCCTGTCATCCCTCAAGAGTCCACTCCTATCGTTGAAGAGGCCCCCCCTATCATTCCTCGAGAGTCCCCTCCCACCGTTCAAGAGGCCACTGTCATCATTGAAGAGGTCCCTCCCACCATTCAAGAGCCCGATTCACATGGCGTCATATGTAGGCTTCTTGAGAAACCCTCTGACGTACCGGACATGATGGATTCAAGTTGGCTCTTGTATGAGTTACCGGCCAGTACCATACCGGTATCTGAAGAGAGAGGGAAGAACTACCGGACACAATTCTGGATAACACCCTTTGGGCTAAGACCGCTGTTGATTTTTATCTACATGAGCGGAGCCAGGGGTGTTTCACTGACATATGCAAGCTCACCGATGATATCTATTGTTGCTTGATCGGTCTTGGTGGGGCGTATTATTAGGGGTCGAAGACAATGGCTATTTCGATGGGGGGGTAAGTCTTATATTTTTCTTATATTTCAATTTGATTAATTTTTTTTTTAAATTTATGTAAGTCACTAATATATGTCTTTTTTTGTAAAACAGCATATCGATGCGTGGGTGACACGTCTTCTAATAATAAGAAAACTTAAGAAAAATAAAAATATACGATATACAATTATGCCGACGTCTTTTCACGTCGTTCACTTGAAGAATGCACGAAATGAATCATTTGATTTGGGCAATGGACAAGCTAAACTTTATCCTGCATGGTGGGAGGTCGATAAGGTTAGTATTTATTTTAGATTGAGTTTAAAGGTTTTATGAAATAAGTGCGCAAATGAATGAATTATTACTTATGATTGCAGGTGTTTATCCCTGTTTTGGAACGTAAACATTGGATTCTCGTCGAGCTTCAGCTCCCATCCCTTAAGACAATAGTGTATGACAGCATGATAAATTACATATCATTGGCTGATTTAAGAGATGTTATTAAGGGATGGAGCTCTCATTTGGCTAAATTCTTGGATGCGATCAATTATTGGACTCGTTCTGGAAACAAGAAGCCAAAGAAGCTCAATATTACAGTTATTAGAGACGAGACCGCGCCACAACAACGAGCGGAGCCAGAGGAGATTGTGGTCCTCTCGTATGCTTGGCGTTGGAGCGTTTGACGACGGGAAGCATAAAGTATCTACCTCCCACCGATAGAGATAAAGCTGCAGTAGGCTTGTGGTTTCGGCATTATATGGCTAAATCGATATATACGAGACGCTGCCTACCTGCATCCGCGTTATAAAAATGTCCATAAACAATTGGTAAGTTTATATACTTTTGGTTTGAAAATGTTTGGTTAAGTACCTAGAATTCAATAATTTGCTGTTTGTAGGTTTTAGATGTGTAGAAAGTGTTGTTTGAACAAATGTTTGGTTTCTGCAGGTTAATCTCAGAAGTGAACTGCGTGAAAATGATGTCGAGCTGCAAAAGTTGATTCATAGTTTAATTGATTGTTTTTTGATTGTTTAATTGATTTGTAAAAGTTGATTCAATAGTAGATGATCGGAAATAAGAATTATTGCTTATTTTTTGATTGTTTAATTGATTTGTAAAGATGATTTGTAAAAGTTGATTTGTGTAATTGATGCGAATATAATTCTTATTTGTGCTTGTTTAATTGATTGAAATGTAATGGTTGATTTTGTTGATTTCAATCTGCATTATGTTGAAGGCAAAATTGACTATCGCAATGCGAAATGAAAATCGCAATGCGAAATGAAAATCGCAACGAAAGAATCGCAATGCGAAATGAAAATCGCAATGCGGAAATGAAAATCGCAATGGGAGAATCGCAATGCGATTTTAATTTCGCATTGCGATTATCTCGTTGCGATTTTCATTTCGCATTGCGATTTTCATTTCGCATTGCGATTCTCTCGTTGCGATTTTCATTTCGCATTGCGATTCTCTCGTTGCGATTTTCATTTCCGCATTTGACTATCGCAACGAGAGAATCGCAATGCGAAATGAAAATCGCAATGCGAAATGAAAATTGCAACGAGAGAATCGCAATGCGAAATGAAAATCGCAATGCGGAAATGAAAATCGCAACGAGAGAATCGCAATGCGATTTTCATTTCGCATTGCGATTCTCTCGTTGCGATTGTAATTTCCGTGTTGCAATAGTCAAATGCATGCCTAATAGTGATAACAACTGAATAACAAGAGTTGGTTAAGTCAAAATGGTTGGCCTGAGTCATTAATTCAACTGAAAATGTTAAAAGTTCACACATAAAATCCACATAATACAACGTTTGCATTTAAAAATCACCTAAGTTAACAGTCCCAAAAGGTGAAGCCAATTGTGATTGGGATTTTAAAGATGGTTGCCTTTTGCTTGACACCATATGAGCTTTGGATTTTGATGAGGATCCATATTTTGGTAGAGGAAAAGATGATTTTGATGGCACTGGTGATCCACATGTCAACCTTGTATGACCACTTTCCTTGCACCGACTACATGTCGATCTCTTCTTCTCCTCACCCTTAGACGGTATACGATCGTGACTTTTTGGTCGGCCAGGTAGCCTTCTGTCCATGGCTGGTGGCAAAACTGTTTGTAAGTCATCTGGTATGTCCCACTCAGAAGGATGTGGAATAGGGTAGACAATCTCGGCATAAGTCTGTCGATAAACTTCTGTAGTGTAGCAATCCATAGCGTATGCGCTTGAATCATCTTGGTTTAAATGAAGAGCAACTTTTATAACATGGCCACACGGATAACCAGATGTTTGCCATTTCATACAACTACACGTCTTTGCATTTAGATCGACTAGCCCATTTAAGTTATTATCCAGTACTTGAAACAAAGTGTTTGAACATGGTTCAACTCTCCATGACGTTGACTTCACAACACGTTTCGTTATCTTTTTTTCAGTCCATGGTGTAACACGATGTTCCAATGTTCCTGTAAATTTAAATAAACAATACTTAGTAAAATATATAATATGATAAGTTACGAATTCAAAGAAATAATACCTGCATGGTTTCTTTTCTTGTAGTACCACTGTTGAATAGAGGCTCGAAAAAACTCCATTAACATAGTAATGGGTAATTTCCGGGAATGACGACTTAGAGCGTTGATTGATTCTGCACTATTAGACGTCATGAAACCATATCTTGCTCCAAGTTGATGTACTCTTGACCATCTTTCAAACCCGACATCTTCTAGTGTTTGAGCACACTGAGGCAAAACACGTCTTAAACAATTTATATGCTTATTGAAATCCACTTCCCGATAAGCTTTTACAGCCTTCCAGTATGTCCATTTGTGCTTTTTTATACCAGCAGACCTTGATTTTAGATTTCTATACAAATGAACACCACAAAGTCCATGAAAAGCATCTGGGAAACACCTTCTAACAGCGTTGTCAATTGAGTTTGCCCTATCGGATATGATTGTCAGATTGCTAATAGGACCTATGCAATCCCTAAGATGCCCCATAAATCATGTCCATGAATCAGAGGTTCAGATTTGCCAACCCCGTAAGCTATTGGCAATATCCCATTGTTAGCATCCATGGCTACTGCTAATAAGTTTACTCCAAGGTATCGACCTTTCAAATGTGCTCCGTCAACTATAATAACTGGGCGCATGCAAGTAATAAACGAACGAATCTACAAAATAATACACAAGAAATATAATCATTTAAATGTGAAATGCATGTAACTAACAAAAATGAGTCAACAAAATTATATTGATTTACTAACCGTAGCACCAATGGCGATAACAGCAACTCAAAGCGTCCATCTCTATCTGTTTTGATATGAGTTACCGACCCAGGATTTTCAGCTTTAAATTGTGACAATAAGCCGGCAGTTGGGCAAACGATGCTTCTGGCGACCCCCTCAACAATTCCAAGGCATAACATTTGGCTCTCCAAGCTTGAGAATATGATATACTAATCTTGAACCGAGCATTCATGTCAGTCATAATTTCATGTCCCCGATATACCCTGCCATTCAAAAACATTAACTCAGCCAGAAAACCACCCAACACCTTTTTGTTTGCCTGTCTATGGTGAGGAAAAACTTGGGTTCTTGAACATGTATGTTTATCAATAAAAGTCCTAACTTGAAACATTTTGCAATCTTTTATTCTCTTTGCAATCATACGCCACGTACAGTTTTTGTCAATCATACACCTTGTTTCGAAACGATCTTTGCTTGATTTGTTAACTTTTAGTTGATAGCCATCTTCCACACATTTCGTATACAAAGCTATCTTCAAGTCTTCCTTTGTATCAAAACAATCATCTTTCTTGACACGAATAACTTTTGTGTAACAATCAACTGCTTTCTTTGCCAACTCTTCTTCCGGTAACTGAAGTAATTCTGGCATATTCCAGTTATACTCCCGTGGCATTTTCTTTTCTTCGGGGACTTTTCTTCTTCTTTTTCTTCTTCAGGATTATATGAATTACAGAATGGATGTTCAACATGTTCATTCACAGTCGTAACTTCCTCCTCATTATCATCAACAACATCTTCCTCGGCAACGGTGTTTCATCATCAAAATTCGGGTATTGACCAATATGAAAATCATTACACACATGGTCTGTTTCTTCTTCTGAAACATCATCAAATCCGTGTATTGACCAGTATCAAAGTCCGGATATTGACCAAGACCAAATTTCGAATACTGACTAGTACTCACAATTTTTTCTGTTGGCTCATCATCGTCTAACTGGTCAATACGAAAACCGGAATTTGGTGCTGAAAGTTGATTGGGATTTGGATTAGAGAAAGGTTGTGGGTTTTGAGAAAAACTTAGTTGATTACTACCCGCTACTGACCCAACAATACTACTTCTAGGTTCAACAACATACAATGTAACATCATCTTGTGAAACACTAATGTAAGCAATGAATCGTTCAACATCTTCATTGTCGGTTAACAAATAAACTTTACCATTTCTCTGATAAGATAGCCTAAATCCACTTAGGGGCTCTAAATTCAATTTATTTGAAACACGTAGCATTAGAGTTTCATAAGTTAACTTTTGTAAAGACAATTTTAGTTGAAGATTCATGGGTAAAGGCATATATTGTAAAACACCATGAACATTATCCCTTGACCCTCCAAAACACAAATCTATCCAAACATGATCAACATTAGATGATTTCATGGTTGTAAATTAATTTACTAAACAGACGAGCTGCGAAACTAAAACCTGTTGCCGGATTGGGAAGGATGTCGTTGGATATAGGAACGGATGTCGCCGAAGAGAGTGATAGATGGAGATGGAATGAGTTGCGATTTAGGGATTTAGTTTATGATTTCAGTGTTATATACCCAAAATTTCAGTGTTGTGATTTACAGATTCTCGTTGCGATTTACGGATTATCGTTGCGATTTACAGATTCTCGTTGCGATTTACGGATTATCGTTGCGATTTACAGATTCTCGTTGCGATTTACGGATACGCGTTGCGATATACGGATACGCATTGCGATTTACCCATACGCGTTGCGATTTACGGATACGCGTTGCGATTTACGGATACGCGTTGCGATTTATGTGTTCGCGTTGCGATTTTCATATTCGCGTTGCGATTTTGGAAAATCGCAATGCGAATTTGTACTATCGCATTGCGATTTTCAAGAATCGCGTTGCGATTTTGGAAACTGATTTGCGATTCTGGGGATCGCGTTGCGATTTTTATTTCGCGTTGCGATTTTGTTGGTCATTTTGGCAAATCCAAAAAAAATTGGTTAAAATCATATATTATAACTTTTTTTTGGTCACTGAGGCGATTTTCTCTTATTTTTAACCTTTAAGCTATCATATCGTATAATTAAAAATATTAAATTAATGTTTGATGGGATTTTGGAGTGCAAATTGTTGCTTGTAATTTAGTGTGACGTGCCATGAGGCTAAGATGCCGGGTATCATTGCAAAACGCTTCGTTCTCACGTGAGTGAAACGAGGGTTATTTTAATTATTAAATTTAATGATGAATTTGGGATTTTGTTTGAGAGAAAGTGGATATACTTTAACAATCACATGAAATGTCATATTTGAAGTTGATGGGCTCAACAAAGCACTTGAAATTCTGAATTTCATGTGTTAATTTGCTAGTTAGTGTTTTATAATTACATGGCCTATTCCATGTCTCCATCCCCATGTTTCTCTCTTCTCCAATATAGTAGGAGTGGAGTGAAAGCGAAATTAATGTTTAAATTATTAGTAAAAATAGTGACGTGGCCTTTTTAATTTAATATTTATTTTTATATATTGTGTTAATTTAGTTTTAATTTTAAATAATTTAATTATGTCAATCCTAATATTACTCTAACGTTTAATTTTTTATGTACTGTGTATTTATTCAGCTTATGTTTTGCATAATTTAATGATGTAGTTAGGGATGGATATAGGCGGGAGTGATCCCTAAAAATTTAAAATTATCATATATTTTATTTATATTTTTATTTCCTATTAAAAATATATTTTCATCATCCTTAAATTTTATAACAACAAGTTCAGTCTCCTTGAAAATTTACAAATTTAAATTGGCAAATATAACATAAAATCTTACGTTTTCCTGATTATAGTTTAATTTTAAAAATATATATGTTCATATTGCACATACAAATTTTATTATGTATTTTTGAATAGTTTATTTATGTGATTCAGTTTAAACAATTATGTGTCTATAACGTATTTATATAAAAATAGATGAATTTATACAACTTTTTAGACATTAACAAGCTTTCCGTGAATATTCAAACTTTTTATATATCTGCGTGGTGTTTATATTATTTCCGTGCGGTGTGATGCTGTGTATTACTATTAATTATTACCGTACCCAAATTGCAGCCCTACTTTTCACTAAAACATATTGGGCTTTTCCTTGTGGTTCTGAATTCTCCTATGACAGTCCATATGTCCTTGTACATTCAATTTGGCCCAATATTCAAGCAGGCTTTATATGTGAACTAGTGCAGCCAGAATTAATGGATGAGTTTGTAGGCATGGATTGGGAGTTATTCTTTAGTTGGGTGTTAGTCTTTGGATGCCACGAAATCGGGTGATATTTCAATCGGATTTCGTGGAGGTTGAGAGTGTGCTCCAGTATAGCGACAGGTTGGCAATGGAATGTTAGACAAAATGGTTAATTCGAGACATAAAATAATAATAATAAACAAACATTATTATATGAATTGAACGAAGCAAAATAAACAGAAGAGGAAGTTTTTTTGAGGCATGTATGAATAATTTCCTTAAGACAGATTCGTCATTTCCTTAAGACAGATTCGTCATTTCCTCTGTGCTTTGAGTAACGTTGGACGTCGGTCTCCCAAGATACAACAAACGATCACAACAATAAGCATAACCGTAGCGATTAGTTGAACACAATCTTACCTATCTCTATCACCGGAAAGAATGAATTTAAAATGAATTTTTTCTAAGTACTTTACTATTTCAAAGTTCTAAACTTACATGTTGTAACTTAAGTCTCTTATTTGTGCCTTAACTAGCCGATGAAGACCATTTGATGAAGATGATAAGCGGTATAATTGAATGGATGCAACTTTAAATCAAGTGACATAACTTATCATTAATAAGTATTTTCATTAAGTGACGCCACTTAATAAAAAAAACCAATTTTACTCGATTAATTCATAATTTTCCAATATGGAAGATGTGCATGCCAGAGCAATGTAGAATGTCTGGCTGGGCAAATTAGTGACCCGTCATTGGTCCCTCCGTCACAGGGCTGCTGTAAACTGAAACATGGATGGTCCGGGTTAGTGACTTGCGGTGGGGTGGAGCGAAATAGTTTTGGTGCATGGATCATGGGTTTTACCAAAGTTTATAAAGAGTTGCTCGACACTTGACGCAGAGTTTTGGAGGCGAAGCATTACATGGGATAAGGGCTTTCGAGATGTTGTGGTTGAGACGAATAACAAGGGCTGTTTTATCTTGACTTAAGCAAGGTGTAGACATGGAAAGAATTTTGCCTTTGCTACTGCATGTTGAACTTCTTCCATGGATTTGGAGCTTGAAGTTTCTCCACGTCACTCGTTCTTTTCCACCAATACCTCAATGACAAATCCGTCTCAAATGATAAGAAGATACTGTGTTCTCTTACAAAATGAGGATCTAAAATATTTTATAATAATTAATTTGTCAAAATTAAAATCATGAAGTTTTTTTTAATCAAATTTATTATGAAAAACAATTAAAAAAATTGTCAAAATCTCTATTTAAATATTTCTCTGTCATTTTCTCGATAACTAAACGAAAAATTTATTTTTTCTTTGAATGAAAATATTGTTAGGACACAAATATTATATATAGACGGACTTTAATGATATTTATGTGTGTTATATATGGACCATGTCTCTCTGTTTCACTGTTATTGCTTGTGCATACATGAGTCCTCCACAATGTCTACGTGACCGCCTAGGACTGCGATGTGAGGGGCGGTGTCTCCGCCGGTGGAAAGGCTACCGTACTATGCATTCAAAAAATCTTGAGTTTACTCTTATCAATACAAATATCTTTATAATTATTTAACATATTGTGATCATCATTTCCCAGGAAATAAAACTGATTCTTATCTGTTAATATTCTCTCGTGAGTTGTGAGCGACCGAAACATGAAGTTTTACATTGCGACCTTTTTAATATACGATTAAAATAAGGTGTTATCAATTTTATTATTATTTAAATAATAAAATCGATAAAAAATTACTTAAAATATTATTATTTATACCTAAAACATCAATGTTTTTAACATTTTCGGTAAATTTCCCAAAATAACAAAATCGGTAAAAAAATAATAAAACAGATAGCGTTTTACCAGTTTTGTTAATAAATTCGGTAAAACATCCTATAATAATAAAATCGATAGAAATAATAATGTTTCCGATAATTTTTTATTGATACGCATAATCATTTAACGACCAAAACCCTCCTTTTTGTAGCCGAAAATGACTCACGTATTTGTGTTATGATCGCTCCAATCATTGTCCGAACGAAGAATAAAAATAAAATAAAATAAAAATGCAATTTTGATCTGTAATTCCATAGCCATAGATGAATGAAATTCTGTTTGAAAATTAAAATATTAGATTAGCATTTTCCTGCTGAACTAAGATTGGGGAAATGTTAATTAGTTTAGCAGAGAATAAGAAATAATAATTGCATTGACTTTTCGTGGGTCTTGGTGTTTTCCCAAGTCAAATAAGTTTGCCAGGAAAAATGACTCACTTCATCTACCACCAATTTTGGTCCTCTCTTTCCCTTCTCCTCCTACCCGCAAAAAACCCTTTCTTCGCTGCTCGTCATAAGCCATGGATTCTCAATTTCCCGCCGGCGGGACAACCCCAAACCGTCAGCTTCAAATCCAAGGTCCGCGTCCAGCTCCTCTAAAAGTCAGCAAAGATTCCCATAAAATCAGAAAGCCGCCTTACCCACCATCCCACGCCGCTTTTGGCCAACCGCCAGCTGCTGCTGCTGTACCGGATCAACGCCGTCAGCCGGTAATAATCTATGCCGTCTCACCCAAAGTCATCCACGCCAACGAATCCGAGTTCATGTCCATCGTCCAACTCTACACGGGTCTTTCATCCGGAGACTTCTCTGGCGCCAGCGACGTTTCCCCGGCAGCAAGGTTGGCAGTGACGGAGAGGGCGAGTCCGAGCCCGAGGGAGAAGATAGTGGACTCGAGGATTATGGGGGATGGTGGGATGGACGAGGGGCTGATTCGACCACCGACAGGGATACTTTCGCCTGCACCGGAGACGTTGCCTGCAGTATCGACAGGGATTTTCTTTACACCAACTTCGGAAGCGAGAATGATGTCGCCTTGGCATGACTGGAGCCCAATGATACATGGAAGTGGATTCATGATGTCGCCATTAATTTCTTCTCCAAATTCCGACATTTTTGCTCAAATTTGGAACTTTTAGCCATTCTTTTTTCAATATCCGAATCAAATTTTGGGTTTATAAATTTGGGAATTCTATTGCTAAGATCAGATTCAGGGGCTTCATCAAATTATAATAATGTTTATAATGCCATAAAGTACTATCCTTTTCTCATATATAGCATCATAAAGAACTAAAATTTAGAGAATTTAGGATTTAGAATGGTAACTTTGTTTTCAAGGGATTTTGTGTATGTATTTTTTTTTTCTAAATTTGAATTCTAATTGTAAAGTTTGGTCATTTCTTTGAATAATAGAGACTGTTTATGATGACAGAATGATTGTTCATATTTCCTGCCATTTTACTAGTTTTCACTAAAATTAGTGATTCTTAAGTGAAAAATTAACAAGCAGATCATAATATTTGAAAAGAAGAGGAAGAAGAAAAGGGGAAAGAGCCCCAGGTTTACTATTTATGTCACAATATCTTAATCCCCCACCACTTGGAACTCAAGTTTGGTGTTGAAATTGCAAGTTCCAACTTACAGGATATTCAATAATACTTCTACTGTGATGACATTAGAATTTATCAGTGCAGTTTTTTGTGTAACCTGCTATTATTGAATATCCTAGTGTCACTGCAAGTCGAGATTACTACAATGTCGAAAGCCACTGAAGAATCACTCGTTTGATTGAGATTACTACAATGTCCGAAATCCGAATAAGACAGCATTCCACGCATTTATGTATGAAATCAGCAATGATGGTAATCATGATTTTGATCTTGGTTTTCGAATGAAAACTGGAGGCATGCTTGAGAAATGCCAATGAAAACCCATCATATATCTTTTTTCCTATAGGTCCCAGTCACTACAAGCACATCAACCACAAGAAAGTATTCCCTTTGGGTGAGAATAAACTACAAATTCATTAACTTTTTATCTCCCTTTTTCCGATGTCTTCTTTCCAAATTTATACATCAAAGAAACAACTGAAATGAAGCTAATGGTGTCCGAGTATGTAGGAGACTCATCCACCCACTACCCATGAATTGCAGTCATGCTAGTAACTGCCCTAAAACAAAAGTAAACCATCAAATATTAAACCAACAAATGCAATAAAAGGAAATGATGCTGAAGTAGAATAAATGGCTTGGCTTCCGACATGGACATCAGTCTATATAGCGTGAGTTGGGTCTCGGGGTCCGACAGGATCTTCTGGGCTTATCATTGCCCACCCCATGGAGAGGATGCTTGTCCTCAAGCATCACATGAGGAAACTGGTGGCAAAGAGTATTCGTGGACTCCCAGGTGGCTTCTTCGTGGGGTAGATGCTTCCAATGTACCAAGCTTTCTTCTATGAAGGTGTCGTCACGCTTAATCCATCGTGTATCAAGTATTTGCTGAGGTTCAAGGGTATGACGCCATCATCTACAAGTGGAGGTAAGTCAAGTGGAGTGACAGCTGGAGTGCCATTGTATGGTTTAAGCAAAGAGACATGAAACACGGGGTGAATTCGAGCTGTAGGTGGCAATTGCAGGCGGTATGCTACTGCTCTGATTTTCTCCAAAATAGGATAAGGTCCATAGTAGCAGTTGGATAATTTTTGATGAGCCTATTTGAAGACTGTTTGCTGGCGATATGGATAAGCTTGTTGCTTCATTCGATTCATGGAAATCTCTAAATTTGTCTTGAGTTGGTGGAGCAGCGCATCACGATGTAGGAGCGTTTGATCCACTTAATGAACTAGGGAAAGGCCTTCTGGATAGGCGGGGAGAAGTGGTGGAAGGCGACCATAAAGATCTTGGTACGGTGTTATTTTTGTTGGGGCGTGGTAGATGGTATTGTACCAATACTCTGCCCAAACGAGATAATTACTCCATTTGCGCGGCAATTGGTGAACGAAGCAACGCAAATATTGTTCAACACAATGATTAACAACTTCAGTTTGGCCGTCTGTTTGGGGATGGTAAGTTGAACTAAGAATGAGTTTGGAGGCGGAAAGTTTGAAGAATTCTTGCCAGAATTTGCTGATGAAGATTGGGTCGCGATCACTGATGATGGAGCGTGTCATCCCATCGAGTTTGACAACTCCCTCAATAAATTTACTAAGCCTATCGACTACCACCAGAATTGTGTCTTTGCCATGAGAATTGGGCAACCCTTCAATGAAGTCGAGAGTGATGTCCTCCCAAAGTGCAGGAATTGGTAAGGGTTGTAATAATCCCGCTGGTGCCTTGGTCTCTGGCTTAATGCGTTGACATACCTCACATTTCTGGACATACTCTTGAACAGATTTATGCATCTTTAGCCAATAAAATTGTTGTTGCAATCTTCTATAAGTTCGAAGGATCCCCGAGTGCCCTCTAACTTTAGAATCATGAACTTCATACAACAATTTGGCCCGTAAGGAGTGATCAGCAGGCACCACAACCTTTCCTTTGTAAAGCAACAATCTATCACGCCAAGTCAAGTTGTCACGAGGAGGGTCACCAGCCTTTTTACCCAAAAATTGCATATAGGAATCTGATTTAGAGGCCTCGCGGATCTGCTTCCAAATATCCACATCTGAAAAATGAAGAGCAACCAATAATGGGCTTTCTTGCCGCCTAGATAAAGCATCTGCTGCAAAGTTGTCACGACCCGGTCGGAAGATGATTTTATAATCGTACCCTAATAATTTGGCCACCCATTTTTGTTGCTCCAGATTTGAAACACGCTGATCTAAGAAAAATTTGAGGCTGCGTTGATCGGTTATGATGTAAAATTTGTGGCCAAGTAAATATGGTCTCCACAATCGTATTGCTTCCACGATGGCTAGCATTTCCTTTGCATAGATTGACCAAGTTTGCTTAGTGATTCCTAAGGCTCGAATCATATAGGAAATTGGTCTATTTTGTTGAGTTAGAACAACGCCAATTCCATTCCCTGATGCATCTGTTTCGATGGAGAAAGGTTCGGTAAAGTTTGGCATGGCTAGTGTAGGGGTAGATGTCATGGCTTGTTTCAAAGCTAAGAAAGCCGATTTCGCTTCTTCATTCCAGAGAAACTTCCCTTTTTTGAGGAGATTTGTTAATGGTTGAGATATTAATCCATACCCTTGAACAAACTTGCGGTAGTAGCCGGTGAGCCCTAAGAATCCACGGAGCTTGGTAATATTGGAGGGTCTTGGCCAAGCAACCATTGCGTCAATTTTCTTTTCATCAACTTTGACGTCAAGATGTGTAATTATGTGACCCAAATACTCTAGCTCTTATTTTTCGAATGCATATTTGCTCATCTTGACATAGAACTGATGTTGCCGAAGGTGGAGAATGTAAGTTGGACATGCTCCAAGTGTTGCTCCCATGTCGTACTGTAAATTAAAATGTCATAAAAAAACCAAGATAAACTTCTGCAAATACGGTCGAAAAATCGAGTTCCTTATTGCTTGGAAGGTAGATGGTGCGTTGCATAGCCCAAATGGTTTAACCAAGTACTCACAGTGGCCATTGTGAGTGCGGAAAGCAGTCTTAGGAATATCAGGGGTGCTAACTCGTATTTGGTGGTATCCTGCCTTGAGATCCAACCTAGTAAAAAAAGCAGCTCTGTGTAACTTGTCAAGCATATCATCTACTGTTGGAATTGGGAAACGATCATTTACGGTGGCAGTGTTTAATGCTCGGTAGTATGTGCCGAATCTCTATGTGTCATCTTTTTTCTTTACTAGCAGTACTGGAGAAGAAAATGGGCTGGTTCTTGGTCGAATCAACCCTGCATTGAGCATGTCTTGAACCTGATTTTTAATCTCAGATTTTTGGAAATATGCATACCTATATGGCCTCGCATTAATAGCTTTAGTTCCATCTTGGAGTAGTATTTTGTGATCAATTTCACATGCTGGTGGTAAGTTGGTAGGCGCAGTAAAGACATATGAATATTCCTCCAGTAATGCCTGCATATATGATGAGAGTTCATCACTGTTCTGCTATTCTTCAAGCTGAAAATATAAAGCAAACACTGCTTGTCGTTGTCGAAAGTCCTTGGTGAAGCCCTGCAATGTGGTGGCTTGGATTGGTGGAATTTTAATCCCCTGGAGTTTCTTAGGCTGTTGCTCCCAAATGAAGTCCATGGTTCATTTTTTCCAATCACAAATTACTGAACCCAATATCTCTAACCATTGAATGCCTAGCATCATATCCAAACCATTTAAGGGCATAGAAAAGAAGTCGAGGTGGAACTCATTACCTTGTAAATTAACCATAAGCTTATCATATTTCCCTTTACAAGATAATATTTCCTCATTGGCAACTCGGACAGTAAACGGTGTTGTGGGCTTCACAGGAAAATGAAGCGTTTTGGCTACTCGATCACAGAAGAAATTATGAGTGGATCCACTATCGATTAAAGTAACCACCTCATGCACTCCAATAATTGCCTTAACTCGCATTGTTCTCGGTACAGTCCATCCAGTTAGTGCATGTAGGGTAATCTCGGGCTCCTTTCCGTTATCATCTTCCTCAATCTCAAACATTTCCCTTCTCATGTTTACCCCTCCCATTTCGTTTAGTGTTTCATCTTCCTATATACAGCCCTCAAGGAGCATCAACTGTGGTGCTTGACACTTGTGTCCAAGGGTGAACCTTTCATTGCAGTTGAAACATAATCCTTGAGCTCTACGTTTCTGTATCTTATCCCAAGACAACCTTTTGATTGTCACTTGTGTGGAACCCTTGGGAGGACTGGTGTTACTTACAGGAAAAGAAGCTCGTAAGGCACCTGGCCTTGTGAATCACCTCTGTCTCGTAAACTGGTCATCCTTCATTTTCGCCAAGCTAATTTCCTCTTTCACAGATTGAGGCTTGAACATTCTTATTCCATCAGCCACCTCTGGTTTTAAGCCTCCCATGAACGTACCCACTAGAGCCTTTTGGGTCCATCCACGAACTCGATTTCAAGTCGTTCAAATTATCATTGATAGTCTCACAATGTTCCCGTTTGTCTCACTCGGGATAATACTTCGTCGAAGTCTTCAGAATCAGGGGGTCTATATCGAGCCCTCACTTCATCTTCGAAGGCTTCCCACGAGATGCTCCACTGTTTATCAGTGAATGCTTTTCGGAACCACTGCCACCATTGATTCGCCTCGCCTTCAAGGTGGAACGAAGCTAGACGCACCTTTTGATCAGCGGCTATCTCCTGAAACTCGAAGAACTGGTCCACACGATTGAGCCATTCTGTCGGGACATCTCCAGAAAATCTTGGGAATTCCAACTTTGCAATCTTGGAAGAAAATGGTCAGATGTTTTCGCCGGTATCTCGGTTGGTTCGGCGGGCTCCTTCATTATTATGACTAGGTGATCGCTTCTTGCGAAGAATGCTCCAGATAGTTTTGCAATAGTGTCTTCTAGTCGTTGGATCTTGTCGGTGATTACCACCTCCATGCGTTGCATTCCTGCTTGAACTCCTCCAAGCCCCTCCTCTAGACGCTCGATACGTTCTTTGTTTGTCGTCATGAACCTGGCTCTGATACCAATGATAGGTCCCAGTCAGTACAAGCACAACAACCACAAGAAAGTATTCTCTTTGGGTGAGAATGAACCACGAATTCATTAACTTCTAATTTCTCTTTTTCTGATATCTTCTTTCCAAATTTATACGTAAAAAAATAACTGAAATGAAGCTAATGGTGTCCGAGTCTGTATGAGACTCATCTACCCACTACCCATTAATTACAATTGTGCTATGAACTGCCCTAAAACAAAAGTAAACCAACAAATATTAAACCAACAAATGCAATAAAAGGAAATGATGATGAAGTAGAATAAATGGCTTGGCTTCCAACATGGACATCAGTCTATATAGCATGAGTTGGGTCTCGGGGTCCGACAGGATCTTCTGGGCTTATCATTTTCTCATAATGAAAAGCAACTAAGGAGAAGTCACTACATTTTAGGAAACTCCACTGGATATATTCTTGATGTCCTAGCCACCGCTGAGTTCTATGTTCTTCCGATCAATGTACCAGCTCTCTCTCCCTTTATTTCTTTTGAGATGTTACCGAGTTTGTTCAAACGGAAGACAACTTCATTGAAGGAAGAAACTTAGATATATTAACTCCTACTCCCTTCAGTTTACCCACTTGGTCAGTTTACAAATCCAAAATATAAGCCACTTCTAAGTCACACTTGTTTCTATGCAGATTACAAAAGTTCAAACATACAAGGAATGTTATTTTCTTGGCACAAAGTAATAATGGCGGTCATGTCCATGACAGAGATCTTTAGAAGTCACCTCATGATAAGTTCGTTACCATGAAGACGAGCATTTGGATTACATCTTAGACCATCATCGTAAACCTTATCAGCATTCTTGGCTTTCGGTACAACCTCTGCATTGACTGGGATAAAAAATAAAAAATTAATTTTATTTCAAACAATAGCATTATATTGGCATTAACAGAACTTTACTGAAAAAACAAAAGTTAAACAAATTCCTGTTTTAAATCCATTAACACTAGTTCGACAAAATTCATTTGTGCAAGATTTACATATAATACTGTTCATTAGTGTCAATGGCCTTGGATATATAAATGGAAGAAAGAAAAATTGTTCATCCTACTCAGATTTCTTTGTGAATCCCATAACCCAAATCTAAAGAAGACTATAGAAGAAAGAAAAAGGAAAAAAAAGTATATAAATGGAAGAAAGGGCATCAGACTGGCCTCAATGCCCAAGTGAGTTATAGATGCAACATCACTTGCGCTAACCATTGTAATCTGAATCCAGGCAGACACTTCATATTTCAGTTATTATCAAGAAAAGAAAATATAATACTGCCACGACCGTCTTTCGGGTGGGCCTGGAATTTGGTTTTGACTTAAATAAAATATGGGAGTCACAACCGATCATTTAAAAATATTTAGGTTGATCGGATACCATCTTACCTGATCTACGTTTTACCAGAAATATGTCGGGCTCGAGAGTCGGTTACAGTCAAGGAAGGATTAATACCCTTGAATTGCCCTTTCAGTACCATTTAATATATCGGTTGTCTTAATTGTAAAAATTAAAATTAAAATTTAAAATTCGATCATAATTATTTACCTTTTGATTAATTAAAATTATCCCTAAAATTCATAAATAAAATAAAAAATAAAACCAACAAAAACAAAGAGTTAGTATCAATGATCAAAATATAAAAAAAGTAAACAAATAAATAAAAGATAATGAAAAAGAATTTATATAAAAAAATAAATTAGAAATAATTAAAATTCACAGATCGAATTAATTCTAGGAATGGGCTGCAAGAGAAAAACAGAAACGTAAGGGATTAAATAGCAAAAAAAAAAAAATAAAGTACTAAAATAACACAAACAGAAAATTAAAGGATTAAATAGTATTAACATAAACTAGAAGGATAGTAACTAAATTCAAAAAAATTCATAACAGTTTAATGACTAAATTAAAACTAAGTAAAGTATAGAGTTCAAATAAAAACAAATGCAACTAATGACCATAATATGAAAACACGGCTAGACTAGGGGGACTTATAGGTGATTATACCACTAATTCATGACCAATATGTAAATAGACGCATAAACTATGAGGACCTAAGGATAATTAAACCCTAAACTAAAAAGAGTGCTAAAGTTAAGGGGACGGACCATTAAATGATTAAACCCTAAGATAAATGAACAAAACATGAAACTCCTAGACCCCAGGGACTTGACACATGATTTTATCAAAATTCCTAAATATAACATACTTTCCTCTCTCCTTTTGCATTTCCAGAACCCATGAACCAGAAGAAAAACGAATTTTCCTTTCCCACAAGCGACAGCATGCTCCCAAAGGTCCAAGGCTCTCAACGCCGGCCATTGGTTTGGTGACCAAAGTATCATGGACTTAGCCTAGTTAGTTCGGTTGCTAATCCGTGCGGTACTCGAAAGGGACGCTTCCCAACCAAGTTAGCCTTTATCTCGTATATTTGATCAAACAGAAACAAACATTGCGTTAGATCTTTATAGCCACATGGTCCTTCGACCAATAATCCGAGCCCGTGGGGCATAGCGGATGCACACCTCTACCCCCGGATTTCTCCGAGAGAGAAAATGTTTTATTAAAAAAAAGAAACATCGGGTTACAGAAGACTCACCCACACCATCGATTAGGCCGTAGGGGCGGCCCTCAATGGTGTTCACAAGACACGTACCTTTACCTGTGAATCAGCCCAAACTCTGCCGGCTGTCCACCCTCTACATATATATGAAAACAAAATAACAGAAATACTACCTATAGACGTTGAAATGCTCGAACAGGGGACAGTAAGTCATATCCCCACTCTCTACCTAAAACATTGAAATGCTTGAAAAGAGGACAAGTTTATTCTACCTTGCCACTAGGCCCTATACATGGTTGGCCTTGGCGTGCCTACCCGGTTGTGGCCCCATAAAAGGGACGGCCACGACAATCTCCCCCACCTAATTTGTCGACGTCGTCGTCGACTGCATGACCTGGAACTCTTCAATCTTCTGCTTGAATGTCCTAAGGTCATACTCTCTTTCCCAAGTGTTCTCTTCCTGATCAAAGCCTCCCCACTTGACTAGATACTCTCGTCTTTGCTTTCCGCCCACCTTAACAATTCTCCATGCAAGAATCTCGTCAACATGTTGCTGTGAGGGTGGTTGCGTACCAATCGACTCTCTGGGAGGCATACTCTGATTAGTGACATTGGGATCGGTATGAAACAGCTTCAGATTGCTCACATGGAAGACATGGTGAACTCTTATCCAAGTAGGAGGGTCCACCTTGTACTAAGCATTCCCCACCTTTGATACTATCGAGACTGGACCCTCGTATTTTTGCACCAAGCGACGATCCCTCTGGCGTAAAAATCTAAGTTGTTCTGGCATCAACTTGACAAGCACCAAATCTCCAACCTGAAAGTGTAGGTCTCGTCTGTTACGATCTGCGCATTTCTTCATACGCTTCGATGCTTTCTCCAAGTAAACCTTGGCAATCTCCATATTCTGCTTCCACTCCCCCATAAAATTTGAGGCACGAGAGGCATCTTCCTTGAGAGGTCTCATCCACAGTATGTGGAAGCCTTGGCTGCTGACCTGTCACCAGTTCAAAAGGGCTTTTATTAATAGATGAACTCTTTTGTGAATTAAAACATAACTGCGCCACATCCAATAGTGGAGGCCAGTTCTTCTGATTGGCCTGAATGAAGTGACTCAGGTACTCCTCCAAGAGTCCATTAAATCGCTCAGTCTGTCCATCTGTTTGTGGGTGGTAACTCGATGAAAAGTTGAGTTGTGTCCCCATTAATTGGAACAATCCCTTTCAAAACTTACCAATAAATCTTCCATCTCGGTCACTGACTATGCTTTGAGGAATGCCCCAATATTTCACCACGTGTTTGAACACCAACCTAGCAGTCTCTTCCGTCGAACAATACTTCGGGGCTGATACAAAAGTGGCATACTTCGAGAACCTATCCAATACCACCAGAATTGGTCCAAGATCTCCTACTCGAGGCAAGCGTGATATAAAATCCAAGGAGATGCTCTTCCAAGGACGAGCAAGTACCGGTAGTGGCTCAAGTAACCCAGCAGTCCTCTTTCAATCTACCTTATCTTGTTGACAGATAAGACATGTCTTGGTGTAATCCATCGTATCTTGGCGCATTTGAGGCCAATAATACCCTTGTCCCAACAAAGCAACAGTACGTCTTCAACCGGGATGCCTAGCCCATGGGGTATCATGATATTCCTTTAACAGCTTCTGTCGTAGATTCCCAGCTCAAGGAACAAACATTCGTGGCCCCTTTGTCATCAATAAGCCATTTTATATCCAAACCATTTCGAAACACCCCTTTTAACCATCTCCATAAGGGCCACCACTTGCGGATCTTGTTTGGAAAAGTTCACAATGAGCTGACGAATTTCATTGGACACTCTACTAGTGGATATAGGGGCCACACATCGGAGTGCTGCCAAATCTGCCCTGCGACTTAAAGCGTCAGCGACGTGATTCTTTTTCCCCGCCTTATGCTCAAAGTTAAAGTCAAACTCGGCCAGAAACTCTTGTCATCTAGCTTGCTTTGCTGTTAGTTTCGGTTGTCTCAGGAAGTGGCTTACTGTTGTATTATCGGTCTTTACCACAAATTCAGAACCCAACAAATAATGTCTCCAAATCCTCAAACAATGAATTACTGCGAGAAGTACTTTCTCTGGAGCCGTATACCTCGCTTCAGTTTCATTTAGCTTCCTACTCTCAAATGCCACGGGATGTTTGTCTTGTAAGAGTACCCCTCCAATTGCATAGTCGGATGCGTCTGTCTCTACTTCTAGAGGTTTTTCCAGGTCTGGCAAGGTAAGCACTGGTTCACTGATTACTACATTCTTTAAATCGTCAAAGGCCTCTTGACACTCATTGGACCAAACCCACTCACAACCTTTCTTTAGCAAATCAGAGAGTAATTTTACTCTACAAGAATAACCTTCTACAAATCGTCTATAATAATTGGCCAAACCAAGGAAAGATCTAAGCTCACTAACATTTAGTGGGGTCAGTCACTCCTGGATAGCCTTCACATTCTCTTTATCCATACGAATGCGCCCTCGCTCAATGATGTGGCCCAAAAATTGGACTTGTGTTTGGGCGAAAGCACATTTCTCCTTCTTCACAAACAACTGATTTTCCCGTAATCTCGTCAGCACCAACCGAAGATGCTCCAAGTGCTCTTGTATAGAAGTGTTAAATATCATTATATCGTCCAAGTAGATGACTACGAATTTATCGAGATAGTCATGGAACACCTGATTCATCAAAGTGTAGAAAGTAGCGGGAGCATTGGTTAGTCCAAAAGGCATAACAAGAAATTCAAATGCTCCATACCGAGTTACACATGCCGTTTTTGGCTCATCCCCTTCGGCCACTCTCACTTGATGGTATCCTGACCTGATATCCAACTTCGTGAAATACTTAGCATTACTCAACTGGTCGAACAAATCGACAATCAACGGAATGAGATATTTATTCCTGACAGTCACTTTGTTTAATGCTCTATAATCAACACATAATCTCAAACTCCCATCATGTTTTCTCTGGAATAACACAGGCGCCCCGAAAGGTGACTTCGAGGGTCGAATAAATCCTGCTTAGAGCAACTCATCCAATTGTTTCCACAACTCTGCCAACTACGGAGGACTCATCCGATATGGGCACTTCGCAGGAGGTTTTACTCCCAGGATTAATTCAATCTCATGGTCTACCAACCGTCTAGAGGGAAACTCTTTCGGCAATTCACCTGGCATTACATCCTTAAAGTCTCTCAACAGTTCTTGAATATTCTTGGGCACCGTGCCAGGATTGTCATCCTCTTTGGAAATTGGAAAGACTAAGAAAGAAGGCTCCCCCTTTTTCACCCATCTCTTAAATTGGATAACGGACAATATCTTCTTCCTAGGACGAGGGAGAATTGTAGCTGGTACCACACATGGTTACTCCCCCATGAACATTAAACAACTTGATGCCGGGACAGGAATCACCTGGGCTGCCATCATAAAATCGAGCCCTAATACCACGTCAAAATCATCCATGTGGGAAACAGTGAAATCTACACTTCCTTCCCAAGACCCAAGCTTGATATTGACCCTCTTCATACCTCCACATATTGTTAAAGCTGCAGAGTTAACTGCTTTCATTTGTCCCACCTCCTTGGTGACAATCAACTTACATCTCTTAGCTTCCTCTAGAGAGATAAACGTATCTGTGGCCCCTGTGTCGACTAGAGCTTTAGAGGTTTTCCCATTTACGGAGATGTCCACATACATTAATCCCCTCTCTGGCTCTTTCCTCAAGTTACTCAACTGAGATTGTAATACAGTTATGAATCGGATGGAGCCCATTCTAGCCGGCTCAGGCTCGCCATCTCCCGTCGGAGCGTTCACTCGTTCTCATTTATTTGTTGTTGCGACCATGGCATTAAAAGCACTTCGTTGTGGACACTCTGTAACCCGATGAGGTCCATTGCAAAGAAAACACCTTAACGAGGGTATATTCCCTCCATTGCTCGATCTAGGACCAGTAGGGACTCTATTTTGAACTGGGTCCCTTCCAGGGAATCTTCTATTTGCTCCCCAACTCGATGTCTTCTCCCCTCAAGCCAACTTGTTCCACTAACCTGTTGGGTGTTAGCTCCACTCGTAGAAGGCATCTTGCGCTTTCCAGGATGATCGTTATAATTATTAAGGCACTCGGCAGCAGCTATCGCTACTGTCAAATCTTGAACCTTATGTCTCTGCAGCTTGAATCTAGCCCATGGCTTGAGCCCTTCAAGGAAATGAAACAACTTATCTCTTTCTGACATATCCTTTATATCCAACATCAATGTTGAGAACTCTCTCACATACTCTCGTATAGTCCCAGTGTGGGATAATTCCCTTAGCTTCTTACGAGTGTTGTAATCTACATTCTCGGGGAGGAAGGAGGTCTTCAACTCCTTCTTTAACGCATCCCAAGTCGTAATGGAGCACACTCCATCTTTAAACTTGGATCGCCACTATAACTTAGCGTCACCACCTAGATACATCAAAGCCATTGCCACCTTATATTCCTCAGATTCCGTGCGCATAGCTCGAAAATACTGCTCTATGTCAAACAAGAAATTCTCAAGCTCTTTAACATCCCTCGCTTCATCAAAGCGTTGAGGATCGGGGATCTTGGCTCGTACGTCCACTCTTTCAATCGGGTTTACGGTCAAGCTAGCTACCGCTGCTTGAAACACACTGATTTAAGCCTTTTGCTCATCATACCCAAGTTGTATGACGCCTATGGCCTCTCTTACCTCGTTGCCCAAATCAGTCACTGTCTCGAGCAAATCCTCTTGGGTCTCATCGACTCTCCTCATACGATCACCAGAGATCATATGAGCTCTAAGGGCTGCTAGCGCTGCTTCGATCTCTTCTAGCTTTTTTCGATCAACCAAACCAGTCTCTTGCACCACCGGCTCCGTAGCTTCCTGCTCTACACCTCTGTGAGAGCTTGTCGATCCGCCATTTCGTGTGCGAACCATTCTCGGTACAATCGGCTCAGTAACTTCTGGCTCTACACCTCTATGAGAGGTTGTTACTCCACCGTTTCTTGTGCGAACCATTCTCTGTAACTTGCTGGCACCTCTATGCCTGCAACACAAATAAGTATAATCGTGCCTAAATTAGAAGGGAAAGAGCAGCGCTGTGCTGAATCCATAATACCTCTATGCTTGAATTAACGATTGAGCACCTCTGTGCTTCAATCGAGAGCTGACACCTCTGTTTAGCTAAAAAGGGATTGAGCACTTATATGCATCAATCGAGAACTGACACCTCTGTGCAGTTAAAAAAAATGACTGAGTACCTCTGTGCTTCAATCAGGAGCTGACACCTCTGTGTAGCTAAGACTGATTGAGCACCTATGTGCTTCAACCAAGGACTGACACCTCTGTGCAGTCAAAAATGACTGAGCACCTTTGTGCTTCAGTCTAAAATCTGTCACCTCTGTGCATTAGAATGATTGAGCACCTCTATGCTACAATCTAAAATCAAGCACCTCCGTGCTGTGATCTACGGCCAAGCACCTCTGTGCTAGGTTTAGCACTTGTGCACAACTGTGCAACAAGCAGGTAACAAGCAATATCATGCTTTACTCAACAAATGAGCACCTCCGTGCTTTTAGTAAATGAACACGCACCTCTGTGCTCTGATACTAAGTGTCACAGACTTAGCCTAGTTAGTTCGGTTGCTAATCTGTGCGACACTCGAAAGGGACGCTTCCTAACCAAGTCATCCTTTATCTCGTATATCTGATCAAACAGAAACAAACATTGCGTTAGATCTTTATAGCCACATGGTCCTTCGACCAATAATCCGAGCCCGTGGGACATAGCGGATGCACACATTAACCCCCGAACTTCTCTGATAAAAAATGTTTTATTAAAAAAAACATCGGGTTACAGAAGACTCACCCACACCATCGATTAGGCCGTAGGGGCGACCCTCGATGGTGTTCATAAGACACGTACCTTTACCTGTGGATCAGCCCAAACTCTGTCGGCTGTCCACCCCCTACATATATGCGAAAACAAAATAACAGAAATGCTACCTATAGACGTTGAAATGCTCGAACATGGGACAATAAGTCATACCCCCACTCCCTACCTAAAACATTGAAATGCTTGAAAAGAGGACAAGTTTATTCTACCCTGTCACTAGGCCCTATACATGGTTGGCCTTGGCGTGCCTACCCGGTTGTGGCCCCATAAAAGGGACGACCACAAAAAAGCACACCCCGACCGGCTCCTCTATTCCCTGACGAAACCACCTGCAGCAAGAGAAGTTTCGATCCCTCTTTATTTTATTTTGTTTTAGAAATCGTAAAAATTATATGAAAATAAAGAATGAAATTGAAAGCTAGATTACTTTTTAGTTACATTCCCAGAAATTAATCTATAAACAAAACGTAAAAACCAACTAAGATACCTTGAAATATTTGCTTTCGGTTTTGGATTTAGATTGCTGAAAAATTTCTCTGTATTTTTATTGCTATTTTTCCTCTCAAAATTGAGAGTCCCCTGGTATATTTTCATTCGGCTTTTTATAGCCCTTTTACAAATCTAACATAATAAATAAATTATAAATTTGTTGTGTAATGGTGTTTTGAATATAATATCCCATGACTTTATTCCTTGTGAATGGCAGAAAACATGGATGAGTGGAGCGACGACAGAGCACTTTGGCATCCAATTGTTTAGGGTTACGTGAGTTAGGTCGGGTCGGTTGGACTTCGTGTCAAATATTGGGCCTGAATCAGGTCCTGCGGGTCGGGTCCGGATCCATATTCTGGACTCAGTTGGGTTGATGTTGTAATTTGGGTCTTGCTTTGTAAACAGGCTTAGTGAGTTGTTGTAATTTGGGTCTTGCTTTGTAAACAGGCTTAGTGAGTTGTTGTAATTGGGCTCGAACAATTGGACCTCATTTGGGTCACTAGTTGGGCCTACAAAATATATGTAATATAATTAATAATAATATAATATTTTTTAAGCCCGGTCAAAAATGGGTGTCTACAAATATACAAACTAAAACAATTCTATGGTGGCTGTTAGGCAGAATAGGCAAATGATTTATTCTATGTTGAATGAGCAGGGTTGGCTTTTGGATACGCATGAGCAAATTTCTGAGGAAGCTATTACCTTCTCTGAACAGCTGTTGGGGTCAAGAAACAACTCAGTTTCGGGGGAAAATGTTAGTTTTCTTAAGGAGTTACTGGAGTTATCTTTCTTGATCTGGCAAAGGATCATTTGCAGAAAAAAGTTTCTAAGGAAGAAGTCAAGGCTGCCATGTTTGCTCAGGACTTTGATAGGGTTCCTGAGCCGGATGGCTATTCCTCCCACTTCTTCAAGGTGGCTTGGGATATAGTTAGGGAAGATGTCTCTCAGGCTGTGTTTTATTTCTTTGAGCACTCGAAAATGCTGCCCGCCTTCAATGCGACCACATTAGTGCTTGTTCTAAAGAAAATTAACCCTAGTTACATGCGAGATTTTAGGCTTATCTCATGTCGCAGTGTTGTTTACAAATGCATAACTTGTATTATACTGTCTAGACTTAACGGGTCTCTGCCTGAGGTTATTTCTGAGAGTTAAAGTGCCTTTATTCCTGACCGAAGTATCATGGATAGCACCCTTATGGCTCAAGAGCTAGTGAAAGGTTATAATCGTGCATCTCTATCTCCTAGGTGTGCTTTAAAATTGGATTTGCAAAAGGCTTTTGATTCATTTGATTGATGTTTTTTGCTTGTTGTGTCAGATGTGTTTGAGATACATGATGTGATTATCTCTTGGATTAGGGAGTGTGTTACCACTCCTTTCTCTATCTCCTTCAATGGTAGTCTTGTTGATTTTTTTGAAGGGGCAAAGGGGGTTAGAAAAGGTGATCCTTTGTCCCCTTATCTCTTTGTGATCACTATGAATGTCTTATCGAAGTTGTTGGATACAGTGGCGGAGTATGGTGTTGTACAGTATCACTCGAAGTGCCAAAGGATCCAGCTTACTAATTTCTATTTTGCTGATGATCTGCTGGTTTTCTCCAAGGACACAGTTAGTTCTATTTTGGGCGTTTGGGAGGTCCTTAAAGCCTTCTGTTTTGCAGGGCTATAGATGAATGCTGGCAAGTCTAAGCTTTTTTTCCTTTAGCATTAGGGATGACACATTGTAGGAGATTCATGAGAGTACTGGTATATGTAGTGGCAAACTCCCGATCAGATATTTGAGTCTTCCTCTAAAAGGCTGTTTGTAAGGGATTGCCTTCCTCTTGTTGAGAAGATTGTTGCTAGGTTGCAAGGGTGGCAAGCTAATCTCCTTTCGTATGTTGGTAGAATCCAACTTATCTGTGTTGTCATTTATAGTATTGAGAATTTTTGGATTGTTCAAATGATACTACCGGACACGATCATTAAACGAATTAATCAGCTTTCTCTAAGTTCTTCTGGAAGGGTGAAGACAAGCCTGCAAAAGGGGCTAGAGCTAGTTGATCGCAGGTTTGTTCTCCCAAATCTGAGGGAGGCTTGGTCTCAACTCTCAAGGATCTAAAGATTTGGAATCAAGCTTGTATGGTTGGGTTGATTTGGAAGTTGTTGCTTAAGGACGGTTTTATCTAGGTAGTTTGGATTCATTCTTATATTATAAAAAATAATACTTTTTGGTTGCTATCGTGTTCTCGAAATTGCTGTTGGACTTGGATGAATTTATTACGGCTTTAACCTAGGGTTATGTTGGTTCAGGGGCTATTGAGGGATTCTTGTTCCTCTACTCGTGGGATTTTGAATGAGATGAGGATAAGGCGAGATAAAGTGGCTTGGGATAGACTTGTGTGGCATCCGGGGCATATTTCCAAGATTTATGTTATTTCTTGGATGACAATTCTTGATAGATTACCGACTAAAAGCAGGCTCATTTCTTTCGGTGTATCTATAAACGAATTGTGTGTGTGTGTGTTTTTTTTCCTTTCAAATGAGCAGAAAACGAGGGACCATTTGTTCTTTAACTGTGGTTTTTCCAAGGCCGTGTGGGAGGGTACTCTCCAGACTTGTCAGCCGTGGAGAAGGGTTTTGGATTGGGAACATGAGCTCCACTGGGCTTGTTACCATTTGAAAGGGAAGGTTCTGCTTTAGACTTTATTGAAAGTGGCTTAGAACTGTTTGGTGATGTGTATTTGGAAGGAGCACAATCAAATGATTTTTCAGGCAATTGTGAATGATATTGTTTTGCAGATTAAGGAGTTTGTGAGAATGATGTTTCATGATATGAAGGTTAAAACTAGAAGGTCTGTTAATAGGTATTTCTGTGCAGCTTGGGGTATTGATGGCTCAGGTGCATAGGGAGGTTTCGATCATTCTTTTGTTTTTTTGTGGGGGCTTTGTGCTTTCCCCTGTTTTGAGTGCACATGTTTGGTTTGTACAGTTTGTGTTACTTGGTAGGGGAGGATTGTGTATTGAGTTTTGTTTTGAAATGAAAGCACACATTCATCTAAAAAATTGTTGGCATCACAACATTTGGGTCAATGTTGTGAGACTGATCGACTGCACGCGCTTCTCCACTTTCTTTAAGGAAAACCCTTTGCATTTATAAAATGGGTCGTCATTCATTTGCATTCCAAAGGGATCCATGGATGGTATGTAATGCCTGCTAAAACCAGGTGGTTAAAAATGTTTAGCACAAGTATGAATAAAGAATTTCGATCCAGTAATCCTCAAAACAGCAACTACAGATTGTACTCTCAAGCATGAAAGATTATAATACCATCCTCGGTAAGCTAAAAAAACTGAGAAACAAATAATACTGATTCATTAACCTTAGAATGAGAAAATCAGTCTCACGTATTAACTATGAGGGTGTCCCCAAAATGATTTCTTATGCACGTAAAAGCACCGACCAACACAGCTCAAGACTGAGAATCGTTACGATAAAATCTGCATCTTTCACATACCTTTTCCACTGCAAAGACGTGCACGAGACCATAGAACATAGAATGTGTTTAACATACAAGGATGGTTTTAGACATCCAACTGACACAGCATGCCTCCAAATGCTACACAGAATAATTTGACTATTAGGAACTAAAAAGACATTTTTGCACATGGCTAAATTCCGCCATAAAATGCTAGTTTCCATACAACAACAATTCCACATCACTTTAACATTAGTCACAGTAACTTCAACTTTTTATAGAGACTCTGTAACTGAGAAAGGCTTAACTAAAATTGAAAGATAATGTTTAAAGAGCAAATCCATTTCCACTATTTCCCGATGTCTACTGATATTCAATATAGAAGTAGGGGAATTTTGGAATTTCCACTTTTTCCTCGTCATTAATGCCCACTTGTTATCAGAATTATAATAGAATTACCAGCATATGCACTTGATATTGAAAATTTCATCAAATTCTAACAATACAAGACCCACACTAAGCATCAAAACTCAAAGGCTAAGACAAACTCCTACTGCTCCAGAGAAATTTACACAAACATCCAAAAGGCATAAACAAAGATGAAACGCTAAGACATACCTCGAGTTCATGGGGTCTGGGGGAAAGAAGCCGAACAGATGTAACAGAAGGCTAAGTGAGAGCTGCTGACACATAATTAAGCTATCTTGGTGATGGGTTTCTCCAGGGGTACGAGTTGAAAATGATGATGAACATTAAAAGATTGGACCAGATGAGATGACGGGTAGAAAAGAAGTGGAGATTGACATGGAAAAAACTGGGATTTATTCTTTTTCAGAAATAAAAATTGAAAATTTGATTACTAGAAGAGAAACTGTGTGATGTGCTGCTTCAACTTGGTGCCGCCAAAGTGATCAGCTTTATGAAGTTGGGTCATAAATTAGAAGAGCCCAATTCTAAGCCGAAACCGAAACAAATTCTTTCATTTACGCCCAATAGCCTTCGCAAAGAGTTCAAAACTTAAACCCCTAAAAAAAGCTTAAGGAAGAACTCGTCGAACACTCTTCTCCCTCTCTCTTTCGCTTTGCTCCTCTCTTCATTCTAAAACAAGCAAAACCCTAGCAGCAATGGCATCCATGCTAGTAATTTCACTTGTCTTCACTCATTTTTCTTAGTGTATTGAATTTCTTTTTGAAATGCTTCTCAATCTTTCTTTTCCTTTTCTTTTCAGCAACCTCAAATCATTCTTTTGAAAGAAGGGACGGACACTTCCCAGGGGAAGGCGCAGCTAGTCAGCAACATAAACGCTTGCACGGCCGTGGCTGATGTAGTTAGAACGACTCTGGGTCCCAGGGGCATGGACAAGCTCATCCACGATGACAAAGGAAATGTCACCATTTCCAACGATGGTGCTACCATCATGAAGCTTCTGGATATTGTCCATCCTGCCGCCAAGATCCTCGTCGATATCGCCAAGTCTCAGGACTCCGAGGTCACTAACTATTCCCTTTTACTCTTTTTTATGTTGTAGATTCCGAATTGTTTTATCCAGTTTTAATTCAATTGTAGTTTAAATAGTTGCTTGGACATTGGGTTTTCATTACTAAGCTGATAGTTCGATATTGAGTTGGTTTTTGTTCAGCATCATGAATCTGCTTAAAGGTATTGATGCTATCTAGATCCACTATTTTTCGTGCTATTTAAATGAATTAAGTAGCTTTGTTCTTGTGTCTTGCAGGTTGGTGATGGTACTACAACCGTTGTACTGCTAGCTGGAGAATTTTTGAAAGAGGCCAAGCCTTTTGTTGAGGATGGAGTCCACCCTCAAAATCTTATTCGCAGTTATAGAACTGCTTGCAATTTGGTGAGTTTACGTTTTTAGCCCTCCTATCATGGTTTAGATGTGGCAGTAGTTTTTATGTGTGTATTTATGTTGATTGTTTTACCTAATGGACAGGCAATTGAGAAGATCAAAGAACTAGCTGTTAGTATAGAGGGGAAGAGTCTAGAAGAGAAGAAAAACTTACTAGCTAAATGTGCCGCAACAACACTTTCTTCAAAACTCATTGGTGGAGAAAAGGAGTTTTTTGCATCAATGGTTGTGGATGCTGTTATTGCAATTGGAAATGAAGATAGGTTAAATATGATTGGAATTAAGAAGGTAACCTTCTGTTTCATGCCTTATTGTCGACCCTTTTTGCCTTTTTTTTTCCTGATATTTATACTTGGGTCTTTTGAAATGATGCCCTGTCATGGGAAATGATATTTTGGATCCAATGTGTCTTATATCACACTATCTTACTTCCTAGCTGTGTGTAGCACTTGGCTGCTCTTTATATTTAGATTCTCATCCAATGTTTAAAAAGGTGCAACTGAGGCGTGCCTAGGCGCTAAGGAGAGGCGAGGGTGAAGTGCCTAATTAGGTCTAGGCGAGGTGCTTTCAATGAAACGCAGCAAGGCGCTGCCTTTTCAATTTTTTGTCTTTTTTTAATTATGTTTTACACGCTAACTTATATATCAACAACTCAAAAGAAGTAAAAATGAAATGTCAATGAAGAAAAGAGTAAAATATGGTGGGTGTGACTAGAAAAGAGAGTTTAATGGGAGACGTATGAAAATTTGGCATGAAATACAGATAAAAGGGGGGGGTGCTTTACCTTATATAATTACTGTTTGTCTTGAAGTTTGAAAGAAATACAAAGGGGGACGAATAGAGGCCATTTTTGGTCTTAAAATAGACAACCGACTGAGCATGCAAAATTAGAGAGACATGCATGCACGAATTGAAAATCGAGGGAGGAAAAGATAGGTTTCAGTGAGTTTTGTTGCATAGTAATAGGTTCTTGAGCAGCACGTTTAGCACATGGTGAAATTTGATTCCATGAGAAAGAAAAAAAAAATCTTGGAAACACAATTTAGACATACGAAAATGGAGGATTTAGGGTGGATAGAGGAGGGATTTAGGGTGTAGGTGGTGTTAACAAGGAGGAAGACACATTTGTTGAGAGGTGCGAGGTGGAGGGAGAGGGACAAGAAGGAGACAAGTAAGAAGTTGATGCCAACTCATTATTAGACTTTTATTTATTGTTTTAGTTTCTTATTTGGAATTGTGGACCAAGGAAGGAAGGGGGGTTTTGCTTGGGTTCTCAAGGTACAATGGTTGATGGAACAAAAGTGATGTTTAATACATAAAATGTTGATAATGAATACTCTTTGGTATTATATTGCCTGAACTTTTCTTTATGTTTGATTATACAACTGGAAGAAACTTTTATATTTTTTATTTTTAAAATGTGCGCCTTTGCTATAAAATCCCTATTGCCTTGATGCGCCTTGCACCCTTTTTAACACTGGTCTCATCCATTAGTGATTGAGCTTCATGTAAGTGTCAATGTTGCAATGTACCTTTAGTAAATGAGGCGTGCATCAATTTTACTGGTTTTTATAAGGTTTAAAATATGGGTCAAGGTTTTATGTTTCTTGCATCATATATTACTGTCATATCAAAAATTGATTATTATTATTTTTTCTTTTTCAAGGTTCCTGGTGGTAATATGAGGGACTCCTTTTTGGTCAACGGTGTTGCGTTTAAAAAGACATTTTCATATGCTGGTTTTGAACAGCAGCCAAAGAAGTTTTTGAATCCCAAAATACTTCTGTTAAACATTGAGTTGGAACTAAAATCCGAGAAAGAAAATGCTGAGATAAGGTAGTTGTTTTTACTATCTTTTATTTGAATTATATTTTCATGTCAGTATTGACTCTACCTTTTGTACTAAATGCTACAGACTTTCCGATCCATCACAGTATCAATCAATTGTTGATGCGGAATGGAATATCATATATGACAAGTTGGATAAATGTGTGAAGAGTGGTGCAAAAGTTGTTCTTTCAAGGTTGGCTATTGGTGATTTAGCAACACAGGTGAGATTTTGCCTTGATTGTAAACACTGCATTTGTCTTTCTTTAAACATGTCTTTTTAACTATTCATAACTAACACAATCTTTATAAATCATTTTCCTTTTGGGGTTATGTTCCGACTAAATTGAGTTAATACATATTTTTGTATGTGAAAATAAGTTTTATCTGGTGACTATGAAAAGACCTATGACATTCACTCTGGCTACTTTGTTACCTGCTTGTATGAGTTCTTTTGTTGGGCCTTGTAAAAGGGTTATGTTGCCATATGCACGCTCTTACTTGACACTTCATAATTCAAACATATATTTCTTTCCAGCTCCAATGTTCTCTCCATTGATAGTTTTGCTTTTCCATGGAACTTTGAGGAGTGATTTTTGTCAATAACTATGACTTTTTTATCCTCAAGTTTTATTAACCTGAATGTGTGTTGCCAGTATTTTGCAGATAGAGATATTTTCTGTGCTGGTCGTGTAGCTGAGGAAGATCTTCACCGGGTGGCTGCGGCAACTGGTGGAACCGTACAAACATCTGTTAACAACATAATTGACGAGGTCTATATATACTTATGGAAATGCAGCCAACCCCGCCTCCCCCCCCCAACCAAAACACCCCAGTATAACCTTTCCAGCTTTTCAGTTCTTATTGAATCTTTTGAATTTAATTTTCTTCTTTGTTGTTTTAAAGGTTCTGGGAACATGTGAGGTTTTTGAGGAAAAGCAGGTTGGAAACGAAAGATTTAATATTTTCAGTGGTTGCCCATCAGGACGGACAGCTACTATAGTTCTTCGTGGCGGAGCTGATCAGGTTTTCATATTTTTTCTAGTGATGTTTATTAGCATATACTCCCTGTCCCATTAAAATTTTTCCCTTTCGTGTTTTAAAATTGTCCCATTTAAATTGTCTCTTTGAAAAAATCAACTTTTACCAGGCACATTTCCCTTTCTATTCTTTTTCTAGTTTCCCAATAAAATAAAATTTAACTTTTCTAGGATAAAATTGTCATTTTATTTTTTTACAACACCTTTCTTGCACAAACTTTTTTCTTCCTAAAACTACGTGAAAAGTCAACAATGGACAATGTAAATGGACGGAGGGAGTATTACTTTTTCATGCTGATGCAAGAGATTATATGCATTATTATTTTCAGTTCATTGAAGAAGCTGAGAGGAGTTTACATGATGCAATTATGATTGTTAGAAGAGCTTTGAAGAACTCTACTGTAGTTGCTGGAGGTGGTGCAATAGATGTATGTATTTACAATAACTAGTGAATTTTTAAGCATATTCGAAGACTATTTGTTCTCCATATGTGAAACTTGCCTTTGCTGGCAGATGGAGATAAGTCGATACTTGAGGCAGCATGCACGCACAATAGCTGGGAAATCTCAACTTTTTATCAACTCTTATGCAAAAGCACTTGAGGTAGGTGTTTCTGCCCTTTCTTTTATCTTCCGGTTTAGCCCAAATCATCACCCATCTTCCTTGGGAGATAGATTCTTCCAAGGCTGGGTCTTGGTCCTTGGAAATTGTGAATTTCACTTCCCTAGTTTTCTTCTAGGCTTTGGACTCGTCCATACTTAAAAGGAAAAAGTTGTTTTTTTAATTTCTTTATACGAAATAAGTCATTACCTGAGATGCATATACACATGTAGACATGCCACAACATTGATTTTATGCTAAAGTCTCGCTTCTTGATTTTTCTGAACCATTTGAATGGTCAGTATATTTTTCTTGAATACAGATATACAAATTTGAATTTGTTTTCTTGTCAAAGGTAGCCAGTCATGTAAATTATTACCAGAAAAGTGTATTTGATATATTCGTTGGAAGATTTTATATACACAGTTTATTGTCCTTGCTTGTGTATGCTTTTATTTGGAGACCATTGTATAATGCTTCCGTAGTATGACTTCCTCATGAATGTATGAAAAACTCTTTTATCATGAGAGCAATATATTTGGTAAGGTAGGATGTAACTTTGCTGTCTATCAAGATGAAACTTTTGCATTTAAACTATGGGGCAGATATTTGACATCCTGATGTTTCTTCTCATCTTCAGGTTATCCCTAGACAGCTTTGTGACAATGCTGGTTTTGATGCCACTGATGTGTTGAACAAATTAAGGCAGAAGCATGCACTTCCATCTGGTTTTGTTCTTTTCAATATTTTTTTATTCTAAATCTCTTTTAATCATTTTCTGGTATTGTTATCAGTGAAACATTCTCCTTCAATAGTTTGAGGTTCTGGGCAGGTGAGGGTGCACCTTATGGAGTGGACATCAACACTGGTGGAATAGCAGATTCATTTGCAAACTTTGTGTGGGAGCCATCAGTTGTAAAGGTGGCTTGATCAATTGCCAACTAACAATTGATTATATAATTCTGTACATTTTAGTTCCGTGCTAATCTTAACTTCATAAATTGTTCCTCTGGCATCTAAAATGTTTGTTGACAGATCAATGCCATCAATGCTGCAACTGAGGCTGCATGTCTTATTCTAAGTGTAGACGAGACTGTTAAAAATCCCAAGGTAGTGCATTGTTCCCTGTCTAGAAGTACATGCATGCTTTTTTATATTCCGTGGTTTGTCATTTGCTTGTTTGTGTTAACCTTGTATCTTTATATTGCTCAATTATTTTTGTATGAAAATGCTCCATAATTTCAGAGTTTGGTGTCTCTATGATATTCATAATCATTGTTGTCAAGGTGTAATGCTAGACAACAAAAGCTTCTCGGGAAATATCAATGTGTTATTGAAGCTCATCCTTGGCCATAAATTTTGTTAGCAAGACCTATTTGTGGTTGATGATCTTTCAAGTAGTTTGACGTGCTTATACTCTTAGTAGACAAAACGAGAAATTTCATGATAATTAAACATAGATGAATATACATTTAATTTTTTTGGTTCTGAAGTCTCTGGTGGGTTTCTGCTCAAAAATAGAGTAGAAAGGGCAAATAAGAGTTTTTTTTTTTTACTTATCTAGTTATTGTCTTTTTTGATCATCTGAAAATGTTATTAACGAAAATGTCCGTCGAGGAAACTTAGACTTTTAACTACATAATTTTGTTCTTGCTGGATATTGACGCCATAAATTCTACCTTAGTTAACCTATCTACCTACTTTAGTAGTGTTTTCATATTTGCGGAACTAGTTTTTGGCCTTGATGTGTTCTCTCATGCATTTGATGTGCTGTAAAGCTCCTTAATTGCTTTCGTGTGTTCAATTTTGCAGTCGGAGAGTGCACAAGGAGAGGCTGCTGCAAGTGCTATGGGTGGTAGAGGGCGTGGGGGTGGTTTCCCTGGCCGGGGACGAGGAATGAGGAGGCGATAGAGACGACCCCCTTTTGTTTTTGTTATCAAATTGTCTAAGATCAAGTTGATATCGCTTTTTGTTATTTCCTTTGCAATCAATGTTTGTGGTGTGGCTATTGGGATGTGGCATCGCTTGTGATTGAATGTTTAGCTTCTTTGTGAAACGTGGCTGCTGCTGCTTTGGTTTGAAGTAGAAAATGGAACTTGGTCCTTTAATCTTTTTCAAAGGAATTTTTGACATGAGTAAAATATAATCTCTAATTTTGAAATTTAAAGGAAATTTGAATAATTTTTTATTAATCTAACATGATTATAAGGGATAATATATGTTCTAAAAATTTTCACCCATTTGACAATGAATATTAAATTATCCTACAATCGGAGACTTCTAGAAGTAATGATCATTCCTTTAACTATTGAGGTAGTTTTATATTTTATATATTTTTTAAGTTGTATCAGATAATTTATCTATATTTTGCAGTTAATTTTAAATAAAATATTAAATATACTTTAAAATTAAAGGCTTAAGTACAAATAGGTACTTTTTTACTTTGGTTAACTATTTTTTTAGATAAATTAGATGCTTAAATTATTATAGTTAATTTTTATATATTTTTTATGTTGATACATTACATAAAATTAAGTATTTGTTTGATTAAAATATATTTTAGCGGCTTAAAGCAAAAAATGATATAGTTTAGGGACTTATTTTTACAAAAAAAAATAGTTGAGATACTTAAAGTGATTACATATAACAGTTTAAGAACTTAGTTTGACCAAAAAATAATTTAGATTTCTAGAGAAAAAATTGCCATAGTTTAAATATTTTTTTTAGTTGAAGCCAAAATTAAAAGTAATAATTAATTTTTTAATATTGAAGTTTGTATTTTTTTATTAAAAATATTAAACAAAATAATTTGAATGTAGTTATTATAGTATTATATATTAAGTCAACCAAAACGAGTTTCACATAATCACGACGACCCAACTAAGAAATGTAGAAGTTGGTGAATAACGGTCAAGTGGGAGCAAGCATTAATATCAAAATCAAGTCAAGTCCAGCACGAAAATGGATGGAATTTCACAAAACGATGACAATTACCCAGAAACCATTGAGTGCACGAGACAGGAAAAGAATGCCAATTGCTTTATAAATAGGCATCACCAAAGCTGAGGAGATCCCATCCCATCCCATTGCATTCTTAAACCAATTTCATAATGGCAAACACAAAGGGAAATAGACCCTCACTTCCCATCACCAACCTCGTTCTATTTCTCTTCATTTCTCTCTCAATTCTCCCCGACATCACCGTCGCCAGGTATCACCATCACCCATCCCTTCCAACACCACCGTCCCCTCCTTCGGTTCCACCGCCATCGCCACCAAAGAAACCAGAGGCCGAGACATACCAAGGAGGAGGCATGTATTATCTGCCTCCTAATCGCGTCTAGAAAATCCCCATACTGCTTCATGCTACTGGTTAGTGTCTTCCCCATTGGGACCTTCACTTACAACTTCGATTGTGTACGTAAGTAACGACACATCTTTCTGTTTCTCTGCTGCAGGAGTTTAACAACAATACAGTAAGCCTTATCAAATAAAACTGAAGCATGCATGCTGCTGCTTCGTCTTGGGCGCTTTGAAGGAATAAAATGGTTAATACCGTTGTTTGAACACGTTTTTCCTTACAACTCAGCATATGTTTATGGTTTAGTGTGGGAGTTTGAATTATAGTACGAGCATGTATTATATACCCGCGATCACGTAGCGTTTTAGTTGTTTTCATTTACGCAATAAAATGATGTTTTTCAACATTGCAGTACAATGAGTTTACTATCGTGAGAGATCATACAGTTCCACTTGCTTAAATATATGATGTTTTACAATATCGCAGTAAATTAATCATTTACAAACACATAAATTGAAGTCGAATTAATCAAAGAAATTTGGATGGAACTTTAAAAAACCCGATGAGACCAAGTAACCTACGTACCACTTTCCATTGACTTCAGAGACACGCACACACCATCCACTTAGAGAAGGCAGAAAATGAATGCCCCAGACTCACCAAGCTACATCAATAGGTTGTTCATACCTTAATTTACACGCAAGAGCCTACTTACGGGAGCTGAGGAGACCCCATTCTTTTCCAATTTCATAATCCAAAACACAAAAAATCTATAACTATTAACACAAAAACTAGTCACTTAAGATTACAAAAGCACCATAGAAGAAAAATATTATAAATATAACCTAAAAACTTGAACAAAACCATATGAAGAAAAAATAAATATTGATGAACAAAAGATGGATACAAATATATCTGATTGTATTGACAACAATAAACACCATCTTGATCAGTCGTGGTGATGTCAATCCAACTTTGAGAAAAAAGATAAACTAAAATAACAACCAAATGACCAAAAATATATCAACCAAATGACAAAAAATATATCATAAAATCAGAGGAAAACATGACATAAAAGCAAAAGAAAAGTATCATAAAGACACTGTAACCCCTTTACCCGACCTAGATGAAAGAGACAAGATCCAGAAGGTCCTAAGTTCTCCAAAAACTTACTAGAACATTATTTAAAATACGTTAAAAATTAACCCTCATATTTATTTATTTCAAATATTTTATGTAACCGAAATAAATAAATAATAATTAAAACGTGACTCAAACGTTTATCAAATTCAGAGTTTTAACTCCTAAAATCCAAAACAACATTTATGTCCAATGTCTCAAAAATATTTAAGCGTAACACATATTATAAAAATAAAATATTTATAAAATATGAAATACAAAACCAAGTAAAATGTCATACAATGAATATAATAAAATCTGAATAATGTCATAACTCTAAGTACCAGTTCTCCTAACCTGAATATCTGAAAGAGAGAAACTAAGGGGTATAAGCTAATAAGCTTAGTAGGTCTCTAAAGTGCAAACAAACACAAGTCATAATATAGTCCGAATCAACTAATATTAATTATATAGTTCGAATCAATCAGTGACAATCAAATATTTGAATGTTATACAAATGCTCATGCACTAGGGATGGCAACGGGCCGGGTATTGGTCCCCCGTCCCCGTTTAAAAAATTCATATCCGTCCCCGCTTAAAAAACCGCGGGGATTTAAACGGGGATCCCCATCGGGTAATCGGGGAAAATCGCGGGGAAACGGGTATCCCGTTTAGCATAAACGGTTATTTAAACGGGTATTGGGCCGGGTATATATATATATTTAAATTAAATATATAAATATTATATATATTTTTAAAATTAAATTAAATTAAATTTATTAATATTATATATATAATAATTATTTTTAATATTTATCGGGCAGGGTATCGGGCCACATAATCGGGTAATCAGGGCGGGGATTACCAAACTCGTCCCCGTCCCCGTTTAGCATAAACGGTTTTTTCCGTCCTCGTTTAATTCGATTTTCGGTTTTCCCCGTCGGATTTAGGTTTTTTTGCCATCCCTATCATGCACCCACCCATACTCCTGTCACATCATCTAAAGAATGGGTGGCCCAGAAATACACTATCTACAATCAAACCACACCGTATGAAGTGAAATTTGTCACTAAGGCAAAGTCAGAGGTCACTAAATTCGAAAGTAATATTCACCCCGTTGAGTGAATGCACTTAACTTCTCCTATCAAAATTCGTCCCAATACGACATACAAAATGACATACAATCTGATTTTCGATCCTATCTGAAGGTAAAAATATTTATAAAGTTCCACAGTCTTAATGTATAGCATATATTGTTAGGGTTACGGTTAGTTTACTGTGGTAGTTATTAGTTTAGTTTTGTAACGGTACGTGGTTATTTTGGTACTTTTTGATATTGTTTAAGCAGGTGCCTTGGTTGTATATAAATAGATGATGGTTGTGTTAATGGAAGATTGATTCAGAGGTTATATTTCATGAGATACATCTATATCGTATATGGTATCAGAGGTTTTCAACAATGGCAGAAAGTGTGTTGAAACTGCTCACGCATAAAACTATCTCCATTCGTCTTGATGACTCAAATTACTTCCTTTGGCGGCGGCAGGTTCTATTTGCATTGGAAAGCTTGGCCCTTTTCAATCATGTTTGTTCCTCCTTAGTACGAGGTTGAAGCAGGCATCGAGCAGTGGATCAATTCGAATTAGTGCCTACAATAAATATTTAATAATTAATAAATTATTCTAAACTTAACGATTGAACCAGACGTACTAAAGATTATCAGTTTACAATCAAGGTTAACACGATCAACTCGAATGGGTTCGAAATAAGTGGGCAACAGTGGCGGTAACCCGGTTTCCGATTCAGAGTTTCCTGTAAAACTTACAACGTCCTAATCAAATCCCACATCGTCAAAATTATTTTCGACTCGAACGGCCATCCGACAGCGGGTTTGGTTCGAATATAGCGATCTTCCAGATAGGAACATTTTGACTCTACAAAACTTCAACGGCAGCAGTCCCGAGGGTCGGTGGCCTCACGGCTGGCCACAAGAACCCATGCTACCAATCGGCGGCAGCAGTACAAAACAGGCCTGACGAGAGCCTCCCCGGTGTGCCTCTAGCCATCTTGGCCTACCCCATGTGAGCTCCGATCTCGCAGTAGCCATAAACGACCGATTACATGCGGCGACGACGTTTTTTTAGCGAATCAAGCTCGCGATTTCAACACAAAACAACCCCCGACGACGGCAGCAACGACAGGGTTGCGACGAGACCTTATAAGGAGACCGAAGGTCTTACCTTGATGCTCGGAAGGTGCTGCAATGAAAAATAAAGGTGACGGCGGCGCGATTAGGATTTATGCAAGATGGGAAGAAGTTGGGGAAGGAGAAGCCGCACGGGATTTGAAAGAAACAAAACTAGGATTGTTTGATAAATAAAATTTGTTTAATTACCACGACATTTATCAAACTCTTTCTAGAATTTTGGAAAATGGTTCTGAACTTTCGAAACTTGCAATTTAGTCACTATTATCAATTTAAAAAATTAGGTCAAAATTTATCAAATTCTAGGGTT
This sequence comes from Hibiscus syriacus, assembly GCF_006381635.1. Lineage (NCBI taxonomy): Eukaryota > Viridiplantae > Streptophyta > Magnoliopsida > Malvales > Malvaceae > Hibiscus > Hibiscus syriacus. The sequence goes on along the minus strand of NW_024063127.1, from coordinate 1,210,925 downwards.
TTTTTGATTTGGAGTTATTTCGGGGTGTTACAGGCACACTTATTTGATATAAAAATAAAAATATCAACAACGACACTGATATAAAGATTGGTGTCGCCCTCAATCAACCAAGAATAAATAAATAGACAAATAACTTTAGAGTTTTGGAAAGATAGACGGTTAATTATTAAGTTACTGCATGATGTGGTATTTAAATTTAACAAATATTAAACATAATAACACATTAGCATTGTAATCACCATTTTTACCTTGATCCAGCTGGTTCCCTACTCCAATTAACACCTGCAGCAACCCTTCCAGGTTGCAAATTCCAATTTCACATTCCATCATCTTCTACCCACAAAAGCAGCCCCTCCACATTTTAGCAAGCAAAAGCAGCCCTTCCACACGTACCAACAACAACCACACATGCAAGGAGCAAGGAAAAATCATCTTTGATTCTTTTTTTGTAAACTAGGGCTATAAAAACCCCATAACAATATGTAAAATAAACAGAAAAAAATCAAGAGAAATAGAGGAGGAATCAAGAGCAAATACACATCAAATTGAAAAGAAAAAAAACACCACAAAGGTTATTTTTACATTTGGTTTTATTTTTTCAACTTTATATTTTATTTTTATTTATTTTCGAAAAAAAAATAAGTTAAATAAAAAAAAAGAGAAGAGTTGGAAGCTTTGAAGGTATTATGCGTATGAGGAAGAGAGGAAGAAGATGGGTTTTAAGTTTATAAAAATTTTGGGTAAATAAGGCATGGGGTCCTTGGTTTTGGGGAGTATTGTTTTATTCACTTAAAATAGGGAAAATCATGAAATAATCCCTCTAATTTATGTGCATATTTACACTTTAGTTCCTAATTTCTCTATTTTTATTATTATTTCAAAATTAGGTGCTATATTTTCATTTTTTTATTTTAATCTCTATGTTTTACTTTATTATATATAATCCCTTAATTATTTTTTTACATGAATATATATATATATATATATATATATATAATTCATTATGATATTCCGATTAATTAATTATGGTTAAACCACATTATTAATACTTATATTTTATAATATTTCGAATTATATTATCATATTCTTATTAATATTTATTTATTTTTAAATATTAAGAAAATGGATGTCTTAAAGCAACTAGATGTCATTTTATGATATTTTTAAATAAATAAATATCTACTTTTATAAATTATATATATTAATTTTATTTTATTATTTTTTTGGGAAATGTTTTATTAATATTTATTTATTTTTTAATATTAATAAAGGGGCTATCTTAAAGCAACTAGATGTCATTTTCTGATATTTCTAAGTAAATAAATATCTTATTTATAAAAATTTAAAAAATTATATATTTATTAAAAATATAAAAATTAATATATTTTCTTGAAATTATACTAATAAATTTGAAATAACAGGATTATGAATTAAATATATTTTTGAGTTCTTAAATTTCTAATAATAGAGACAATTTATAATTAATGTGTACCAATTTTGGGCATTATAGGGGTGCTAATCCTTCCCTAAACGTAACCGACCACGAATCCTTTTTTATTACTAAAAATTTATTGGTTATACGTAGACTAGTTTATATTTTAAATTATGTTTTCTTAAAAACTCTTTTAAAAGATTGTTTTTAGGTATTTGACCTACGTAACCCAAAAAGGTCGATGGCGAGTCCTAAAACATTTTTAAAATAAAAATCATTTATTTATTCATTTTACTTCTCCCGCCAAGTAAAAATTCGTACCCGGGCCAAAAGCGGTTACGATAGCTTGGCGACTCCGCTGGGGACCCTGGTCAAACCTAAGTCGATTATATATTGTCTCTATAAGTTAGAAAATTGAGAATTCAATTTTATTTAATTTATGATTCTTTTGATTTTTTTAAATTTATTTTATACCCTTGTATATTTATGTTTGTATTTAATTGCTTTTTAGATATTAATTTTTATGTGAAAATTTATCCTCACACACAACACTTGCATTACATAAACATAAGCTCTATATTCGAGCTCTTTTCCCTTTTAAGTGGGAGTGAAAGCGACGTCTTTGTAAGAATTTATTCTCTGTGTCAGACCTAGCAAGTAACTTTCGGGGTTCATATACTCTATGTCTTCGTGAGAATTTATTCTCCGTGTCAGGCATAGAGAAATGTATCCCCTCGAATTGAACTCGATCCGCTTAAGTCTGTAATGGACTAGGATTAAGGGTTTGACAGCCGAAGGGTGCACCAACAAGGATAATTCGAGTACCTTTACTCTTAGAACTGAAACTCTGCATATAGTAAACCCTAGAAACTCTTCCAATATGAAATCATGCCGAAATTTATCCAAAATAGGTGTACACAAAGGAGAAATGAATTCTAACTTTTATCTTTTAATTAATTTAATTATTTATTTCCCTTCTGAATAAATGCATGTGAATTTAGATTATAGTATTATTTAAAGTATGCTATGTAGAAAGCATATTTAAATAGAAATATTTGGGTAGACATTATTATTAAATTAAATTTTTCCTTCCTTATTATTTGAACTAATTCATTTCTTTTTATGTTTTTCACTATTTACATGACATCATACAGGATTAAAGGTATTGATCTTCGAGTTAATTGTCTCATTGGAAAACATTCATCAATGGATAAAAAGTATTCGAATCAAATAGTTCCAAACTCAGAAGTAAGACAGTGGTCTGAAGAATTACAAAGACAGGTGGGAGATAGTTTGTAGGATGATTATATACTAGATTTAGCAAGTTATGCTCCAATTTCTCTTAAAATGAATGATATTCAGGATCTGCGAGGCATTTGGGAGAGTTGGGATTCAAATAAAAAGTTGTAGTTCTATCAGTATTACGGGGACATTGCATATTTGCTTTATGTTGAAGTTGATGATGAATTGTTACGAGCCTTGATTCAATTTTGGAATCCAGGATATAATTGCTTCATTTTCAATAAAGAGGACTTAGTTCCTACTATTTAAGAGTATACAACTTTGCTACATATGGAAGGGTTTTGGAAAATCGAATTTATTCAAGATCAATCAAAACTCAACCTTTCAGAGTTAAATTAGTAAATATTGTAGGAGTACGAGAGGAATGGGCAATGGCTCGTACAAAACAAAAAGGTGAGGGCGAAGGCATTTCTTGGACCAACATCAAAGAAATCATTCAGAGTCATCCAGATGATAAAGTACGATTTGATCTCTTTGCTCTGGGTATATATGGTATGGTCATCTTCCCGAAAGCATTGGGATACATTGAGGCTGTAGTAGTAGATTTATTTGAGCAGCTATAAAAAAGGGTCAATCATGCTTCTACAATTCTAGCATAAACCTTTCGATCATTAAGCTCTTGTAGAAGGCTGGGAGGTGGACGGTTTTCAGGATGTTCACAATTGTTATATATCTGGATCCGTAACCATTTTTGGAGGACAGAAAAGGTATCACATCGTCGCTTTAGTACGGACTACTCACCGTTGAAAGAGTTTCTTGAACAAGAATGGCCGAAAGAAGTCATGAAAGACATGTGGATGAATGCCCTTCGAAATATGCAAAGCAATGACATCGTTTGGCGTGCCCCTTGGCAAATAAAAAGGGAGTTCCCTTACAAATGTGGTAACTACAACTGGGGTGATGCTTCTCGGTTTATGGGGAGGAATTGGATATGCACCACTTCTAGCTATAAGGCAGTACGAATGTCGTCAATTTGTTCCTATTACTGTTGGGTTACATTCGTCTGAGTTTGTATTTCATGGCAAAAATTACAAAAGAAACATCATGGATGTCATTAAAGCTTGGAAAACAACTTTCTGTATTCGAGCCAAAGAAGCGAAAGTAATGTTAACCCCTGATTATGAGGAATGAAGGTCTGTTAGGAAAAATGAAAATATTCCTCTATCAAACCAAAATAAGGATATCTCTATGGAATATCACATTCGGGTAGTCCTATCAGAGAGAAATCGTAAGAGCTGAGTTTAAAGTAGAAAGAGAGGGTTGGTTGAAAGAATTAAAGCAAATGCGACGAGATAAAGCTATGTTGGGTCGACGTTGACTTTCATGCAGCACAATGTGCAATGTTGAGAGAAAACAAAGAAAAAGTAGATGGTGAGTTCAAAACGTTAAAGAAGAATTACTATGACCTGCTAAAATCCTGGAGAGCATCAGGATCGATAAGAGCAACAGCACAGATGACCAAAGAGTTGAACATTGAGAAATGTCGAGTCGAAGATTTGAAAGGAAACAATAGTCGTTTACTCAAGAGCCTTGAGAAAGGGAAGCAAAAAATGAAAGATCTTGAAGTTGACAAAAGGAAGTGAATTGTAAAGCACAAAGCTGAAAGTCACGAGATTATGAATGAAATGGAGAAAGAAATGGATCAAGCCAAAGAATTAGAAGATATGAAGAATGGTATTCTTGAGGAATTTGAGGTCGAGAAAAACATCATTTTCAAGGGTTTTGAATCCAAAATGAACAATATGATTACCGAACTTGAGGTTAGGGGATAAAAGATTGAAGAGTTCGATGTTGAAAAAGACAAATGGGATTTGGAGAGAAAAAACTCCAATACCAAACTCGAAGCAGGGCAAGAGGTAGCCAAAAATTGGATGCAATGATGTAGAAACAAGAATGTGCAAATCCAGAAGCTTAATCAAAGGACACAAGAAACACGAACAAAACTTGAAGAGGATTTAGATCAGTGTAGAAACAAAAACACAGAGTTTATTGCTTACATCTTGCAACTTGAAGAATCATTATTCCAAGAAAATGTTCGTCTAGGACCTAGTGATCTTAAAGAAAGTTATGAGGAGAACGCTTCATTATGAAGACGAATCCGAGATCTTGAAAGTACTTTGCACAGTTGTCAAGTAAGAATCACTCAGTTAGAGCAAACTCGCGATGGAACTAATGAACAATGGCAAAAATCGACTGATTTTTATGAAGAAAAAAGTGAAGATAGAAGCAGTATGGTAGTCGAGGCCATGATACAAATGAGTGAAGTTGCCAGGTATATTGGGAAGTTAGCTGCTGAAGCAAAGGTATTGAGCATCACGTAGAACCAGTTTCTAAGTTTGGAAAGAAGATGTCATGGCTGATGAAAGAAATCATAGAGCTTAATAGGAAAGCTATGTCGTATTTGTAGTTATGAACTATTATATGGAAAACTTTTGTATGCCGATGGAAGTTGTTCTATGACAGTTAACTTTTTGGGATCAATACCTTTTGCATAAATTCATTTTGCATACATTCATTATTCATTGCATTATTTTATTTATGTATAATCTTTATTTTATATTAAGATAAACATTCATTAAGTAAAATTTGAAAAAATAATATGAAAAAGATTTTCAATCGCAGTTATCTTGGCCAAACAAGAAATTCAACACCATTACGATACTAGAAAAGTGACTAAGAAAATGGAGGATAAAATACAATGTCTCAAGGAAAAATATAATAGAGAACAAGCAGAAATGAGAATGAAATTAGAGAAGATTGAAGCCAGCATTGCAAATTCACAAGAAAATATGATGCAGAAAATAGAGGATATGCTCAAAAAGCAAGCTACTATTGGAAAAAGTCATGAAAATCATGTATCTTTTGACCAGGAACCTATATATCCTTTAGGTTTCACACTAGAATCGGTTTATCATCCTGGTATCACACCTGTGCACATCCATGCTCGTACTTTGGCACTTCAAGAAACCAAACCTAATGAAAATCAACAAGTGGATCCTACGTCTTCAAACAAAAATCCGCTTGTGTCAGATGTGAAGATATGAGAATTTAATGCTGAGCATCTAATTCCAGATCTGAATGAGTTGGATGAGAAAGAAAAAGCCAGTGAAAAATTGACTAGACAGATAAAGAGCTTGGAGGAAAGAATAAAATCCGTAGAGGTAACTGAATCGTTCTATGGGTTTGACGTCAGTGAGTTGAGTTTAGTTCCGGACTTAATTCTCCTTATTAAGTTCAAAGTTCCTAAATTTGAAAGATATGATGGTACTACATGCCCTTTGTCCCATATTACCATGTTTTGTCACAGAATGGCAGGTCATGTGAAAGACGAAAATTTATTAATTCATTGTTTTCAAGATAGTTTGACAGGACCAGCCTTAAAGTGATATACTCAATTGACTAAAGCTCATATCAGATCATGGAAAGATCTGGCAAAATCATTTCTAGAGCAATACCGACACGTTACATATATGGTTCCTGATAGATGGACTCTTCAAAATCTGGAGAAAAAGAACAATGAAACATTCAGATAGTACGCCCTGAGATGGCGTGATACAACGACACAATTTCAGCTACCACTATCAGAAAAAGAAGCCACGGTGATGTTCGTCCACACTTTAAAGGCTCCATACTTAGGCCATTTAATGGAAAACGTAACTAGAAATTTTGCTGATTTGGTCATTTCTGGAGAACTCATTGAGAATGTCATAAAAAGTGGCAAAATTGAAACAAGTGAGGGGTCTAGTTCCAAAAGGCCCATGTATCGAAAAAAGGAGAACAAAGTTAACAATGCGTATGCTTACAACAAGGATACTTCGAAAAGTATTACGATAACTCAGCCAAAGGTTAAGAAGGAGGAAACAAACACTAATCGAACGGAATCTAGAGGACCTCGTAGGGAAAATGAAAGGTTTTCCTTTACACCATTACCAGTACCCTATGCTGAGACCTATGATTCACTGTTAAAGGCAGATGTAATACGACCTTATCCTTTGATTCCTATGTAACCACCATTCCCTCCCCGGTATGATGTAAAAGCGCACTGTGTTTACCATGATGGAATTACAAGTCATTCTATTGAAAATTGTTTAGCATTCAAAAGGGTGATCCAAAATTTGATTAATACTGGAGATAAAAGCGTGAATGCAATCCAAGAAGAGAATAGAAGGAAATCAAAGACTGATGTTTCTGAAATTAAATCTCCCTTTAGTTGGATATTTTAACAGCTCTCTCTATCTGGTATGATTCAGCAAGAATTCAAGCCAAAGACTAATGAAGGCGAAAATTATTGTGAATATCATCAAGAAAATGGACATGGAATTCAACTATGCCTTGATTTTAGGGGATTGATACAAAAACTGATGAATGACAAAGAGATAAAATTCTTTGAAGAAGAACCAGAAAAAAGAGAAGTTGATGTTTATGCATCAGATGATTCTAAGCCCAGGCAGAGAACAAGTGAGCCTGTGATTATCACTGTGAAGTCATCTGCAATGAATCCTGCACCAGTAAAGCCAAAAGTGGTTATCACAACTCCTTTACCATTTCCATTTAAGGTTACCCGCAAGGTACCTTGGAATTATACTACCAATATTTCAATGGTAGGAGGATCTGTTTCTCTAGAAAAAGCAGAAGAGAAAGCACAGAGTATGGATTTGACAACTGAAGTAGTAAGTGAAGTAGGGTTCTTTACAAGAAGTGGGTGGTGTTACTCTCCTGAGACATTGAATGCATCAGAATAAGCAAAAGCAAAGGGAAAAACTACAGTGATACTACAAAATGTATTTAATGATGAATCCCCGCCAATAATCAATGAGCCCGTAACTGAAAAACAAGCACAAGAGTTTTTAAAATTCTTAAAACATAGCGAGTATAGTGTGGTTGAGCAGCTACATAAACAACAAGCACGAATTTCAATTCTTGATTTGTTGATAAATTCAGAAATACACCGAAATACCTTGATGAAAGTGCTTAATCAGACATTTATCCCTGAAGATATATCTCTCAACAAGCTTGACAGGATTGTGGGGCACATTGCCGCTGATAACTACATAACGTTCATTGATGATGAAATACGTGAAGGTGGAAGAGGATCAGTAAAAGCTTTGAATATTACCACGCATTGTCATGACCATGTTTTGCCAGTGGTATTGATTGATAATGGATCTGCTCTTAACTTGATGCCATTGGTTACACTTCAAAGGATGCCTGTGGATAAATCACACATGAATAATTATCATAACGTAGTGAGAGCATTTGATGGCACTCAAAAGGAGGTACTGAGAAAAATGGAAATACCACTGTTGATAGGACCAGGAGTGTACAATATCGACTTTGTGGTAATGGATATTCACCCTACATATAATTGTTTATTTGGGAGGCCATGGATTCATTCTACAGGGGTTGTTCCTTTTTCGTTGCATCAGAAACTGAAGTTCGTTATTGATGGTCAACTGATATGTGTGGGAGCTGATGAAGAAATCATTGCTTCTGTAACAAGTGATGCTCTGTATATTGAAACAAATGATGATGCTCTCGAGTGCTCTTTCCGAGCTTTGGAATTTATCAATGCAACCTTTATTGCTGAGGGAAGCAAAATTCTGCATCCTAGATTGTCTGATTGTACTAAAATGGTTGTACGACAGACTTTAGGCATAAAAGCTAAAACTGGTAAAGGTTTGGGTAAGGATCTTCAAGGAAGTTCAATTCCTGTAAGTTTGAATATGAAAAAAGGTCGTTTTGGTCTTGGATTTAAGCCTAATTTTCAGAAAATGAACAAAGAGATGAAAAGAAAAGGTGAAGATAGAAGAGCAAGACTGAAAGGAGAAGAAATTCCATGGGGACGTATGTCTTTCCCTCATTTGAAGTTCACATTCAAATCTAGAGGAATGGTTAATGTGAAACAACAACTGGTTGATGCTCTTAAAGAAGAAAAGTTGACGAAAGATCAAAGCATGGTTGAGGAAGCTATGAAAGGATTGTTTATAAACATGACCACAAGACTGGTAAATACTTGGTTGGGATTCGCCCTTGTCTTCCTGGTGAAACACTCAACAATTGGATTGTTGAGGATCTCCCTGTAGTTTTTAGTATTAACTCAGAGTAATACCCAGAACCAACCTTTATGCTTTAGCCCAAGAATATAAAAAAAATTGTTATCTTGAAAGGCAGTTATGTTAAGTTCACTTAATATCAAATATAAGAAGTTTTCTTAAAATTTTCAAATGGCAATCATTCTTTATACTTTACATTATTTATATTCATTATTTCTCATTATTTATATTTATTCTATAAATTTACTATATCCTTTCGGAAATATGTCCAACTTAAATTTGTAGGTGTCACAATGTTAATAGCATGATTATTCCTAAATTTAATCATGAGATAAATTTAGAGTGGCTCATATGTTTGGAAGAAATCAATGAGTGTGAGGATGAAGAAGAATGTGATGTTCCTACCGAATTGTTAAGACTGGTAGAAAAAGAAGATAAACAAATTTTACCTCACAAAGAAGATATTGAGACTGTAAATCTGGGAACCAATGAAGAAATGAAAGAGGTGAAAATTGATACTACTTTGTCAGCCCAGATAAAACGAGAATTGATAATTCTCCTCCAAGAGTTCAAAGATATCTTCGTCTGGTCTTATCAAGATATGCCTGGTTTGAGTACAGATATAGTGATGCACAAACTTTCGATCAATCCAGAGTATAAACATGTTCAACAAAAGCTCAGACGAATAAGGCCAGAAATATTGTTGAAGATTAAAGAGGAAATGATGAAGCAGATTAATGCAGGTTCCCTACAGGAAGCCAAATATCCAGAATAGGTAGCCAACATAGTTCCAGTACCAAAGAAGAATGAGAAAGTTTGAATGTGTGTAGATTACAGAGATCTTAACAGAGCTAGTACGAAAGATAGCTTTCTGTTACCTCATATAGACACATTAGTGGATAATACTGCATGACATGCATGATTTTCCTTTATGGGTGACTTTTCAGGGTATAATCAGATAAAAATGAATCCTGAGTGTAACACCCCTTACCCGTATCCGACCCGAATATGAGTCTGAGGTGTCACATTGACTTTTCAAAATTTGACACTTGAAAAACTGTGAAATTTTAAACTTTCATTAAAACAAAATACGTTAATTTACATAAAAGAGACCACAAAATACAAAATCGATCAGAGCATTCCTAATTAACAACTTATTACATGCCAATGCTCTATACACAACCAAAAAACCTACTTTGTTAATTACTTCTGATCTAATTTTTTAGTAGTGATGTTGTCCTTGCCACTTCTATTACTGCTCTTCTTATTTCTTGGTACCTACGTGTAAATCACTTACATGCTAAGTCATAGACTTAGTGAGGCAATAAATGAACATGTAACAATAGATTCATGAATATGCATTCTTACTATTTGATCATGACATTTCAATATGCGTGCATATATTTCACTATAACATATATAATCATGTCATGCACATATGAAACTTACCTCTTGTATCACTTTCACTTTAATTTATCTTTCAATTGCCCATGTACATTATTGAGAACAGAGGTAAGTGAGTACATTGAGGTTGTGCACTAATGCTATCACCACAGCTCGATAAATTCCCACTAGGGGCAGTGAATATTTGTCTCAAAGGACCACTGGATACGTCTCGAAGGACCACTGGATATGTCCCGAAGGACCACTATACCCTTGACTCTTGACATGCCAACTATACCTACAACTCTCATATCATATAACATGGGATTAAATATGAGTACATTTCTCATTTCATATCTTTTTCATCACTTTTCATATAAACACATAAAATCATTTCCATTACTCCACATACCTGGATTGTATTCTCTGGCAATGACATTCATTCATTTAATACCATATTAACACATAATGAATTATATATGTAATCACTATCACAATAGTATATGTATGCATGTACATGAGTATAGAATCATGAATTCAACTATCAGAGATAGACTTCTCACAAGTCTTGTCTCTATACACTTTAACTATAAAATACACTCACCTTAGCCTTGTTTTGGTTCGATTCTAGTCCTTTGATTGTTCCGGAACAAGATTATGTTCTATATCTACATAGTAATACATTGATACATATAAGAATACTAATTGATATATTCTAAACTATTACTCCTAGGCTAAAAAGGAAGTTATTTTCA